>NW_006399884.1:2896099-2913190 GCF_000299155.1 Elephantulus edwardii | reverse complement strand
TCCAATGGATGAAAGACAAACTTGATGAATTAAAAGATGTTACAAGCAAAGACCAGGAGGAGTTAAAAGAAACAATGCAAAACATTGCGGAGAAAACAAATAAGGCATTAGCATCTCTTTTCCATGCCACAATTCTTTTTAATCTGTGTAAAACTTTACCAGAAATTTCAAAGACATGCAATCAACCCAACGGCACCTAACAACAAAATTTTATCATTATAGGGAGCAGAGGAGTTTTTCACTGAAGATTTTATCTTGTTCTTTAAAATTTGTGTAGAAGCAGCTATTCTTCAAAGTATTAAAGCTTTGTGGTGAGATAATCAAACTATGATTTTATTATTTATATTTTTGTCAGAGTCCCAGTATTTGAATAGTATCTAAAGTTCTAAAGAAAATTAAAGAGTTTAAAAAAAAATCCCAGAGTAACTTTTTTAAAGTTACCATAATAATTTTTTATAAATATGTATTTTAGGGGCAATAATGGTTGACTTACCAATTAAATATTATTGAACTCATTGCCATTAAATCAGAACAGACTCAAAGTGAACCCTCTAGCAAGTTTTTGGAACTGTAAATCCCACAGCAGCAGATTGTCCATCTTTCTCCTGTGGAATTCTGGAGGATATGAAGTTCCATAGAAGTGCCACCGTTGGGTTATTGGACAGCCAAAGTTCATCTGCTTCCAAATCTCAATCGTTGTGCCATCAAGCTGCCTCCCTCAACCCAAGGGTTCCATGGTGAGGAAAGGAAGAAATCCTGTTTAGGCAAGGAAAATCCAACATTGCCCACTTAAGAGATTGTAGAGAAAATAACTGCCTGTCAGTTCTGGCAGCATGTTGTGCTGCTAATCATATCAGGGATATGAATACCCCAGCTGCTCCAAAGGAGAAAAGATGGACTCTATGGTACCCAACAATCGCAATTGCTCTGGTATGAATATAAAAGGCTGAGTGTTGATATGCCAGTGGATATACAGTCTAACACTCTTACTATTAGTAATATAAATGTAGTAACTGACTTCTATTCTTGCCCAGTTCCTTCTGTCAAATGGCATTGGCAAACAGTTCTCATACAGTGTATAGTTATATACAGACTGACTATTCAATTTTCTCTTCCAAACTTTTGTGAATGGAAAGAGGCACAGCACAAGGTAAGCTACACAGACACAAGCCAGGATGATTCTGTGCAAACTCAAGACTCATCACTGCAGTTAAGTTACAATGTCTTGCTATCATTACTCTGTGCATTTTTTTTTATTATTTTTTTTTTGTGATGGTAGTGGGAGTGGGGAAAATTAAGGAATCCTAAATTTCCCTCCAATTCACTTTTTTGGGCTATACCTTTTCTGTAATGGAGTCTCCCTAGAAAAATCCATAATTACAATTCTAAAAACTTCAAAGACATATCCATATTTTGAAGAATAAAAATGAAAGGTTATAGATTTATATTTTTCCTATTAAACACAGATTAATTTTAACTATTACGAGATTTGACTTGTAATTTAAAATTTTAAGCCTGTTCTCACTATACAACATAGAAAAATGTTATTGTCTCCTTAAAATAGGTTATATAGGTTTATTGCTAAATTTTAAAAAAATGTGTTATCTACTCAGATAAAAAAACTTTAAGAAAATTTTGCATTAATTTCCAAACCCATTCCACACTTCACTCAAAAAGTAACTATTGTTGCCATCAAGTCAAGCACTACTCAGTGACCCTATGAACAAAAGACCTGACGCCTTTCTAGAACTATTCTCATTTCTCAAAGTTCATAGATTTCAGAGGCATGCTGTTAGAAGTGGATGCCACTCCTGCAAAAAGTACTCAGTCATTTCATTAATGGTTCTGATTTTTAATTTTTAAGTGCAAACATGCCCAAATCATAGCAGCAATTGTCCTTTTAACTAGAAAACTAGTTTTTTCTAGTTAAAAGGAAATGAAGTATGCAGGATCTGATAAGCTGGGAAGAAAATGAAAGTGAAGACTCTGATTTTCCTGCTTAGATGATGCCATTTATGGCTACCAGTGAACTGCACCAATGCAGAGATTAGGAAACATGCACAACTGAACTCCATAGCTTTAGAAAAGCAAAGAAAAATGAATTACTACATTTGATATTAGATCAAAAGTGGCAAATCTATATTTCAAAATGAAATATAAAAAACATAAAACCTAAAATAAAATTTAAAAACTGATGTTTGACAGCTAAGCACTCTAATAATTTTAAATTATTACAAATCACAATTAAAAGGTCAAAAATCAAGCCTATAGGAAATGACTGTGCGATAATGAAGAGACCAGAATGAGTCTGTTTATAAGTACATTCTCGTTTTATTAATTTCCAAATGAGGCAACTAAATTACATATTTCATTTTCTTTTACCCCACATTGTTAATTTATTTCAAAGGTGTAACACAAGTATTTTAATCTACAATAAAAAATTCTGTGCAGGGAGTAAAGTGAATGAAGGAAAACAAAAAATAGGAGGCTCAAATAGCAAAACAAAAATGCAAGTTTTATTTTTTAAAGACAATGAGTGGAAAACAGAAAATACAGAAATACAAAAGCATATAAAGCATAATAAATTTTATTGTTAAGAAACTGAAAAACATCCCTGAACAGTTAGATGTATCTTTTAGTAGTCGTTGCAGTCTAATAATAATTAAGCCATTTTATACGGTTTATTTTGCTGTATTAAATTATTTTTAAGTTTAAAAGGAATAATTCCCATCATTCTTAATTCTGGCATTCAAAAGCAAAGACATAATTGACAATAAATGAGATATAAAATGATTTGCAAGATGCAAAACAGTAGTTTGAGCGTAGACTCCAGTTATAATAATCTTCCCCATTACACATACATTCTCTTTCAATAAACAAACACAGTCCATACACACACCATCCCCTACACTCCACAAATACATTTCTGTAACTTGAAAAGAGATATTTTACATATCTCAATTCAGGATATGATTTTCACAAGTTAATCCTATTATCATAAAGTAAGAAGCTACTAATACAAATTTTTCTATGTTAAAACAGCTAAGAGAAAAAATATATTGACAGTGAAGGATACTTGTATTGGCTTTTCAAAAGACATCTTAAAATGAGAATAATTTGAGAAAATTAATTTTCAGAATTTTCTTAAATGAAATAAATATATCTAACACCATCTCTTCCTCAAGAATCTCTAAGATAGGCAATGCTAAAAAATTAAGCTCTCCATGTGAGAATCCCTAGGACTATTGTACCCTTTATAAAACAAAACCAAACCCCAGTTTCTTATAAAGAACATCTGGTACACTCACAATCTGCTATACTTAAAATCTGTCTTAAAACAATCTATACTTTCGACACTCAGATTTTCTATATATATAATAAGTTTACTTAATTTAAAATTAATGAAAAGATATTGAAACACAATTTTTTTAGGAAAAAAATGGATATAGTAATTTCCTTGTGGTTATTTACAGAATGAATTTTGCTGAATAATGAAAATATTATGGTCAAAATCTGACAAAATTTTTCTAACAATCGGCACTGTGTATTTCAGTAACTATATAGAACAAAAGATGTTTTTTGTGCAGAATTACTAGATAAATCTAAGAGTCAGAAACTGAAGTATTTGACATGGTTAATAATTTCATATTTATTGTACTAAATGTCAGATCAGAAGTCAGTGGCACTTACTTGCTGGAAGACTATCACTTAACTCTTTCAATTATATCAAACACTGATTAACCAAATGTGACTGAATTTTACTGCCACCAGCTTTTCAGTTATTTCAAGCATGTGCAAATCTTTTAAATGAGCACTATGCCAGTGTGCAAAACAAGTGAAACATCAGTATTTATAAGAATGAACAGAAATGGCTTTTAAACATAAACCACCCTGTCAATTTTGAAACTATCTTTTCATCACTTTTCTTCTGTTATTAGTCGTCTTCTATCTTATTAAAGTTGTAGGTTTACAGATCTTCCGGAAATTTCACACTGGTATAGGAAAGGAATGTCTGGTTGATGCAGTCTAGGGACAAAAAAAGAATACATCTTAAAACATATCATTATTGCAGACACACATGAGTCCCCCATCACCCCAAAATATTGACATTCAGTAAATTCCAATGAATGGTGGCCTCATGTGTTACAGAGGAACTGTTCCACAATGTTTTCTTGTCTGTAATCTTTACAGTAGCAGATCTACAGGCCTTTGCGACAAAGTCCCTCTGAGTGTGTTCCACCTGCCAACAATTTATACTCCACCGGGGACTTGGATGTTGTTGATACTACATTTTAAACAGCTTTTACAAAAGCATACTTTAACTACTCAAACACCACCCCTTTGAAGGGTTACAGGTGATGTTAACTGAAGATACTTTTAAAAAATGGAGCTCTAAATGCATACCAACCACAAGGGCAGGCTGCAATTCAGGGCAAGGCAAAAAGTAAATTTTTTTTTTAAAGCTTGTCCAGGAAACATCAATCAACATAGTCAAAAGTAAGAAACCTCTCAGAACACAAAATTAGGCAAAGTAAACTATCACAGTTTATGGGTTTAAAAAAAAATATCTCTCTTAAGATGGTTTTCCAAAGATCTAAAGCATAAATAAGTTCACCACAGACCTGGGAGATATTTTTAAAAGTCAACATCCTATTTGTCTCTGAACTTTTGTCCTTATATATAATGATATTGTTGTTGTCATGTGCTTTTGAGTCTACTATGACTCATACACCCTGATGAACAATAAATCAGAGCCTTATTCTTAAAAAAAATAAAAAATGGAGCTCTAGTGGAGTATTTCAAATGGAGTTCCACCTCTAAACCAAAGACCACACCTTTCTGGTGGTTCGAATCCACCAGAGGCTTCCCTGGAGAAAGGCATCTAATCCCCTCCTATACAATTAACAGTCAATGAATCAGGTCTGGCTCCATAACAAAGCCATAAATTGATTTTATGTTATTCATGCAAAGTATACATAAAAGTTAAGCAACCAAATCACAAACTACTATACAATACAGTTATAAAAAGAACACTCAGTTATAGACAATCTTGAAACAGTTTATACCTATACTCCCACATACTAAAATTAAATGTCTCTGTAGACAAATAGCTTACACATTTCAAATATTTTAAATATATAAAGTATACAAGTCATTCTTGTTGTTAGGTACCATCAAGCTGACTACAACTCATAGTGATCCTATGAACAAAAAAAAAAAACCTTGTCTTAGTCTGTAGTCTCTTGATGATTTCCCACACACGTGAACCCACTGTTATACTGTGTCAGTCCATCTCAGTGAGGATCTTCATCTCTTTTAAGGACCATCTACCTTTCCCAGCATAATGTCTATTTTCCAAAAACAGGACCATAGTGAAAACACACCCAAAGTATGTGGTACAAAGTTTCACCACTCTTCCTTCTAAAGAGCACCCTGGATGAACTTCCTCCAAAACCAATTTGTTTGTTCTTTTGGCAGCCTATTTAATATTCTTCACCATCACTATAATCCTAAAGTATGGAGATTCACTCTTCTTTATTCATTAGTCAACTTTCAGATGCTTAAGAAACAACTGAAAATACTAGGGGAGCTCTGGTGGCCTAGTGGCAAGGAGCTGCAACTACAATCCCAGAGGCGCACGGTTCAAATCCACCAGATGCTCTGCCGGGGAAGGAGGGACAATCTCCTCCTGTACCAGTCAGATCTGATTTGACGGTACATGCACACAAAAATTAAAAAACAAAACAAACAAACAAAAAAGAAACAATTGAAAATACTACGGCACCTTAGATTTAACTGCCATCCTTCTCCTTTTGCACTTCAATGAGCTCTGACAGAGTTTTGCCCAATATAACACATCTTGTGATTTCTTGACCGTTGCTACCATGGGTGTTGATTGTGGATCCAAACAAAATGAAATCGTTGACCACTTCAATCTTTTCTCCATCTATCATGATGTTGCCTACTGGCCCCGTGGTGAAAAAATTTGTCTTCCTGATGTTGAGATGTCGTCCATATTGAAGGCTATAGTGTTTAATCATCTTCAGTAAGCCCTGCAAGGCCCATATGACATCAGAAATTATATCCTTTGGGCCCAGGTCTCTTTCGAATCTAGCCTAAAATTCAGGCAGTTCCCTGTGAATGTACTGTTCCATTCACTTTTGAGTAATTTGCAGCAACATTTTACTTACATGTGGTATTAACAATATTGCTCAATAATTCCCACATTCTGTTGGGATTACATTTTTTTAGGGAATGGGAACAAAAATAGATAAGTGGATCTCTTCTAGTCAGTTTAAATTTCTGGTCATTCATGTTAATGTGCTGTTCCATTTCTTTTTAATAACCTTCAGCAAGATTTTATTTGTATATGAAACATATAGTCCCCATTTGGTTTTTGTTTGCTGTCGTTTTATTAAAAAGTATTTGCAAGGAATAAATGGTTGACTGTACAATATTCTATCATGTAATCTCTGGCCTCATTTCTGTCACCAAAGACATATTTTCTAAGCACTTTTCCAACTACTGCATTCTAGTCACCAATTATGAATACATCTTAAGTTGCATGTTCCACTGATTTCAGACTGCAAAAACTGACAGCTTCCATTTCTTCAGCTTTCACTTTAGTGGCTGGTATATATATATATGTTAACATGTCTTCCTTGTACACATGTATATGAATAGCATTCACAGACATTAAATCTAAAGTACCTATTTTGAAAAATAGAGTTTTGGTGGCTTAGTGCTAAGGAACTGTGTTGCCAACACAATGGTATGGTACATGGTTCGAATCCTCCGGCTGCCCCATGGGAGAAAGATAGGCAATCTCCCTTGAAATTTACTGCCCCTGAAAACCTGCCAGATGGTTGGCTCCAACGTGATGGTAAACAACAACATATATACATACAGACCCCAGAAATTTCCTGGATAACTACTTACCCAATCTCTGCTCATTTCTTTCGATTTCTTTTTACTCAAACTGTAATTGTCAGTGTTGACACAAACTGATACACATTAAAAAATAAGAAAGTTCCTATTTTCTTCATACATGTTTTTATTTAATTCAGAGTATTAATTGCTTTGTAAATAACTTTTCAATCACAGATCTGGGCTTTCTTTTCCCAACCCGATTTTTATCTTAAGCTTATTTTTTTTTTTTAATACAAAACGTGCATTCTTCTGTATGGTTACTTCTTTCATACTCTGTGGTAAATCTTTTAAAAAGAAGTTTGAAAGGGTCAACTTATTCTATCAGTTAAATTTTAACCAGAAAGTATACATCTTAGAGAAGCACTTTAGCTTACTCACAAAATTAAAAATACATTAAACTGAAATATCTAAATACATCTACACTTTACTAAATTTAATCATGCTGACTGGTAAGAGCACAAGAATACATTATATAGACTAAATTTTAGTAAACATTACAGGCATTAAGCTTTTAATGAATACATTAAAGGAATACATAGTTAATACATTAACACTTCTTACCTTTACAGTAAGAAGAAATACCTTGTCCTGTGAGCGGCTACCATGCTTTCAGACATGTTTCTCACTTTTAAATAATTAACAAATCCTCTGAAGAAAAGGAGAAGGCCTGAAAAGTTGGTAATTATATGAATATGTTATTCATAAAGGACATTATAAATTTAAAACAAGTATTAACAAGATTCTTTTGGCTTAATGAGTTAATCTTAAGATTTTACTCTGTCTATATATAACAATGAAAATTACTTGTGAAGTCTTTTATCTATCATGCTGTTTTTAAGATATTCTTCATCCTTCTGGAATGTTTCCTTAAATAAGTTAATCTTTTGACCTAGAAATCAGTCATTTAGCAATCATTACTTCTCTTGTACAATGTACTTGTACAATGTGCTCAGAACTCCTTTTAAGGTAGTCCTCAATTTATGATAAGGTTGCATCATGACAATCCCATTTTACGTTCATTCTGATATAACTTGAATGCCTCATTTTTCCTCTTGAGTTCTGATTAGGATTGACTTTTCTTTATCCAGCACTGTTCAGAGTAGCCAAAGATACAGCTGAACCTCTGCAAGTGACTATCTGAGAATAACATCATTGATTTACCTGTTGCAACTTATAACTAGGGTTAAGATGTACAAAAACAAGGAAATAAGAAATAAACAGATGGACATAACTTGATTATACTTTAAGTGAGGGACTGCCGGTACAACTGAAAACAACAATTTTATCATGATGAAATAATCACATTTTCTACTCCTTAACAATGCTCTGACATGGAACTGGAGTTGTCCTTTTGCATTCCATTCTGTCCCATAGTTGTCTTCCTAAGACTACTTCAACCCCTTAACAGAAGATCTATAAGGCAAATGCAGTACTTTAATATCCTTAAATATTTAATAATAGGCTTTATATATTTCTCCCTTTCTGATGGAAAGTTCACTAAAGACAACATCAGGCCGTCAAAATACAATTAACAACATAAAACTGGTTAGATCTCTTGACTGACTCTCCCAACAAGGTGCCAACTCTAGGATAACATCACCATAATGATTAGAGAAAGAATCTATGCTCTTTAGTGACCTTAATCGACCAAGAATTTATTACTCTAAAGATTCAAGAGCATGACTAAAAAGAGAAGACTGCCACCTACTGAAATGCCATTATTTCTTGTATAACAATTTCTCTAGAGAACTCTTAAGCTTTAAAATCTAAAGAATAAAACATATTCTTCATATCAGGAGTTACATCTGAAATGTGGATTAAAAGAATAACGTGATTTAAAAGTTAACTACCAAACACCTAAAACAAAAATACGACACACTAAAATTAGAAACCCATAAAATTCATCAAGATAGATAAAAGGACATAGCTTTTAAGAAGATAACTGAACAAATGGACTGTGATCATTAAGCATGAAGCCTTTCCTTATGCCTCATTAAGTAATGATTAATGCAGGGTACATTTAAAAAGCATAGAGTGTTTTTCCATGATCCAAAAATAAGAAAATGGATAAAACAGTCAAACAACCCTACTGTCAACAATTAAGATCATTTAAAGAAATCATACAGTATTTTTTCCAAGACAAATGCCAAAGACAATTTATTTATTTATTTTTTTTTTTTTACACATAATAGTTTTAAGTGTTATCATACTACCACTGATTCTTCTGGACTTTAAGATCTTAAAAGTTCTATCTAGAATTAACTGAAAAGCTAATATATAAGTGATTAGACATCAGAATTTTAAAGCAGAAAAAATTATTTCTACATAAGGTACAATTTATTGATATCTTACAATGTTAGTAAATATGAGTGAAGATTAAACCAAACCTAAATGTATTAAGAAAAAACTTACCAAGTACAAGAAATATCCACCATAGCCAATATTGCCCATTGAAATATCCAGTAAAATAATCAGAAAACTATGGAATGAACATAAGTATGTTATTTGTTTACCTGCTTAAATTTGAAAATCAGCAACTAGCCCTGATTTGAAAATTAATCATTCCAAATAATCTAGAACACTTTAAAACAGAACAAAGGGGGGGGGGGGGACCAAAAAACAGATTTAAAAAAAACAGCACTTAATTACAATCAATAATGATAAACATATAGTTATCTGAGGGGAGGAAACCCAAATTGTTTAATAAAACATTTTAGAACTAAAGAATAAATTCAAACTGCTTACAATAAAGTAAGGCAAACACTCTGACTCATTCTTCCACTAAAGAGTTCACATGTCAGTCCTTTTTCATAATCTCTCAAAGCCACATTATCCCAAACACACTACAGCAACCTGCTGCTTTTGATATTAACACCAAAAGCCACATTAATTTAATCTTATCAGATGGGGATGTTCTGCTGACCTCTAAATAGAAGAGCTTTTGCCCTTCTGTACACCCCCTACTGTTAATCACTACCAAGAATACTAGGCACATAAAGACCCCCAACTCATTAGAGTCTATTTTCAAACTAGATGCTCCAGCATTCAGTTCCCAACACTGAGCTGTGAATAGCTAAATGAACCTTGAAGGGGCATTTCAACAGTTCCTGTTAGTGGCTATGGTAGACAGTTTCACATTCTCTGTGAAGTGAAAATATGAACAGGCAGCTGGAAGGCAGAGTTTGATGCTTTTGGACTCTGAGACATCATGGTTCATTAATTTAAAAAATTAAAATACCTAATTTTATTCCGTTTACCTCCTATTCCTTCCTATCATTCTTTGGCACTTAAACACTGCCCTAAAAGATTTTTTAAATATATGTTTTTAAGTGAAAATGTTTCGTTTGGCTATATTGTTTTTTAAAAGAGTTTAACTATGTAACCTTCAAGTATGTGCTATTTTATTTTGTTTTGTTTGGAGGGGGTTTTTGTCCCTGTATCTAACTAACTCAAATCAGGAACTGTATTTTAGTTTTATTTTTAATAATTTTCTTTTGAAATTTGAAATCTTGGAAACAGTGTGATGCTGTTCTACTATTCTAGCCCCTAAAGAGTTTTCTGTGCAAATTCTTGAGTATCAATAAAGATGGAAGGGAGAACTCGGAATGTTGGGGGGGGGGGGAATAAATAAAAGAGTTTAATACGACTGTAAAACTACTAAAAATAAGCTTGTCTTAACATTCATGAATCTGATTTAACAAAAATTATTTCTTAATTACAGAATTTTGTACAGCTCTCAAATCTGATATTAAAGTGTCCACCTCTAATTTTATCCAAATAATTATTTTCAATTATTCACTGCTAATTTCCATAAAGGTTTAAAAAAAATATGTAACACCAGAAATAACTTTAAAAAATGCTTACAACTATAAGAGCCATCACCTTTTTTTAAGCATACCTGCTAAAGATTAAACTACTTTTTCAAAGCCTAGTAAATATTTTATCAAAAAGTATTTTCAATTAGTAAATTATCTAAAATATTCATCTGAGAATTTCATAAATTATAAAGTTTTAAAATTTCAAAGTATTACTGGAAATACAAATCTCATATGCCCCTGTGTGTTTAGAATATACACATTCTACTGAGAACTTGGAAGTTGAAGCAGAAAAAAAATCATAGCTTGTAAAACAGGAAAGAATTCATTTTTCATCAAGTAATTAAATTAGAAACAAAAAAGTTTTCATGTGGGTCAAATCACTATAAAGAAGGTACAAAACCAAATAGAATCAGAGCAATACTTTTTTTAAAGTTTAAGATCAAGAACAGAAACAAAAGTATTAGCTTTAATGCTAATCCACCCTTACTCCCAAGGGAAGATACTTAACTCCCTTTACCTTGACGTTAAAGAGACAGACTCACTATGTAAAATAAACTCAATCATGAGTTATAAAAATATTTAAAATTATAGAACTGATTTGTTGCTTTCTTTAAAAAAGAAATAAACTAATCAAACCACTCATGGCTTGGAGAAATTAAACTATGGAAAGCAGATGTGTCAATATTAATTGAACATAGCTATTATTTTCTTGTTTGTCAAACAATTTGTTACTTTTTAATAAAATGCACATGAACTGAATAAAAAAATGTCATCTTAAATGTCATTTCAGAATCACAGGCTAAAGGAAAAATATCAATATAATTTAGAAATTATTTATTATCTAATGAAAAGAAACACTAGGCTTTTAGGAGAATACCCTTCTTTCAAACATTAAACACAAAGAAGAATTTATTGCTTAGAGCTTGATAATAAATGCCATAATCAAATGTGTGCATATTCAAACCTACCTATACTTTACTTTTGGGCATGCACTATTAAAAAAAAAAAAAGAGCAGGTTGTTTTTAAGTTAATGATAATTTTACAAAACAATAGAAAAGCTTATGTTCTGATATTATTCATACTCATAATAGTAGCAGCTAAGGTTTTCCAAAGGAGCTCTGGTGGCTTAGTGACAAGAGGCTGCACTGCTAATGCAAAGGTACAAGGTTAGAATCCACCAGATGCTCTATAGGCGAAAGATGGGCAGACTCTTGTGCTTAACTGCTTCTGAAAACCAGCAGGATGGTCAGTTATGGGTGAGTTCCAACTCAACAATACAACAACACAACAAGGCTTTCTAAGCACCTACTCCAACACACCTTGCCACAGCTAGATTTAAATTTTAGGAATGTTGGAGTCAGTGAGACTAGCTCAGAACAGGGCAGGGTTCAGAGCTACTGTACACAGGGTCACTATGAGTCACAGGTGACTCAATGGCACATAACAAAAACAACTTATACTGCAAGTGGACAGGATATTTTTATTTTTTCAAATATTACAAAAATTCTAAAAGGCAGTTATTATCAGTACATTATTTTCCATGAAGAAATTGATGATCAGAACAATTACTTAAATGTAGAGCATGTAGAGACTTAAATTCAAGTTCTGGCAAAAAAAGATCTTTTCACTCTACCATATAGCTTCTCATAAAATAAAGTTCTAAAGAGTTCACACCACGATTAATCAATATTAAACAAAGCAGAACAGTCAATACTGAGTATAGAAACAGGCCTATCATAATGGAATATATATGTATAAAATTAACGCTTGTAAATGACATGAAAATTTGTACTTTAGATTTTAGAGGTAAAAAGTTATGTAGGCCACAGAGGCACTTACCCTGACAATAAGGATCCATTTGATTAATGAAAGACCAAATCCACAGATAGCACCGTATCTTCCAGCTATGGTATTGGTTATACAGAAGGATAAGCAAAATCCAAGCCAGTTGAAAATAAACGCCACTAAAAGTAACAGAAATAGTCCTTTTGAAGACCACTTTGGAATCAAATTAGCATAGACATAACATCAGTAATATGTTGCTCAATGGAAGCAACAGCTAACTTTCTTGTTAACTCTAAAGCAAATTAAGCCTCCTATATCAGATTATATTAGGAAAGTCTGCTGTCAGAGACCTCTCCAAAGTACTGAAGAGCAATGATGTCAGTCTGGAGACTAAGGTGCTCCTGATCCAGGGCACAGTCTCTGCAATAACTTGCTATGCATGAAAAAGCTGGATGATGACTAGGTATGATACAAGGAAAATTGATGCCTTTGAGTTGTGTTGCTGGAGAAGAGTGTTGAATATACTATGGACTGTTGGGAGAACAAACAGGTTCATCCTAGAGAGGGTGAGACCAGGCTATTCCTTGGAGGCAAGGATTCTAAATCTTAGCCTGATATACTCTGGACATATTTCAAGGAGGGACCACTCCTTGGAGAGAGACATCACTCTTGGGAGGGTGGAGGGACAGTGCAAGAGAGGAAGATCCTCGATGAGAAGGGTAGATTCATGATTGAGGTAATGGGAGTAGGTGTGTCAGACAATAAGGTTGGCTCAGGACAGAGTAGGGTTTAGGGCTGTTGTACAGAGTCGCTATGAGTCACAGGCAACTCAACAGCACATAACAACAACAACAACATAGATTATAGCTGTTTGCAAACGTATTGTTAGGGAGCTCTGGTAGTCCAATGGTAAGGAGCTACACTGGTGTTCCACAAGCACATGGTTCCAATCCACCAGCTGCTCTGGGGAAGGAAGATGGGCAATTTCATCCCATGTGACTAAACTGCCTCTGAAAACCTGCTGGAGAGCCAACTTATTTATTAGAAATAAACAATATGTTAAATCTTAGTTTCTTGTCTACTTGGTTATCAGAGTAAGTTTCAATGGGTAAAGTTGCCTATTAAAGCAGCTAAGTAAGAGCTACACTGCAACATAGTTCCCATAGGATGCCATTCAAAAAACCAGACTAAGTAATCAGCCAACCAAATTGGCTCTTATAAAAAAGCAGAGATGAGCCAAATAAATTACAAAATAAAGCACTGAGTTCCAGAACACCCAGTGTTCATTGCTGCTTCCTATCTTTAAAAAAATTATTTTAAAAAATCTGTTTTCCCCCTTCCTAAGGAAGAAATTCTTCTTGAGTTTCCCTTGGGTGTAAAATTAAATCCAAGAGGATTTCCTTAGATTTTAAATCAGCAGCAAAGGAATGGAAAGTGAGATGGCACTGTTATAAATTTATCACTGTTAAGCTCAGTGATGGATACATGGAAGCTCACTGTACATTAATTACTATCACAAGTGTTTAAAAATATCTCTAGTAAAAGCATTTTGCTTTTAAGGGAGTAAAAAAGAAATGGTCCCTATATCCCGTTACATGTATTCTCATTTAAATGTAATCCTGGAACTGCTGCAGTCATCTGGCTACCAGGGAGGAAGACAGACAAAAATCAAAGCCCTTGCTGTTAAATCGATTCTGACTCTTAAAGACCTTGTATAGAGTAAAACAGCTCTATGTACTTAGTTTAGCTATAATCTTTATAGAAGTAGGTCCCCAGGTCTTCTGACAACAGCAATGCTTGGTGGGCTCAAACCATCAATCTTTAGGTTAGTAATCCAGTATAACCATTGGGGCCACACTGTTACTAGACAGAATTAAACCAGCACATGTACTGAGGGGAGTGAGAAAAAGCACAGAAGCACTCTCCATTGAAGCTTGTTCTTCCTTGAATTCCATGTTACATGAAATAATCCAAGTGGTTAAGGAACACAGCACTTAACAAAAATCAGCACTGAAATATAGTCAGTTCTGCATTTTTAGCAATAATAATCTACAAATGAATCTGTAGGTAAACAGCCAAGATGAACAGCTATGGAAGATGAAAGGGACTAAAGTCATGACATTATATAGGTCAGGGCAGTTGGTATTTCCACACTCAAGTTAGTATATGTTGCATATGTACAGTTATGCATAGCAGAATCAACAGGGTGCATAATTTTGTAAAAACTTTGCAATAATAATCAAATAACCCTGAAAAATTGACATATCAGTCAGTGTTAACAGTCTACAAGGCAATCTTCTATATCTTACTTTAGTGAGCAGTCACAGGGATCTTAAAAACTCGCAAGAAACCATGTGAGGTGCAGCAACAGTTCTGTGTCTGGAACAATGAAGTGGGAAGAAAAGCAAAGATGCACAGAAACAATTCACCCAAAGAATTAATGCGCCCCGTGAACCAAAAAGACCAGAAACTAGAGTGACCAGCCACCATAAGAGGTCATGGTCAGAATGAGAAATATGTGGGAAAAAGTAAGAACCATAAAACCAGCCAGTCTTACTGGCACAACAGAAATGGATGGAAACTCTAAGACATATTCTTAGTCACTCTTCAAATCTGGAACAAAATCCCCAAACTCACCCCCATGGCTCACTTTTGAGGAAAAAACAACAAAACAAAACAAAAAAACAACAACTGTAGGGTGAATAATACCATCAGGGAGGTACTCATTTCCTAGAATAACCAACCATGTAAGTTTCCAAAAAGAAGAATCTGCTGAGTCAGATCTGGTTCAGAAGACAGTTAAGAAACAGAAAAGAAAATTGAAACAAGAATTAGAAAGATAAAGTGAGATAAGACTGGTTATACACTGTGGGTATTATAATTAACATCATAAAGCAAAATGTGTATGAATGGCTGAAAAAATCAATTTGCTTTGTAAACTCATTCAAATCACAGTTTTAAAAAAAATACCAGAAAAAAAAAATAAAAAATAAAAAAATACCAGAATAAGATGGAATTTAAAGGTCTAATACAAGAAAGATTTAAGAAAAAATGTACAATGTACTCTTGGAAAATGTTCTGAGTTACAAAACAATCTTTTTTTTTTCTCATGAGTCTCTGGAGATGCAAAACGGGTAAGTTAATAGATTATCAGTCAAAAAACTGATGGCTGGAACCCATGCACGTGCACCTCAGAAAACAGGTGAGCTCATCATAGACCACAATCAATTCAAATGGACAATGAACAACAACAATGTTATCAGATTGGGGCTATTTTTTTGTCAAAGTTTTCTTAAATGATCATAGCTGATAACTGCCAAATATATTTAAATGGTACAGCAACTACTTTTGTTCAGGTATGCAATTAAGATCAAAAGTCTAAAATAATAATGAAAATATATTGCTTAACTATGGTATTTTGATAGAAACAGGAACTTTACAACAAACGTTTGTCAAATGACATTAAATAAGATGGTGATTACTTTTGAAATCTTTTAAAATGTCATAATCATAGTACTCTCTTTATGTCCAATATAAATTATTATTAAAGGACTAATTTTTAAAACTCCTAAAGTTCTGCTTTATCATGCCTGGAACACAGAGAGTATTCATTTCCTTATGTATTTATGTTCTATTCTTAATTGGCCAATCATCGTGTTAGCTGTGAGTAGAAACTTAAACCATTTAGACAATCAACAATAATATTCATACCTATTTAATTTTGGTAAAAAACTTAGTTGGGGAGATTCCCAGCAGATTTGTGAAAGTTGTTGATCTCCTGATGAAATATTTCCTTCCTCAGCTCTCTGGAGAGGAAAGTAGATCTGGGACAAAGGACAGGCAGACAGCCACAAGCCCTGAACACCTTTCCTTTATCACAAGGAGCTACTAACACTTTATCATTTCCTAAGAATGTCATCTACTAGGAATCACTAATGGAAAAAAAAAAGTACAAGAAAAACAAAATCAAGTCCATATTGTATTTTTATCTGCAATTATATGCATTATTAATTGGAGTGGTGTAAAACAAACATCATCCACTTTCAATAGGCTAGTATCTATTGTACATGTTGTATCCACATTAGGAATAAGTTCCAAAAGAATATAAATGATGTATGTTACATGTTCAAAGCTATGTGCATGTGATAACTTAGCTACCTTTAATTGGCATATTAGTATTAACTGCTATCAGGTTGATTACAAACATATCTGAATCTTGTCCTATCCTGCAACATCCTCACAATCTCTGATATACAAACGTATAAACGTTGGAAAAAGAAATCAAGATGGGAAAGCTAGAGAGTTACATAAAGACAGGAAGTCTCTCAACAAGATAGACTGTCACAACAGGATCGAGCATACTGGAGTTAAAGAGCCTAATCGAGTTAAAGTGTTTTTCAGCCCCAGGAAAATGTCTTAGAAAATAAATCAGATATGCCAGTTAAGATATTTAAAAGTCATTTTATATGTCCCTCCATCATGTTGACAGCCTCTGAAACGCTGGAGCTTATATTTTGAATGGTGGATTCTTGTTTTTCCAGTGCCGCTAATGCCTTA
>NW_006399884.1:2885613-2890364 GCF_000299155.1 Elephantulus edwardii | reverse complement strand
GAGAATAGTGCAACAATGAATGAGTGGAAGCCCAAAATCTCTGTAAATGTTTATGAAAATTAATAAAATATAATTATAGAAAAAAAAAGTCATTTTATAGTGAAAGTTTAAGAGGTTATGAGAAACAGAAATATGATCAGATGATACTTATATTTCCTTTCCGTTTTATGAAGCAAATTACCAATACAGATACAAACTTTTAGGGTTAAGAAACTAAAACACAAAGGGTAACATTTAAAAAAGCAAGAATTATACAAAAATGTTTTAATGGAACCACTCTAAATTATATTTATTGCAATTTTATCTGCAAAATCTATCTGACCTGACATGCTCAAGTTATAAACCTACACTGGAGGAAAAAAAAAATCTATTTCTAGACCCATTATGCTATCAGCAGTTTAAGAATGGAAAACATAACACATTGCAATTTTCAGAACAGCCACTAGATGGTAGTCAGAACCTATCAGAAAAAAAATATCGAGAAATGGGGATGAAAAATAATCTTTAATACTCTCATTATTGGTGTAGTATTTGCAAGAATAAAAATATAAAGGAATAGAAAACGTAGTAAAAGTTCACAAATGTCCAGTTTTGTCAGCACTATTTGTTAAAGAGACTGTCATTTCCCCATTAAATGTTTTGTTACCTTGTCAAATATCAGTTGACCACAGGTTATCCTTAGGTGCTGCTGAGTTCAGTACAACTCATAGAGACCCTGTGAACAAAAGATCTGAACCCTATTCTATCCTGTGCCATCCTCACACTTCCTGACACACAAGAGCCCATTTCAGCAGTCATCGTATCTACCTGGTTAATCTTCCTCTCCTGCACTGACCCTCCACCCCTCCCAGGACCATGTCCATCTCCAAGGAATAGCCCCCTCCTAGCAACATGTCCAAAGTATGTGAGACGTAATCTCATCATTCTTGCCTCCAAAGAGCACTCTAGCTGCACCCTCTCCAAGACATATCTGTTTGTTCTGTTGGCTGTCTGTCTGTCAGTGTTCTTCTCCAATGCCATAGCCCAAAGGAGTCAATTCATCTTCTGTCATCCTTATTCAATGTTTAGCATACATATCAAGTGATCGGAATGACTATAGCTTGAATCAGATGCATCTCAGTCCTCAAACTGACATCATGACTCTTCTACAATTGGAAAAGATCCCTAACTGCAGATTTTCCAATTGCAATGTGTCTCATTTCCTGACTGGTGGTACCAAGGATATTAATTGTGGATCCAAGCAAGATGAAGCTGCTGATAGTTTCAATCTCCTCTAGATCCACCATTATGTTGTCTATTGGTCCAGTGGTAATCTTCTGTTTTTTGGCCTTGTGATGCAATCCACACTGAAAGCTGTATTCCTTGATCTTCTGCAGCAAGTGCCTCAATTCTCCTCATCTGATGGGCTGATTTCTGGCTTTTCCATTGTATTCCACTAATCTATGTGTCTGTCACTGTACCAATACCATGGTGTTCTGATTACTATAGCTGTGTAGTTGGTTTTGAGATCAGTGACTAAGATACCTCCTATGCTTCATTTTTGTTTTTAAGAAGAGCCAGCTTATTATTGGTTTCTTTTTTTCCAAATGAAATTCAAACCTGCCTTTTCAATCTTCTTGAAGAATGAATTCAGTATCTGTCCTGGGATTGCACTGCATCTGTAAATTGCTTTGAGTGGGACTGTCATTTTCACAATGTTCAGTCTTCCTACCCACAAACAGGGAATATTTTCCCATTTAGTTAGGTCTCTTATTATTTCTTGTAGTAACAATAAGTTTTGTAGTTTTCCTTAACAAGCAGAAAAAAGAAACAGGATGACATCTAACATAAAAAACCAACTCAAAGTGGATTAGAGTCCTAGGGGTAAAAGTCAAAACCAGAAGATCCTAAGAGACAAAATGTGAACAAGTTTAGAAGATCTAACCTATGGCATAAACAGACTTTGTGAATATAGCCAAAAATGCACAACTAGGAGAGGACAAAAATCAATGAATGGAAACCCAAATTTTATTTTAAAAGCAAATCCTTGTGTGCATCAAAAATTTTCTCCAACAGGTTAAAAAGCAAGCCCACAGACAGGGAAGAAACACTTGGCAATAACATTTCAGACAAGGATCTCATAATTAAAGTTTACAAAATACTACAGGGTCCCCACAAAAAAAGACTGATAGCCCAGTTGTAAAATGGGCAAAAAGATATGAACAGGCTCTTTACAAAGAAGGACATTCCAATGGCCAACAGACACATGAAGAAATTCTCAAAATGACTGACAATCAGACATACAAATCAAAATATCAATGAGGTACCATCTCATTCCAGCAACAGTAGCAAAGTTTAAGAACACCACAAACAATAAATGTTGGAAAGGATGCAGAGCGATAGGAACCCTTATGAACTGTAGGTGGGATCTTGAGTGGTAAAATCACTACAGAAGGTAGTTTGGCATTTGCTGAAAAAGCTGAAGCTGAACACAGAAATCCCATATGATGCAGCGTTTCCACTGGCAGGAATACATAACATGGAAATCAGAACTGATCTGTTAGCGATATGTACACCTATGTTCACAGCAGTGAAACGTAGTCGTCCATATTTCCATCAACAAACAAATGGACTGAGAAATTGTGGTTAATTCATACTATTCAACACTAAGGAGTAATAATTTCATAAAATACTATGTAACACATATAATACTAGAGAGTATTATGCTGAGTGAAATAGTCACATAAGGGCAAATACTGCATAAGATCAACCTTGTGAAAACAGGGTAACAGAGTAAGACATGTATAAATGTTCAAAATGGGAAAGGGGAGCAGAAAAAGGGGAAGCTGGGAAAATCACTAGGATAGCAGGGGTTAGCAGGCCGAGTGAAGGAACAGGAAAGATTCAATGGGAACTTGAAAAGACAGCATTAATAGGCACAGATCAACAGTAATTAATTATATAAAATACAATGTGTATGGATGATACAAAACACAATGTATGTGAATGAAACAATGTATATGAATGAAACACAATGTATATGAATGATTTTATGCAAACAAAAAATGTTCATTTATACATTACTAATGTTACTGGTCAAAAACAAAATCCTAAGTCTGTATTACTAGAACTATTTAATCAATTAATTGGTTTCCAATCCAAAATATAAAAAGAGTAAAGAAAAGATCCTATCATTTAGTGAAATACAGAAACAAGGAAATAAAGTTTTTAGACAAATAATTAAATTTGTCAGATAACATTTTTTAATTCCCAAGAAATGTTTGTGCTATAAATACACTAATAAATTTAACTTCTGCCTTTCCTAATTAAGATTACTCAAAAGACACATTTATGAAAATAATGAATGTTTAAGTTACTCTTTCTTAAAGTAAAAATGTATACGAAGTTTGCTGAGATATAAAGGGTAATTGATCTAAAACAATTATAAATCAATTATAAAAAGTATAAATATAAAGTATAAATCAACAGTGATTGTTTAGATAGTATGTTTAACCAAAGGATTAATTTCCTTAATCATGGTATATATCTGTCTAAATAAAATCAGACTTAAATACTGCATGTAAACAAGCTGATAAGACAATCTCAATATAATTTAACTGAGAAAAAATAAGAATCCCCCACTTCTAGGTGGTTTACTTCTGTTCTTCAGTAAATGAATTAAAGAAAAAGACGAGTAGATTTTTCTAATTTAAAGTCACTCAGATTTTATATGCAATATTATGATATTTGGTATTCATCAATTCTTTACCAAGAGCCATTTACATTTTAAAATATTTTCTTTTTTTCACTATGTTGCTTTTAAACACATAACCAATACTACCACATACACACATATACACACCCTAACACAGAAAAACTAAAATACTTCAAAACTTTGGAAAGGAAAGCTCAGCTCACTTACTGAAAAACGCCAGCATGAAAATGCCGTCATTCCCAACTCTAAGCTGATCTGCATCACTGAAGTCATCTCTTGGTGGACACTCTTCCTCTTGAATCTATAAAACATATTAGCAAAGCTCACTGAAATATTTCAACTTTATCATCTAAAAGGTGTACACCTGAACGAAAGTACACAAACAAGATCTAGTCTCTTCAATCTACTGCAAAGAAATAATAAAACATATGACACATAGTATTCAAGAAGGTATCTGTTTTGATGAACACCCTTGAAAAGAGTAACTTTAAAGGTACACACACACACACACACACACACACAAAATCACCACAACCCCCACAAAGAAAAACCCCAAATGAATAACCAAATTATGAACATGGTAGCAAAAAATAATAGTTTTGATACTGCTAAAGTATGTCAAAAGGAGAAACTGCATCTTTTCTACATTACTGTGGAAGCATGGAGTGGTATAACCATTGTAGTTGGCAACTTGGACATATTTACAATAAAAAAAAGGTACATACTCTAACCTATCAGTGAACTGAATTGTGTGCAGAGATAATGCCACCTGGGTTTCTTAAACTTCTGCATTTTATAGGCAGAGATACTATCTTTGTTCTAGGTAATCTTTTCAAGATACTGAAATGGGGGGGGGGCGGAATCAAAAGATGTATGACACTGGGCAAATTTGCTATGGACTTCTTTAAAGGCTAAAGAGCAAGGATATCTGCTTGGGTGTCAGTTATGGTCTCTTCTGGGTATATTCCCAGTAGTGGAATTGCTGGGTCAAATGGTATCTCTATTTGCAACTTTTTGAGAAAGCGCTATACCGCTTTCCACAGGGGTTGCACCATTT
>NW_006399884.1:2860294-2883868 GCF_000299155.1 Elephantulus edwardii | reverse complement strand
AGTGATAGGGAACGGCAAGGGACACACTGACAAAGGAGATTAATCAGAACTGGCTTTGACAAGCACTGTGGCAATTGGACAATTAAAACAGACATTGGGGAAGAAGAAGAATGAACTGGGGAGGAGGGTGGAAAAAAAACAGTGCAACAATGAATGAATGAAAACCCAAAATCTCTGTAAATGTTCATTAAAACTAATAAAATTTGATTTAAAAACAGCAAGGATATCACTTTAAAGACTAAGGTATGTCTAGCACAAGCCATCGCTATCTTCAATTGCTTCATATGCAAGTGAAAGCTGGACAGTGAATAAGGAAAATGGAAGAGAAATTGACATATGTGAACTAACGGTATTTATAGAGTACTGAATATGCTATGACTGCCAAGTAACAATTTATGTTTAAAGACTTGAGGCCAGAGTACTCCTTAGGAGTAAACATGATGAAATGTCATTTCATATACTTTGGGCATGTTGTCAGTAAGGGCAAATTCCTGGATAAGGACATCATGTTTGTAAAGCAAAAGGTCAGAGAAGCTGAGAAAGTTCTTCAACTAGACAAACTAACATAGTGGCTACAAAAAAGGGGTTGTACATATAAGACTGTGAGGATGGCGTAGGATTAGGCATGGTTTTGATTTAATCTATATGGATCATTTTCAGTTGGAGTCAATATGATGGCACTTAAACAAGAGCAAATCTCAAACAAAAGAAGAGAGAGACAGGGCCTGCCCCACTCCCCAAGAGCAAAGGGGAGACATACTTATTGATAGTACAGAGGGTCTGAATTCCTTAAGCTCAGCATTCCACTTCTGCAAAAAATCCAGCATATGGAGATACTAACTGATCTTTAAAGCACCCTGGAGGAATTGAGGCATAGGAAACTAGCACAAGAAAATAAATAAAATTTTTACTAGAACTATGAGTCATAAAATCTTTTGTCCCTGATCCAGCAGTTCCCTCTTCTGCCAGCGTCCATGAAATTGTGGCAAGTTTGCTTGCAGTTAGGTTAAAATCTCAATCCACAGACACCTCTAAACATACTAGTGAAATAAAATTACTTCATTTATCTATGCAATAAAATTTTCAAATAGTATACTTTTAAAATAATACTCTAAAAATGTTTTTTTTAAATCTAGTATCTAATAATTTGCAAAATACATTAAATGAAAATTGCTTGAACAGGATACTCTAATGTAAACTATTATTAAAATTCTTGGTTTTGTTGTGTTTATTGTCTTAGCTTGTAGACTTAGGGTGTTCCACTGGAATGTGAACAATGAGTCTGAGGTGGAGTTCTTTTGTTGGAGAAAAAAAATGGAGAACTTCTTTGAAATCATATTCAAGTTACCTTAACTACTGAGTAAGTATTCACTGAATAACCACTGTATGAAACTTTTTCCCCTGGCCTTTAGGAGACACCAGAGTACACCAAACAAAGATGCTTGTCTTTCCTGAGCATATACAGAAGTGAGGGGAGCCCAATATTAAACAAAGTCATGTTAAATAAAGTTATTTATACAATTATTAAAAGGTACCAATGCTGTACAAAATCAAAAAAGTAGGGAAATGATGTCTGAAAATGCTGTGGGAGAAAGTTAAAAATTTTATATAAGAGTTGTCAGAAAGGTCTCATTGAAATGAAGCTTGCCTAAGAGAGTTACCATCGAAGCGCGGTAAAAAAAGTGCTCCACTCAGAGGATTAACTCAATGTCAAGGTCCTAAAACTTGACCTTGTCTGGTGCATTAGACAAATAGCAAGGGGTCAAGGTGGGCAGTGAGGGGGAGAAGTTAATATGGCCAGACCAGTACGAACAACAGAGAAAAAATAAGACTTGAGGTCAGAGAGGTCCCCTTAAAAATCTGGATTTTGTTATTGTGGGTGCTGCTGAACCAACTCTGATTTACACCGACCCTTATCAACAGAAACTGTGCCCTATTCTGTGCCACCCTTAAAATCTCCACCATACACACGCCGATTATTATAGTCACTGCATCAATTCACCTCACTGAGGACTTCCTCTCACTGATTCTCTACCTTTCAAACCATTATGCTCTTTTTCAAAGACTGGCACCTCCTAATAATATGTCCATAGTATGTGAGATGATGTTTCATTATCCTTGCCTCCAAGAAACATCTGGTTGCACTTCCTTCAAGATGCATTTTCCTTCTGTGTGAATTTTTCTTCGGTCGTCCTTATTCAGTCGCCCAACTTTCACTTGCATATGAAGCAACTAAAAATACCATTGCTCAGGTAAGGTACAACCTAGTCCTTTAACTGACATCCTATCTCTTTAGCACTTTCAAAACATCCTTGACAGATTTTTCCCAATGCAACACTTCTTTTGATCTCTTGAGTGCTGCTCTCATAGGTGCTGACTGTGGATTTTCTACTTTTATCATGACGTTACCTATTGGTCCACTGGTGAGGATTTTGGTTTTTGTAAATGTTGAGGTATAGCCCGTACTGCATGCTATATTTAATCTTTGATCTTTCTCTGTACCTGCTTCAAGTCGTCTTCACTTTCCACAAACAATGTGGAAACATAGCTGTGGATGAGTTTTCCTCCAATCCTGATGTCACATCATTCTTCACGTAGTCTAACTTCTGGAATTATTAGCTTAACACACATATTGAATAAAAAATAGTAAGAATCCACCCCTAACACATTATCTTTCCTGACTTTAAACCATGTAGTATCTCCTGGTTATATTCAAATGACTGTTTCTTGGTCTATGTAAAGTTTATGCATAATTTTAAGTGTTCTGATATTCCCATTCTTCTCAATGTTAACACAATTTATTCCAATCTACACAAATAAATGCTTTTGTATAGTGATTAAAACACAAGTAAAGATCTTTCTGGTAAGCTCTACTATCAGCAAAGGTCAAACTGAAATCCGCAATGATTTATTCTGTTCCATGTCCTCTTCCGAATCAAGCCTGAAATTTTTGGTAGTTTCGTGTCAATGTATTGCTCCTGTAGATCTGAAAAGATTTCACTGACTGCGCAAGAGATGAAGACCTCGATGAGACAGATGGATTCAGTGATATTTTCAGATACTTTCTACCTTCTCTTAGATCACCTTTTTAAAAAAAAATGGGTACAAATATAGATCTCGTCAAGTCAATTAGCTGTCAAACAATTGTTTGAATTAGTTTTGGAGTGAAAAAATTTTCAAAAGCCTTTGTTAAGATTAATAGTATGATCAGAATTACAATACATATAAATCATTTCAGTTGAGTTTATATTGTAATTTTCAGCTAGTGCAAACTCAAAATTTGGGTCAGTTCAAAGAAGCTAGGAGTCTGGTTGAACATCTCCTAACTAATAAAAGTTAATTATGAACCTCAATTCAACACAATGGTGTACTGTCCACAAAAGCACGATCATTTCACCAAGTATGCTGGTTTTCCTAAGAGAGAGATTTTCCAAACCAAGTTGCTTTTTGATTTGTAATCTAAGATCACTTAAACTATATAGTTCAATTATAAGGTAAAAATAATGACTGTCAATGATTATGTATGCATTAAAAATTTATAGACTTTCAAATTCATTCTAGATATAAACTTTAAAGTACATTATGAACAAAACCATTGTCTATATGATGTTACAAATATAAACATTTTATACTCTTCTGAAATACTAGTACAAAAAGTTTAACAAAAGCCAATGATTATTAAAAGACATACACATAAAGATATAATTTGCAGCATTATTTAACATCACACACAAATATACCTGACAATAACCTGTTAACTATAGAGGAATAACTACTAACTATAGATAAATTTTACCTAAACACTCAAATAACAAAAATTTTCATATAAAATGTTTAAAAAATAAAAGTTGGTATTTATGCAACAATTTCACCTCTGTTAAAACATTGTTTTATACATCTTTCAATAGGTGACAGGAACCACCCAAAAAAAGTTTTAAATGGACAGCTGTACTAGAAGCTATATTTTCTCCTTCAGTAATAACCACTTGTGAACTGACATGTTAATTAAATATTAAATATCAAATATGCACTAAAGCAACAGCCAAATACTGAAAATGTAAACATAAGGTCCCTATCCTGAAGTTGCCTCTTACTCTTTATTAAATGTTATTTAATACGGCAAAAAGAAATTATTAAAAGAATAAAGTAATGGTTAAAACAAAAATTAGAAGCTGAAGTTAAGACAAAAATCAGGAGCAAGTAAAAATAGGAAATTAAGTAACTGATAAGTCATATTCTAAAAGTTTTATAGCAAATTATATTAATTTAAATATTTTTCACAGAAATATTAAAAAGAATAAGTTCCTTTCTACAAACCAATTTAATCATTCTGTAAGATATAGGCAAACATCTATCTCATTTGTTGTTGTTAGGTGCCGTCGAATACAACTCATAGCAACCCTATGAACAAAAAATCTGAACTTTATTCTATCCTGCACCCTCCTCACACTTCCTAACCCACAAGAGCCCATTGCAGCAGTCACTGTTTCAGTCCACTTGGTTGAGGGTCATCTTGTCCTTCACCAACCCTCCACTTTTTCCAGCATCAAGTCCTTCTCCAAGGAAAAGCATCTCCTAGCAACATGTCCAAAGAATGTGAGGGAAAGCTTCATCATTCTTGCCTCCAAAGAACACTCCTGCTGCACCCTCTCCAGGACACAGCAGTTTGTCCTCTTGGCCATCCATGGGATGTTTCAATGTTCTTCTCCAATACCACACTCAAAGGCATCAATTCTTTTCCTGTAATCCTTATTCAGTGTCCACCTCCCAGGCACACAGCAAGTGATCAGAAAGACTATGGTGTGAATGAGAATCAGATGCACCTTAGTCTTCAAACTGACATCACTACTCCTCAATAATTTGGAAAGCTCCCTAACTGCAGAATTTTCCCAATGCAATGCGTGTCCTTATTTCCTGACTGCTCGTACCAAGAATATTAATTTTGGATCCAAGAAAGATAAAGCTGTTGACAGTTTCAATCTCTTCTCTATCCATGACACTTCCTATCGGTCCAGTGGTAAGAATATTTGTTTTTCTGACATTAAGATGCAACATACACATCTGAAATATGAATAATACAAAATAGTACCATTTCATCATCAAACATTTTCCTATTGAGATTTAAAAGGTTTCCACTCATTCCGTTTTGAGACTTGTTTGCAACTATATATACTGCTGTTGTTGTTAGGTCAACTACAACTCTTACTTATATTAACATCAGATCTGAACTATGCAGAAGCCCACTGCTGTAGTCATTATGTCAATTCCTCTTGCTGAGGTCTTCCTCTCTCTCTCTCACCCTGCATCTTTCTCAGCATGATGCCTTTTGCTAAGGAATGGTGCCTCCTGACACCATGCACAAAGATGTGAGACAAAGTTTCACCATCTAAAAACACCCCAGCTGCCCTTCCTCCAGGACAGATTTGTTTGTTCTTTCAGCAGTCCACGGGCTATTCAATATTCTTGTCCAACACCACAATTCAAAGGCATCACTTCTTCCTTAGTCTTCCTTATTATTCACTGTCACACTTTCAGATGCATAGAAAGCAACTAAAAATACCACTGGCTTGGATCAAGCACACCTTAGTCTTTCAACTGACATCTGTACTCTAGCACTTAAAGAGGTCTTTGACAGCAGATTTCTCCACTGAAAAACATCTTTTGATTTTCTGACTGTGGCTACCATGGGTGTTAATTATGACAATGTCAATCTCTTTTTCTCCAATTATCATGATGCTATTACAGGATTTTTGTTTCTTGGTGTTAAACTATAATCCATATTAAAGGCTTTAGTCCTTGATCTACTTTAATAAGTGCTTCAAGTTTTATCACTTTCTGGAAAGCAATGTTACATCACCTGCATAACACAGGTTGTTGATGAGTCTTCCTCTGATGACTATAGTCTTCTTTATAGAAGACTGCTTCTTGAATGATCTGCTCAGTATATAAACTGAATCAGTATGAAGAAAGGATACAGTTATATATAACAAAAAAAAAAACCAAACCCAACCAACAAACCCTAAACTCAAAGTCACTGCCATTGAGTTGGAACCAACTCATAGCTGACCCTTCAGTGAGTTTTCAGAGGTAGTGAAGAACTTGGGAAGAAACTGTTCTCCATCCTTATCTCAAGGATCAACTGGTGGATTTGAAGAGCCTGCTTTTGGATTGGTAGTACAACTTCTTATCCATTTTGTTGTTGTTGTGTATGCTAGCAAGTCAGAAGTGATACACAGCTGACCTTCTAGAAGTTTTTCAGAGGCAGTAAATCACACTGGAGGAGACTGTGCACCACCACAGAGAAGCTGCTGGATTTGAACCGTGTGCCTTTAGGGGTGCAACTCTACTTCTTACTACTAGGCCACCAGAGCTCACATATTAAACATACTACTTTGCTTTTAAAAAAACAAAAAAAAATTGAGGCAGGTATGATGACACATAATCAAACACTCAAATTGTGTCCTACACTAATGCTGAGCTGTAATTCTGTGTTGTGTGTGAGTGTGTAAACACACATATGGGGAGATGGTATGTGTGTTTTTTGTGGGGGAATAAGCAGGAAGCAGGAATGACGAGTTGCAGTGACAGAAATAATTCATCCAGTTTGAGATTATCTAACCACGACGCAAGAAACATGCAATATAAGGACATATACCTCCCTCCTCACCTAGTAACAGCTTTTTTGTATACAGATAATTTGTGTCTTTTTCATTAATTAAATAGCAACGAATTCAGAGATTTACAATAACATCTATAAACTCTGAAGCAAGGAAAAATAGTAAATTCTAATCCTGCTTACAAACCACAATGAAATGAAGCTATTTTTCTCTTTTACCTGACTGTAGAAGAGCAAACACATGTCCCATTGACTCTGCACTGGAAGATATTGAGAGGGGGTGTCATGACGCACAGGGACTCTGTGTGATGGTGCAGAAATGCCCCACAGGGTTTCCTAAGCTATAATCTTTACCAGACCCGATGGTCAGGTTTGCCTCCCACTGTCACTGGGTGGGTCTGAACTGCCATCCTTTCAGGTAGCAGCAAAGAGTTTAAATGTTCTGGCACCAGGGTTTCCTCCACTGCTGAAATAGCCTCTCCTTTCATCAGAATGAAAATAACATACATATATGTATCAGTGACTTTATTTTTTTTTTTTTTTGCTTGGAATTTCTGTTTAATCATCTTGAGAAAAAGTATGCCTTGATAATTGAGACAAGAAAATAAAAGAGAAATGGTGGGTGGAGGGAATCCTTAACTAACCTTCTAATTTCCCAGGGTAAGATATGTTAAAAAAAAATATCAACTGACAAAAATCATCTGAAGGCCCTGTAATTTAATATTACTTTATTACTCTGTGATTTTCAGACCACAGAATTCATTCAGAGTCAGTAAAATGCTTATGCTGATAAACAAACAAGGACATAAAAGTATGATTTATGATTGTAGTGCCAGACCTTGAAACCTAAAAAATGAAAATGAAAACATGGATAGTGAAGATGTCAACTGCCTTAAGGCCCACATGAATGAGAACTGTTTATATGAGATTAATGAACTTTTTTCTGGCAGTAACCAACACTGGCTGAGATAGATGCTTGGAATACATGCCGAGAAAATTAGAAATGAGACACAATTAAGAGATTTGTACACCAGTGTTCATAGCAGTGTTATTCACCATCTCAAGAACATGGAAACAGCCCAAATGTCCAACCACAATAGAATGGACTGAGAAACTGTGGAACGAACATTCACGTGGTGGAATCCTATCCAGCATGCAGGAGCAATAATTTCAAAAATTACTACATAACTTGGGAGAGACTGGAGAGCGTTATGCTAAGTGAATTAACTCAGTCCCATAATGACAAAGACTGTGTAAGATCATTATTGTGAAAAAGAAAATAACCAGTAAGATGGGTATGAGGATCCAAGCAGGGGAGGGTAGGAGCAGAGGGGTGAGGACGGCAAGGGGATAATCATAGGGTCAGACAATCTGATGGGCAGAGGGAGAGATGAGTAAAGGAAATGGAAAAGATTCCATGTGAAAAACAATGTATACGAATTTTGTAAGCAAACTAGTATCAAATAAAATTTAAAAAATAAAGTTAAGTGCTAATTTGGATGGGTCACATTTCCTGAGAGCTTAGCAGTTATGCAAGGCTGCAGTCATTCTCCTTTTTCATATGAGATTAGTTTTCACAGAATTGATACAGTGTTTAAGTTACTATTATAATCTTGTATCATTTTGATCTAATAAGAGAGTCAGGAATAACAATAAGGTCTAAGATGATGAGAAGCTGAGACGTGGTGGAAGCAGAAGTGAAGATCAACAGCGTTAAGGAAATCAAAGAAAGGTGAAGGGGGATTAACTAGGACAATGCTGATTTCACCAGAACAACACATATGTCAGTAATAACGAGGAAAATACTTAAAAAAAATCTGTGTTCACATGCATTCACACATAGACACCAACTTTTTATAGCACAATGCAGCGTATGTCAATTTATAAAATAATATTCTCTAAGTAGCTACATTTTCTTATTCTTACTCTTGGAGATGTTTCTGCTGCCACAGCTGCCATCGCAGCAGCTTTAGCCTTCTCAGCTTCATCATATGTAGGAAGAGAGGTAGCAACACTATAGGGAGGAGGCACAGGATAAAACTCACTGTAAACTTCTGTATCTGAAAAAAGAAATAACATACCCATTAAAAACACTTGGCATCATTTCACTATGGGCATAATCATAAAGGGCATGATTTTCAGAAGATTACTGCTGCTACATAGCCACAGGATTCCAAGTATTTAAACGCAAACTCATCACTGCCAAGTTGGAACTCTCCAGCAGTAAACCAATGTCCATCTTTCCCTCTTGGAGCCTTAAAGCCACTGGTAGAGTCAAACAATCAAAAGGGGGCCCTGTAGTACATCTCCTTTATGGACTAGGCCACCAGAACTAGAGCATATTAACTACTATTATAATCCTTTGTTATTTTTATTTTAGTCCAATGTTAGGAAGGCTTAAGTCTTGCAAATATCCCCTAAGGCTGATAGACTAAACAAGAACTTTCAGAATGAGACTTTGAAAAGTTGTTTCAGAAAAGAAAGATAAAACCAAAACATGAGCATACTCTTACCTATTCTCATGTTATCCACAGGAATGTAACTTTCATTCTTCTTTTTTTACAATTTTTATTGTGAATTTTAATGAAAGTTTACAGGAAACCTGGACTTCCTTTCATTCACTGTTGCATACTTTCCTCCCTTCTTCCTCCCAGTTCTCCTTCTCTTTAAAAAAATTCATTCACTGGGAGCTCTGGTGGCCTAGTGGCAAGAAGCTGCACTGCAATACCAGAGGTACGCGGTTCAAATCCACCAGATGTTCTGCTGGAGAAGGAGCGGCAAGCTCCTACTGTACCAAATCAGATCCGATTTGATGGTATATACAAAAAATACTAAAATAAAATTTTTTTAAAATCATTCATTCGGGGGTGGGGTGGGCAGGAAGAAAAGTGCAACAATGAATGAATGGAATTCCAAAATCACTGTAGATGTTCATTGAAATTTAAAAAAAAATAAAAAATTTAAAAAAATCATTCATTGTTAAATAATTTCCTACCTCCCCCCAATTCCATTTTGCTATGCACCTCTTTTTCTGAAATGTTGTCATGCAAATAATACCTGATCATTTGTTCCTTTTAAACAGTTCTTTCCCTCATATGTTCCAATGCAGTGTTCATTATCTATCCTCTCTTAGTTTCTCCCCCAAACCCCATGTCAGTCCTGTTTTATAACAATGGCATTATGCAGTATTTGTCCTTTGGTGACTGAGATATTTCACGCAGTATAATGTCCTCCTGGGTCACCCATTTTGTATATTTTGTTGTTGTTGCAAATACACACAGTAAAATACCTACCAATTCAATGTGGCAGGTGTAAGTCTGTGATACTGATTACACTGCAGTTGTGCAATCCACTCTCTCCCTCCTTTTCCAAGGAACTGTTCTCCCATAAACTCACTGTGCCCTAAGCTTCCTGAGTTAGTACTTGGATAGTTCTTTAAAAATCATAATGTTTAAGGCAGACATTTTTCATTAACTAAACTAACCCAGTGTTTGAAGAACACTATTTATTTACATTTTAAGATTGTTTCAAGGCAAGAGTTTCAAGTGTTCATTCAATGTCTTTGGCTCTACAAAATCTGAAGTCATTAAGAATTTGGAATTCTGTTCTAATTTTCCTCAGTATCTTTTGTATACTCTTTGACCAAAGTATTTTATAATGGTAACTTGGTATTATTTTCCCCCCTTTCTTTGTCCTTGACTCACAGAGAAGAAAACAATTGGTACTAACCGGGCACACATTCCAAATCCTCCTCCTATTTTTGACACTTTTTCTTACACTATTCCTCCAGGCTAATACAAACCAACTGTCATGCCTTAGATGGCTGCTTGGAGGGTTTAAAACCTACACAGTACAATATGCAATAAATGAGGAGGTAGAATAGCAGCATTATTAGAATGCAGAACATAGACACATTTTAGGTCAATTAACTGGGATGTCCCAAGAAGCCATGCTATAAAACTCCACACCATGGAAACAAGTCCCATGAGGTGTTTGGCTGCACACAAGAAGTTCAAAAGCTACTCTTTACTTTTATTGTGGTATTATGAATCTTTTCATCCATCTATTAAGGATGAAGATGTAGAAAGTTAGAATTTACTTGCCTATAATCTGAGAATCAAAAATTAAAAACAGAAAATGACAGAGGAGAATAATAAACATTTATATGATACTAAACATTTCATCAAGCATATCAATAATATAAGGATGATGAGACTTCATCTCACCTACTTTGGGTATGTATTAGGAGAGGGCAGAACCTCAACAGCATGCTTGGAAAAGCAGAGAATCAGTGAAAGGAAACTGTCTATGAGGTGAGCTAACAAAGGGATTGCAACAATATAACAAAAAGCAACAGAGACTATGAGAATGGCACTCATAGCGATCCCTATTTTTTTTTTAAGAGGTCTGTTTTATTATTGATTTATAATTAATTTCTTGTTTTTGATTCTAAATAATGCAACTATCATTGAAAAATTACATCAAAGTTACTTTGGAATAAATTGGAACTGGACCGTGACAGTTAAGTGTCCAGCGATCCCTATTAACAAAAGACCTGAACGCTTGTTTAACTTCCATCCTTTCTCCAGGTTCATAGGGTTTCCAGAGGCAAGCTATTTCAGAAGTGGATGTCATTCCTGCTTCCAGGCTTGTTTTAAATGGGGAGCTCCAACAAACACTGTCCACCCATTGGTAACCGTTACTGTATTTGACATATCAGTGTCACAGTGCTCAGCTTCACAGCAACCATGAGTTAGTTACTTCTGTATAGCAAGTGGACAGACCAGGGCTATATGACTTAGAAGGATGCTTCATTTAAGAAACAGGCCTGGGGGTCTTGAATTAGAGTCACCCACCTTTGGCTTGGTAGCATCACTTTCTGTCCACTAGGCCAACTGATCTCTCTGTATGCTGTGTTGTTGTAAAGTGCCATGAAGTCGTAGGTGACTCATAGCGACCCTTTGGCTTGGTAGCTATATATCCATTAACATACATATATGTGCATAGAAACATGTATGTGTTCACTAACATCTGGACTAGGTTTTTAATAAGCATATGATGCTTAAAAACTATACTTTCAATTTTAAAAAAACAACATAGGGTAAGTACTGTAGGAAAAAATATTGTATCTTTGGGAAATGTTTTAAATTTTTTTTTTATTTTAATTGTGATTTTAATGAAAGCTTACAGAAAAGTTGGATTTTCATTCATTCATTGTTCTACATTATCCTTTCTCCCCCTTCCTTAGTTTACTTACTTTTTTTAAATATTCATTCACTGTTGCACAATTTCCTCCCTCACCCCCTTCTCCCTTTCTCCCAGTCCTCTTTTCAATATACCTCTTATTCTGGACCATTTAAAAGAAAAACAAAACAATAAAACCCAAAAAGTCCATTACAAGATTTGTCATTTACACAAAGCCATACTGGTTAATAAAAATGAACTGGTAAGAATCTTTCTTAAGAATCTGTTTCACATTAAGATTAAAAATACCTGAAGTTGTAGGTACTTCCACAGTAATACTACTGTAAGGCGGAGGAGAAGAGTCCGTTTCCAGCACTGGTGCTGCAGGAGCAGTCTGGACAATCTGTGGTGTTGGGTTTGAAGTTGATGGCTGCTCTACTGCAGATGACTCCGAATTATCCTCTTCATTGTGGAGCTAAAATAACAAAACGGGAAAAATTAATGTAATTTTGTCACTTCTATTTTTTTTTTATTTTATAAATTTACATGTATTATGTATTGTGTATTGCACAGTTACTAGTCAATCTTGAGAAAGTTCAAGGGGAATGTTCTACCAGCCTAAGCTGCAGGCTGAACTATTCTGGAATTTTGAATTCACATGTAGATCAAATGGCAAATGGCAGTCTTGCCTCTCGTGAGATTTAGAGCCTCAGGAACTTAATGGAGGATCAGCTATTAATTCCAACTCTGTGTGTGTGTGAGAGAGAGAGAGAGAGAGAGAGAGCGCGCGAGAGAGAGAGAGAGCATGAACATTTCAGTTTAATTTTTATTTCTTAGGTAAACTGCTGTATTACATTTTGATGTTGTTGTTACATGTCATCGAGTTGCCTGCAACCCTATGTACAGCTTTCTCTAAAGCCTGCCCTGTTCTGAGCCAGTTTTACTGACTCCGACACTGCTACCCCCATTGTCCCAGTTACTGTATCAATCCATCTCATCCAGGGTCTCCTTCTCCCGCACTGTCCCTCCACCCTTTTGAGCATGATGTCCTTCTCCAAGGACCAGTCCCTTCTGGCCACGTGCCCAAAGAATGTGAGAAAGAGTTTTAAAATCCTTGTCTCCAAGGAAAAACTTGGTTTCACCCTCTCCAAGACAGACCTATTTGATGGTATGTTCAATACTCTTCTCCAGCACCACAACTAGAAGGCATCATTTCCTCCTCTGTCATTTTCAGTCATTATCCAGCTCTCTGAAGCATAACAAGTAATCACAAAGACCATGGCCTTGATTAGGCACACTTTGCTTTTCAGCACTTTAGAGAACACTTCTAACTTTTTAACCTAATATAAAAAATATTTTTCTGATCAAAACAAGTATGAGATATTATCTCACTCCATTAAGAATATTTAACAGAACAGCAAACATCAAATGATGGCGAGGTTGTGGAGAAACCGGAACCCTTATTCACTGTTGGTGAGAGTGTAAAATAGTACAACCACTATGGAAGGCTGTATGACACTTTCTCAAATAGTTGCAAATAACATTTGACCTATCAATTCAACTACTGGAAATTTACCCTAAAGAAACCATAACTGCCACCCAAGCAGATATATGCACACCCATATTTATAGCGGCTTTATTAGCAATAGCAAAGAGCTGGAAACAACCCAAGTGCCAATCAACAAACGAATGGATAGAGCAGCTCTGGTATATTCACACAATGGAATACTATGCAGCACTGAAAAACAAGGAACTCATGAAATATGCAAAATGGATGACTGAGTGAAATATCACAGTCAAAAAAGGACTAATATTGCATAGGGCCACTTGTAAAATGGACTGACAGGATTGAGGGAAGACAGAAAAGGAAAGGAGGAATGATGTATACTGCATTGAAACAGATGAGGGAGAGAACTGTTTAAAAGGGATATATGAATGGGTACTATTGTCATTACAGAAGTCCAGAGTGAAAGATGCATAGTGGAGTGGATTTGGGGGGAGGGATTGCATAACACTGAAAGTTTTACTTTTCAAGGAGAAGAGTGAACTGTGGGGAGGGGGTGGGCAGGGAGAAAAGTGCAAATATGAAATGACTCGAAACCCTAAGTCTCTAAACTTTCATTAAAATTAATAATAATAAAAAAAGAATGATGTCCATACTAATGCATGTATATATAGCACTTGGCACAGTGCTTGGCCCATAGTCCATGCTTAATAAATATTCGTTATCTTTAAAAAAAATTTTCTGGCAAAACCTGTATTTTAGCCAAAAAATAAATGGCATTCTAAAGATGAACAAAATTTTCATTAAGCACGCTCTGTTCAATGATTTTACATTCTTAACAGTTACCTTTAAAAAAGCTAACACAACCTTAATCATCACAGCAGTATCACCTGGCAGCTAGGTGTTCATTACTACTAGAATTATGAGAAAACATATTTTCTTACTATTTTTGAAAATGTGAAATGTCACACAAGTATAAAAACTTTGAATTGGCAATCATACCTAATTTTCAGATTTTTCTTTTGAAAATACAATGAACTCTGGTTGTAGTTTTGAATGTCACAATGTTATCTTTAAAAAAAAAAAAACAAAACCAAAAACCATTGTCTTTAGTTGCTCTTGAGTACAACACATAGTGATTCCATGAACAAAAGATCTGAACCTTGCTTTAGTTTGTGCCATCCTCACCCTCTCATATACTTGAGTCTACTGTTTCAGTCACTGCATCAATCTTTCTTGTTGAAGGTCATCTTCTCTTTCTGACTTTCCACCATTCCAAGCATGAGATCCTTTTCCAAGGACCAGTCCTTCCTAACTACATGTCCAAAATACATGAGATGAAGTTTCACCTGTCTCACCTCTGGCTGTACTTTCTCTAAAATGCTTTTGTTCTCTTGAGAGTTCATGGGCTACTTAGTAGTCTTGCACTGGGCCAACAGGCAACATCATGAGAGGAGAAAATATAAAAATTGTCAATGATTAATTAATACTCTTATTTAGATCCACAATCAACAACTTTGGTACCAGCATGCAAAAAATCAAAAGACATGTTACACTGGGCAAGTCTTAAGTCTGGGACCTCTCCAAAGTGCTGAAGAGCAAGGATGTCAGTTTAAAAACTACGATATGCTTGATCCAAGTAACAGTTCCTTCAATTATTTGCTATGCATTTGAGAGTTGGAACAATGAATAAAGATGACAAAAGAATCATCAATGCCTTTGAATTTTGGAGCTTGAGAAGAGCACTGAACATTCCATGTACAGCCAAGAGAAAAATATATCTTGGAGAAAGTGCAGCCAGGATGCTCCTTAGAGGGAAGGATACTGAAAATTCACCTTGCATACTCTGGGCACGTTGTTAGGAGTCAGTCAGTCCTTGGAGAAAAACATCATGATCTGCAAAGTGGAGGGTTATAAGACTCCAGACAAGAAGAACTGACACAGTGACTGTAGAAATGGGCTCTAGTGTAGCAGAGATAATGAGGATGACACAGGATAAGGCATGTTTCAGACCTAGTGTTCACAGGGTCACTATGAGTCCATGCAACTTAATGGTCCCTATAGCAGTAACTCCTCCAACACCATAGTTCAAAGGTAACAATTCTCTCATCTTTTGTCACTGTCAGAGTCAGATGCATAACAAGTAACTAAAAAGATCATGGCTTGAGCCAGGTGCACTTTAGTCTTTAACTCCACTGCTCTTTGCACTCTGGAGTACTTTGGAGAGGTCCTTGATAGCAACTTGCTCAATGCAACATAACTTCTATATTTTTTTTTAAAAAATTTTTGTGTGAGTGTACCGTCAAATCAGATCTGACTGGTACAGGAGGATTGTCCCTCCTTCCCCAGCAGAGCATCTGGTGGATTCGAACCGTGAGCCTCTGGGATTGTGGTTGCAGCTCCTTGCCACTAGGCCACCAGAGCTCCCCTAACTTCTATATTTTTTGACTGCTGTTATCAAGGATGTTGACTGTGGATCCCAGCAAGACAGAACTGTTAATAATTTCAATCTTTTCTTCATCAATCATGATGTAGCCGATTTTTGCTGATGTTGAGATATAATCCATACTGAAGTCTTGTAACAAGTCCTTTATCCTCTTCACTTTCAGCAAGTAAGGTTCTCTCAACCTCATTAACACGGGTTTTTGATGAATCTTCCTGATCATAAAGTCCAGCTTCTCAAATTATTTGCTCAGCATATAGAAGCAACAAGTATCAATAAAGGGTGCAGCCCTTTATATAATTCGATGTTATTTTTGGCTAAGAGACATTTCTTGCTCATATGACAGAAATATAGAATTATTTCACATTTTATTATGTGAAGCATTTTATTATGTATGACTTCTACATACTAAAAACCAGACAAAAAAATTGTTTACAGCCAGACTTTTTTTATTAAGACACAGTAAGATTGTCTTTGAAGCAAAGATTTTTAGTTTTAAAACTGCTACTGTAAAGCCCTGTTGGTACAGTGTGTAAGATGTGAGGTTTCTGAGTGAAAACTCAGAAGCTGAATTCCGCCAGTTGTTCCTTGAGACAAAGTAGAGCTGACTCTTCCTTTAAAGGCTTAAGAACCACAGAGGCCAGGCCTATGCCTTTTTTTACCTGGCCCCGGGAGTGTACACATCCCTTAGGGAAACAGAAAAACTTTGCCATGCCTGACCTGCAACAAGATACTGAAATGGTGGGGCACTACTTTTGATTGACGTCATGTTTTGAGATCACCCTTGGGGATACCCTGTTTTTTACATTCCACAGTCTTATCTAGAATAATGTGCACGAACACATACGTGAAGAGTGCCTTCCTCGCACAACTCAAATTGACAGTGGCTATCTTTTCTCGTTATCCAGCTCCATTCCAGGCTGAGAGCCCCACCTTTTGATCAGAAAAGGTGCTGCCTTTAGCACAAGTTGAATCTTAGAGTCTAAGTCTGCCTCTCAAATGAGTAGAAACTCTGACCTGACTGGGAACTTCTGATGAACTAGCTATAAACTTCTGTTGGACTGGCAGGCAAACTGATCAAACATCCTGCCTTTTACTCATCAATCAGGTGCATGCATCACCTCCAGAAGCCCTCCCTTTTCTCTGGTTACTAATTTCCCATGACTTCTTAAATTTCATTTGCTTGTTTGATTTTTATATTTTCCTGTTATTGTTGAGGTTTTGGTGTTTCCCACCACCCCATTTCTTCATCACCTTCTCTGCTCTCTAGTTTTTCTTTCCTTTCTCTCACCAGACATCTCTTTCTTTCTCTCTTTTTCCTCATTTTTTACTTTCTATTCTGATTCTCCCATCTTTTGTATCCCTCTCAATCTGGTTATTCTACTATCTTTTTTTCTAGTGATAAAGCTCACAGGAAATTGTGCTGCTAACCCAAACCACAATCTCTTTGGCGGTTCAAAATTCAACAGCCCACTCCTTGGAAAAGTGACAGGCAATTTCCTCCCATGTTATCTACAGCCTCAGAAAACTCACTGGAGGGTAAGCGATGAGTCAGTTCTGACCCAACAGCAAAGAGTTTGAATTTTAGTATACCACCCAATCTTGTTTGTATTTTTTGTGTACTTTTTGTTATTTGTGTTTTCCTTTTTCTTTCTGCCATTTAACAACAGATAGCAACAGTATCTGACTATATATAGCAGTCTCACCAACTGGGCAAGAGCAAGGACCAGCTCCTGCTCTAATTAATTGGTCATCAAAAAAGAAGACAGCAACCAACAGTCTGTCCTCAACTGCTCTACGGAAATAAACAGAAAACTGCACATATACCTTCATCCTTAACTAGAACTCCCAGAAGACAGGAGATGAATCATTATAAACTACTAAATTAGCAAGTGGGACAACATACTTAATCAGATATATAAAAACAAAAATAAGACAAAGACAAAAATAGTACAATGTCTCAGAAGCAACATATAACTTTGAATCATTAAAAAAATCAAGATAAGATGGCAATAAATAAACCAAAAAAAAAAAAAAACTGAAAAAAGAAAAAACTATAAAAATTTCCTGATAAGGAATTCTAAAGAATGACAGTTAAGTGTCTTCTGATTGGGAAAATGCACCCAAAAAATAGAAAAAATTTAAAAACAAAAACAAAAATCAAGCAAAACCATTCAAGAACCAAATAAATAAAATATACAGACAGTTAAAAGCAAAGCAAAAATATTAAAATGAAATATGAAACCTTAAAACTAAATTTCAGAAAGAGATTACTAAATCGAGGGACAACAGACTGAATTAAAGACACAGAAAACAGAATTAGTGAGATAGAGGACAATTTCCTCAGTAACAATCAGAAAAAAGAAGAAAAAGAAGAAAGCTTAAAAATTATGTAGGACATAAAAAAATTAAGTAGGACAATAAAGGATGGAATAAATTTCATGTGACTGGAATTTCAGAACAAGATTTAAAAAACAAAAGCAAGGCAACAGGATGACATATGTAAAACCCTGACAGAAAAAAAACCCCCTGCCAATCAAGAATTACATACCTAGCAAAATTGCATATCAAGAAGTTGTCTGAAGTGAGCAAGAGAACACTGCATGGTTTAAATTCAGGAAGTGTGTGCATCAGGGTTGTTGTATCCTTTCTCCATATCTATTCAATCTGCATGTGGAGCAAATAATTTGAGAAGGTAGACTCTATGAATAAGAACATGTTATCAAGATTACAGGAAGACTAATCAAAAACTAGCTTTATGCAGATGGCATAACTTTTTTTGCTGAAAATGAGAAGGACATGAAACATTCACAGCAGAAGATCATGGACTACGGTCCTAAGTATGGAATAAATTTCAAAATCAAGAAAACAAAGACCCTCACCATTAAACCAAAGTCAACATTATGATAGATAGAGAAATGACTGAAGCTGTCAATTATTTCATCTTCCCTGGATCAGGAACCAACACCCTTGATACCAGCAGTCAGAAAATAAGGAAATGTATCACACTGGGCAAGTCTGCTGTCAGGGACCTCTCCAGAATGCTGAAGAGCAATGATCAGGTGCACCTAAGTCATGATCTTCTCATTCATCTGCTATGCATAAGAGAGCTGGAAAATAAGGATAACAGAAGAAAAATTGATGCCTTTAAGTTGAAGGGCTGAAGAAGAGTACTGAATATCCCATGGACTGACTGCCTAGAGAACAACTGTATCTTGGAGAAAGTGCAGCCAGGGTGCTCCTTGGAGGCAGAGATAGTGAAGCTTCATCTTTCAGATATACTTGGAAAGATGGAGAACAGTGAAGGAGAGGAAGACCCCCCCATGAGATAAGACTGACACACTGACTTCAAAAAATGCGTTTGAGTGTTTCAGATGGTAAGGATGGCACAGGATAGGACATGGTACAAGTTGGCTGCTCAAAGGGTTACTATAAATTGTACTCTGTGGCATCTAACAATAACAATGAATTTATGAAAACTAAGCAAACTTTAAAAAGAAATCCTAAAGGGAGTTCTTTGGTCAAAGAACCAAAAACGACAAGCAATAATCCAAAATTAACATCCAGAACAACATCGTTCAGAAACTGACCATGACACAAAAATACACAAAGTATAATAAAGTTGTTGTTCTGTGCCACTGAGTAACCTGCAACTCACAGTGATCCTATGTACAATAGCCCTAAATCCTGCTCTATCCTGTGCCAAACTTATTATCTCTGACACACCTACCTCCATTACCCCAGTCACTTTATCAACCCACCTCCTTGAGGATCTTCCTCTCTTGTGCTGTCCCTCCACCCTCCAAAACATGATGTCCCTCTCCAAGGACTGGATCCTCCTTGCCACATGCCCAAAGAGTGTCAGACAAAACCTCAGAATCCTTGCCTCCAAGGAGCAGCTTGGTTTCACTCTCTGTAAGATGAACCTGTTTGATTCCCCGGAAGTTCATAGTATATTCAACACCCTTCTCCAGCACCAGAGCTCAAAGGCATAAATTTACGTTCTATCTTCCCTAGTCATCATCCAGTCTTCTGATGCATAGCAATTAACTATGATGAATATGGCCAGGATCAGGCACATTTTAGTCTCCAGACTGATATTGTTGTTTGTTCTCCAGTACTCAGGAGAGGTCCTGACAGAAGGCTTTCCCAATGCAATTAGTCTTTTGATTTCCTGGCTGCTGGTACCAAGAGTGTTGATTGTGGAGCCAAGTAAACTAAAAATATTAACAATTTCAATCTCTTCACCATCAATCATGATGCTGTCAATCAGCCCAGTGAGAATCTTTTTTTTTTCCTTAATGTTGAGCTTCAATCCATCTCATAGACTGCCAAAAAATCAAACAATATTCTTAGAAAAAGTACAGCCAGAGTACTCCTTGGAGACAAGAATGGTAAAACTTCATCTCATATTTTGAGTATGATGCTAGAAGAGTCTATTCCTTAGAAAGAGGTATCAAGCTTGGAAGCTTGGAAAGGTGGGAGACATAAAAAGATAGGAAGACTCTCAACAAGATGGACTGATAAAGTAACTGTGGCAACAGACTTAAGTATGTCAGAAATGGTGAGGATGGTACAGGACAGGGTTCAAATCTATTGTTCACAAGGTTGTACTCAACAATACCTAGCAACAACAACAACAACAGTATAAAAAGTTAAGGGAAGGTGTACACACAATTTATTTTGGATGGTTAGCAGGGATGGGAATAGAGAGAGGAATTAAAAATAATTGGACAAGTTAGGCATAAAAAAAGGCAATATACAATATATTGACCAGATACTGTTATTAATTCTTTTAACCTATTTTTGTGTTATAAAAATGTGTATGAATAAGCAACATGGTATTATTGTTAGGTGTCATTAAGTTGGCTTCAATTCAGTTAACAACGAAAAACAGAATGAAACACTGCTCAATACACCATGCCACTATCACAATCTTCGTGGTGCGGATGACCGTTGTAACCACTGTGACAATTCATCTTCTTGAGAGCCTTCCTCCTTTTTGCTAACCCTCTATTTTAAAAAGCATGACATCCTTCTCCAGGGACTGGCCCCTCCTGATACCATATGCAAAATAAATGAGACTAAATCTTACCATGCTTACTTCTAAGGATCATTTTAGCTACACTTTTTCCAGGAAATTGAGAAATGTACTAAAAATGAACAAATGTATCTTGGGAAAAAAAATGCAACCAAAATGGTGTTCCTTAAAGATAAGGTTGGTGAACCTTCATTTCATACACTTTGGGTATGTTTTGGGGAGGAATCACCATGTTTGGAAAAGACATGCTGAGAAAGACGCAGGGTCAGAGAAAGAGTGGAGGACCCTCAACAAGAGAAAACTGACATAGTAACAATCAAGTGCATGGCAGTGATGGTAAAAAGGTGGTCAGGATAAAGCAGGGTTCAGGCTCTATTACTCATAAGGTCGCTATGAGTCATAGTTGACTTGATGGCACAACTTACAAGATACTAAGGTCACAGTGACCAAAAAGAAAAAAGACTAATTGTCTATCTACATTTCTAACACAGACTGGAGAGCCTTAGCTTTTTTTATACTTTTTGCTAAGTTATATAAATTTATTCATAAACTAGATAACGCTGCCAAGCCTAACTCATTCTGAACTCCACCAACGTCCTATAAAGGGGATGGGGAGAAATGATATATTGTCCTTTTCTGCATTTTCTTTTCAATTCATCACCATCTGGCTTTCATGAAAATATCCCTTCCTCTGATGAATGACTGCTTAACTGCTAAATTCAAAAGCTTCTTTTCAGTTCTCATCATACTGAAAGTCTTGCACTGATAGTTTTTTGCTTTTAATTAGGTTTCTGAGAATTATTGTCTGTGAGTTTTCCTTTGACTAATCTGCTTGCTTTGTATGGGTACTTATTTTCCTATGCCAATTATAATCTGAGCTAAAACTGAATTCAGAGTTGTGGACAGTACTGTCTTTGACGTATGGGTTGTGTTCACTGTCTCTGACATCTGGATGCTGTGTTCACTGGTTTGGTTTCATTTTACTTGCAAGAACGTAAGCAACAAACTCAAGGTAGTAGAATTAGAGTGGTAAATATTTATTTGTCATTTAGAATATTAGTATAATGTGCTTTTTTAATTTTATTTTTTCTTAGATGGTTGTTGTTGTTGCTATGTGTCATTGAGTTGCCTGTGACGTATTGCGACCCTGTGTACAACAGCCCTAAACCCTGCCCTATCCTGTGCCAATCCCACTGTCTCAATATTCTGAATTTCACTTAGGTGTTCTATACTGCTTCTAATTTTCCATGATTTTGTCTTTCATAGTTATTGGTTTGTGTTTTGGGGTTTTTTTTTTTTGGTGTTTGTTTTTTTTTTTTTAAATTCTTCGGTGTTTTCTCTGTATTTCTCAATTCACAGAGTGTAGAAGACAATTTAAGTAACAAACATTCTTCTGAATTCCATAACAAAGTTCCAATCAACAGCCTTTCTTCTATGTTAATTATTTTCTTATTCTATATTCTGGTCACTTTTTTGTTCCACCTTATTCTATTGTGGTGTTTTGCTTGTTTTGCTGATTTATTGCTTCCTACACTTTGAAGTATTGCTTTTGCAGATGGAGACATGATGTCTAACCTGGAAATGTCTGTCAAGGAGTGGGGCACTCAAGCTGAGACAGTTTCTACTGGCTTCAGAAGAGCCCATCTTGGCTAAGAATTGTGTAATTGCCATTCTAGAGAATGTTGTTGGTTGAGTATTCAGTCAGACTTGGTTAACTTAAAGTGATAATCAAACGTCGAGCTGAAATTACCAAGGATGGTGGGTTCAAAAGTATTATTTCCACTAATAAGAGGAATGACTCAGGGGTGGAGGGAGCACAGTACAATCCACTGGTTCCTGGAAGGAGAATGAGTTTCAAAGCCTGCAAGTTCCAACATCTAATACAAAATGGCGTAGGTCTGGTGTCAGGAAGAGCCAAAATAAGCAAAGGCCTGCTATTATTTTTTAAATATTTTAAAAAAAAATCATTTTGGTTAAAAATACAGTAAGTACTTAGTATTTCTTTTCTAAAAAGTACTTTCTCATGTGTGAAGTGGTTGGATTCTAGAAGACACTTCTTTTCTTGGTGAGTGTCAAGTGTGGACTTTTTGGTTATCTTTTTTTTTTTTTTTGGTTATCTTTTTTTGATCACAATCAGGTGTGAGCTGTTTTGGGTTTGCCAGATTTAGCTAACAATGACCTGTGAGCAAGCCTCATTTTAAAAGGCAGTTTTGCCAACTTGTAAATGGTTTTTTTTTCTCTTGTCTTGATGCAGGTTGGGTGTGGAATGTTTGGTTGTTTTTCTCCCAGTTCATAATAGGGTGTAAGCTCACTGGATTTGCCAGATTTAGCTAATAATAAGCTGTGTACTAGAAGCCTCTTGGTTTTCAGTCAACCAGGGCTTGGTGGGTGGTAGGGCTAAGGACTGGTGTTAATCGTGTTTGGGATGAACATTCTTCTAAGTATTACAGCACTGGTTTGTCAATTTACTGTACTCAAGTAACTTAGAGTTGTTGTGATGTTGAACACTGTGCCACTGGTGTGTCAAATACCATAATGGTGGTTGTTGTTGTTATGTGCCGTTGAGTTGCTTGCGAATCATAGCATTCCTATATACAACAGCCCTAAACTCTGGTCTGTCCTGTGCCAATCTCACCCTCTCTCACACTCCCATCCAGATTACCCCAGTCACTGAATCAATCCACCTCATAGAGGGCCTTCCTCTCCTGCTCTGTCCCTCCACCCTACCAAGCATGATGTCCCTCTCTAAGGACCGGTCTCTCCTCACTATATGTCCAAAGTAAGTT
>NW_006399884.1:2850744-2857982 GCF_000299155.1 Elephantulus edwardii | reverse complement strand
GTACCATGCTGTCTTTACCACTACGGCAGTGTAGTAGGATTTGAAATCAGGGAGTGAGATACCTCCTACCGTTCTTCTATTCTTAAGGAGTGCTTTGCTTATTCGGGGCTTTTTCCATTCCATACGAAATTGAATCCACATTGGAGGCTGCAGTCCTTGACCCTCTGCAGCAAGCACTTCAGGAGCTCCCAGATTGATTCAAATTTGGAAGCAGGAGTGGCATACACTTCCTAAACCACATGCCTCTGGAAACTTTATAAGAGAAATGAGGATCGTTTTAGAACAAGGTTCAGGTCTTCTGTTCATAGGGTTGCTATAAGTCATGCTTGACTCAACAGCACTTAATAACAACAACAATCAATCAATCAATCCTTAGGTCATTACCATTTCATTTATGACTCTACTTAATTATATGCATCCAAGAAGAAATAAAAACCTCTTCCAAAGATGCACATAACATAACCAAGTAAATTTTAAGAGCAAGAAAAACAAAATGAAGCCAAAAAATAAAGTGCATGAAAAGAGCATGGAATCAAGACATGAAGTTTTGCAAAAGAAAATGTGTTCCAAAGCTGCCGTAACAAATTACCACAAATTTAATTAAGTAAAACCCATTATCTATGTCAAAAGTTGAGGGACAGGGTGGCTTAGTCTATTCTCTGGTTAGAATCTCATAGCACCGAAATCAAGGGGGGGTAACCTGCATTTTTCTCTTGATGTTTCCACACTCAGGATACTGGTAGAATTCTGGTCCATACAGTTGTAGCACTATTTCTTTGCTGGCCATCATTCATTCAGGAATTAGCCTCACTTTTGGATGCTACCCTCACTCCTTGGATTATGAGCCGCCTTCTCCAATTTCAAAGATAACCACCATGGGTCAAGCCTCCTCTGTTTCCAAAGAAAACTGTTGCTTCAGACTCACAGAGACGCTATAAAAGAGGAGACAGAACTGCCCCACAAGAGGCCAAATGCTACACATTTTCTCCTGTGGAAAAGTCACTGAGTTCAAGGAGTCCATACTGCAGGTTCCAAAGGTAGTAAAGAAATAAGCCATTTTTTGTTGTTGTTAGTAAATCATTCATGTACTTTAAGTCAATTACCCCTTATGGGTAATAAAATTCCTTCTAATATCTCTTCTTCTGGACCTTCAGGAGGTACTCTGACCCTGAATTTATTTTACAACTAGTCCTGTCACAGAAGTTCCACGCATTCTGTACACAGGCTTTCAGTCCCACTGTTTTCTGACTCACACATGATTTCTGAAATAATCTTTATCGTCCATTTGCAACTTACAAAACATTTTAACTAGACCCTAAATGTAGCCCATTATCTCCATGATAAAGAAAAAATAATAATTTGAATGGCTCTGACAAGGTGAAGCACGTAAAAATACTGCTGGGAGGAAAAACTGATTTATTCTTGATTCAAATAGCTAATTTTAGAGGAAAGCATCCAAGTCTTAGTAGTGACTACAAATCTGTCAAGCTGTTTAACCCTCATTCATCTTTATACCAAATAAACAAGACAACTGTAAAAGTTACTCAGTTCACCTTTGACCAACAAATTAAAAATCAATGTTCATATTGTTGTTGCTAGTCTCTCAACTCACAGAAACCCCGTATTTACATAACAGAACTATCCACCGGTTTTCTTGGCTTTAAGAGTTACATAAGTGGTTCTCCAGGCCTTTATTCTACCAAGCAAGCATATGATGGGTTCAAATTGCCAGACTTTCAGTCAATCACAAGTCACCAGCATCACTCATTATTGTTGTTGCTGCAAAGTCAGAAGCAACTCATTGTTGACCCTCTAGAAGGTTTTCAGGGGCTGTGTATCACATGGGAGCAGCTGGTGGAGTAAAAGAGCATGGAGGGATGGCAGCTCAGCTTTTTACCACTAGGCCACCAGAGTTCCCTCAAAACCCCAGAATGGCTCCAATGCACTAGAAAGCAGTTCTTTTTTAATTTTGTTTTTAAGAAATCCATAATGACTGAGAAAGATTTAAACTTGAGAAGATATAATATAGACAATCTTTTTAATAAAAATTACATTTCCAAAACCTGTCATTCTCTACACAATGATGGCTAATTACAGTGACAATGTGTTTCCCTTAAGGCTAAAAGCATTGCTGATAAGAGCTCTAAGGCAGCTCTAGAGGTGTATGTAGTCCACAGTGGGTTGAAATGCTAATCCATAGCCCAAAGGCTAAACATCTCCAGTAGTTCAAATACACAAGCAGTACAAGGAAGGAAAATGGACAGCCTGGTCCTGTTAGATTTATACCTGTGGAAATTCAATAGAGGGTCCATATGAGTCAGAACTGACTCAACAGCAGAAAGTTCTTTAACTTTTGAAAGGAAAATGTATTTTCAGGAATGAACAGAGAATGGGAAACAGGGAAGGATAAATATCTCAGTACCCAGAACAGATTTCTCCTCCCTCAATCTTCTTAAAACATGTAGTGAAATCTATTTCTGGGTTTTGAGCTGGAATTTGACAGATCTTGTTTTTTCTGAATCATGAAACTTTTACACCTTTGACTGTGTACAGAAAGTATTATTATTCTCTTATTGCTGTACAGAGGGAACTCTGGTGGTCTACTGGCTAACAAGCTGGACTGCCCACTGGAAGGTATATGGATTGATTTCATCAACAGCTCTGAGAGGAAAACGGGCAATCTCCTCCTGTGCTATTTCAATCTCTGGAAACCCACTTGAGGATCAGCTATGAGTCAACTGCCACTTGACAGCACGTAAGAGCAATACTGTTATCCTGGAAAAGCTACAACCAGGAGAAGATAACATAGATGAATGGGATCTTCTAAGACTCAAATCCCTATGCACATCCAAAAACTTCTCCAACAGGGTAAAAAGGGAAGCCACTGACTGGGAAAAAGTATTCGGTAATAACATATCAGATAAGGGACTTATATCCAGAATTTATGAAATACTTGAGCACCACAACAAGATAAAGGTAAAGAATCCAATAGAAAAATGGGCACAGGATATGAACAGGCATTTCACCGAAGACGACATTCAGATGGCTAACAAACACATGAAGAAATGCTCAAAATCCCTAGCCCTAAGAGAGATGCAAATTAAAACAACTATGAGATATCATTTCACCCCAGTCAAAATAGCAAAATTTAACAGAACAGCAAGCAACAAATGCTGGCGAGGTTGTGGAGAAACTGGAACCCTGATTCACTGTTGGTGGGAGTGTAAAATGGTGCAACCCCTGTGGAAAGCAGTATGGCGCTTTCTCAAAAAGTTGCAAATAGAGAAAGCATTTGACCCAGCAATTCCACTACTGGGAATATACCCTGAAGAGACCATAGCTGACATCCAAGCAGATATATGCACACCTATGTTTGTTGCAGCTTTGTTCACAATAGCAAGGAGTTGGAAACAACCTAAGTGCCCATCAACAAACGAATGGCTAGAGAAGCTGTGGTATATTCACACAATGGAATACTATGCTGCATTAAAAAACAAGGAACTCATGCAATATTATTCAAAATGGTTGACTCTGGAGAACATTATGCTGAGTGAAATATCCCAGTCACAAAAGGACAAATATTACATGATGCCACTGTTGTAGAATGGGACTGTCCTTGGGGTTGGGGAGAGACTGAGTAAGATGGGTTCAATAATGTATACTGCACTGAAACAGAGGAGGGAGAAAACTGTTTAAAAGAGATCTATAACTAGGTATTTCTGTCATCACAGGAGACTAGAGCGAGGGCTACATGGTGGAGGGGACCTGGGGGAGGGTTTGTAAAACAATGAAAGAATCTTTTCTTTTACTTTTCCATAATTTCTGGACTCATGTACTTATAACTTGTTAGTCAAATTTGTGTCTTCTAGGTTGCAACACCCCCATGATACATCTTCAAGGATATGAACATGTACGGCCAAGCACAATCAATAAGAGTGCATCTGAATTCCAAAATCAATCTCCATAATAGTCTATGTGTTTCCTACTGCCAAAGGGGCCCTTTAGAGTAGTGAGAGAAGATCTTCACCCTGAAACCCACAGCGTCCCTTTTCAGCAGGAAGTAGCTAAGAGAATACGCCATCCCCTTTTCCTTATGACTCAGGGTGAAGTCTCTCTCAGGGAGGAGTGATAGGGAATGGCAAAGGACACACTGACAAAGAAGATTAATCAGAACTGGCTTTGACAAGCACTGTGGTATTTGGACAAGAACAAACTGGGAGGAGGGTAGAGAGAATAGTGCAACAATGAATGAATGGAAACCCAAAATCTCTGTAAATGTTTATGAAAATTAATAAAATATAATTATAGAAAAAAAAACGAGCAATACTGTTGTACTGAGAAATCTGGTGACCTAATGTGTAGAAAATTGTAAAAACAATCCAAAGAAAGGTAGTTCAATTCCACCAGCTACTCCTCAGGAGAAAGATTAATCACCACCACCTGTATGATATACAGCATCTGAAAACTCACTGAATAGGTCAATGATGAGTCAGTTTCAACTTGATGGCAATAAACTGAGATTGCTGCATTATTAGGGGAAAATATTTGAGTCATCCTTTTAGGACAAGGTCCTACTCTACAGAAGTTCTCACTTCCACAAGTTTTGTAATATTACTATTTAAAACAAAAATATGGCATCATTTATGTAAAAGTAATACATATGACAAACATACATTTTCAGGTTGGCAGGAAGTGAATAAAAGAATTGGAATAAAAAACCTTTTTTCTATCAACAAACAGACTGAGAAAATATGGTACACAATGGAATACCATGCACGACTCAGGAGCAACAATTTAAAAAAATAATAATATGTAAGAGAGGCTGGAGAGCATTTTGTTGAATGAACTAACTCCGTCTTATGTGGAGAAATACTGCGTAAGACCATACTGTAAAAACTGAAGGATAAATAGTAAGATATGTGATTTAATTTTATAAAGCACAATGTATGGGAATGATCATATGAAATACAATGTAAATGAAAAATGTGTGATACACTATATACAACTTTTTAAAAACCCTTTATGTTAGCAAAGCTTCTATTTTACATGAAATGGCACAATGTTAAATGCTATTAACTACCATCAAGTCAATTCTAACTCATGGTGATACCATGCATGCAGACTTTAGAGCTACTCTAAGGAATTTTCAATCAAGGCTACTTACTGCCTTTCAGAAATGGATCATCAGGCCTGTCTTCTGAGGAGAGTCTGGACAGATTTAAACCACCAACCTTTTGTCTGATAAAGGAGGGACTTTTTGTTTGTTCCACCCAGACACTCCGAACATTAAATAAGCAAATTTAAATACACAAATAGGCATGTGCCTAACTTTTACTGCTAAGGGCCTTAAAGCAAACACCGACAATTTAAATAACTAAAAAGTCAAAAGAAATAATGAAAGGGGACTTAAAAATTTGTTGAACATAAAAATATGCAAAAGAAAACAGTTAAGTTGAAATGATAAAAAGGACAAAAAATGAATAACCAGATGGAATATGCAGCAATTCGATCAATAACTACATTAACTATAAATATTTCTAGTAAGAAAGAGGCAGAGACTGACTATGCGGAGTGACTAAAAACCAAGACGATGCTACATTCTGCCTACAGAAATACTCTTTCAAATAGCACTGAATGCAAAAGTTTACAACTATTCCTACTGAAACATAACTGTCTGATAAATATTTTTTTAAAATTAAAAACTCCTACATACTAGCAGCAAATAACACCCTAAAGATTTCAGTTAAAAGTAAACAGACAGCATCTCATGCAAATTTGTTTTAATAAACAAGAAACCCAACCCCATAGCAAACTAGAACAGCAATAATGTCAAATAAAATAGACTTCAAGACAAAGTGTACCACCAGAGATAAAGAAGAACACTTTGTGACAGGAGATGCAATTCCTCATCACCAAGAAGACATAACAAAAAACATCTGAGACAAGTAATAATAGTCTCGAAATACATGAAGCAAAAAATTGAAATAATTAAAGGGGACAGACTACTCCATACCGACACCAGGAATGTGAATTCCTCTCACTCAGCAATTAACTAAACTATATAAATATAAAGACATAAAAGATTTTAAAAATAATATCAACAAATTTAATCTAACTGGAAATTGTATCTAATATTTAAAGAATATACATTCAAAGGTGCACAATACATTTTACTAACATTAGAAACATCCACCACAAACCTCACTGTCTTCTCACAGATAATGACTCATCAGAGGTCTGGTAGCATAGTGTTTTAGGCTACTAACTGAAAGGTCAGTAGTACAAGCCTACCAGTCACTCTACAGGAAAGATGAGACAGTCTTCTAAGGTTAGATCTACAGTTCTACTCTAGCCTATAGGATTACTACGAGTTAACCAAGATACAAACTCAAAGTGACCCTGTTTATAACAGAATGAAACCCTGCCCAATCTTGTGCCATCCCCATTAACTCAGCTATGTTTAAACTGTTGCAAACAGCAACCCTTTTTCCTGGAAGACATTAACATAAAGAGACAAACACACACAGAAGACAAGACAGGACTGCAGCAAAGAAAAACACACTCACACAGATGGAGCAAGAAGCTTCAAATTTTTCTCAATTATCATGCTGTTGTTTATTGGTTCAGTTGTGAGGATTTTTGTTTTCTTTAGAGATGCTTAATCATATATTTAAAAATAAAATAAAAAAACCAATGGAAACTAAGCATGCAGTTCAAAGACATGAAAGACATTAGAAAATAATACAAAGGGGAGTAATAAAAATACAACATTAAATTTTTAGAACACAGCTGAAAAATTAGGTCAAAAGAAAGGTATACCTTTAAATGCTATGATACAAAAAAAAAAGAAAAAGTATCATTATCGAGGTATCTACCAGTAATATCCTGAGGGGGAAAAGTAAACCATAAAGAAATATTATTTCAAGACCATTCATCCCATTGGGCAAAATCAGAAAAGAGAATTCAGATATAAATAAAAGCTCTACTTAAATGAGAAGAGTAAATGTTTTATAAAACAGTCATTATTGTAACTTTTCAGGGCAATATTCAACACATTAGGTGTTCTAAGGATTCTAAAATTAGGATCTTATCTGTGTTTACTGGGGCATTGCTGATTACCCGGGAGAGCACCTAAGGGCACGTCCACAGGTGGGGAATTTGGCCGAACTCTCTTGGGCTACACCAACTGCCCAAAACGAGCCAGCCAGCTGGCTTCTGTGAACTCTGCAGACCAGCTA
>NW_006399884.1:2828865-2845119 GCF_000299155.1 Elephantulus edwardii | reverse complement strand
CAAAGGATACACTGACAAAGAAGATTAATCAGAACTGGCTTTGACAAGCACTGTGGCATTTGGACAAGAACAAACTGGGAGGAGGGTAGAGAGAATAGTGTAACAATGAATGAGTGGAAGCCCAAAATCTCTGTAAATGTTTATGAAAATTAATAAAATATATAGGAAAAAAAATTTTCACACTGAAATTATTTGTAGCACCACCTCAATTGCATTAACTCCAGTTTATTTCTATAATCTCAAAGTCTCTGTACACAGAGAACAATTTTTTTACATAATGCTTTGGAGAAACACCTAGGAAAGCTAAACCACATCACATTCCTGAACTTTTAAAACATTAAATTGTTCATGTTCAAACAAATCTTAAAAGCAAGCATGTCAAAACCTTGAAATCATCCAACAGTAAATCTTAGACTACTGAAGCATTTCCCAACTTGCATTTCATTTGTCTCCTCACAAAAAAAAATGTACCCACACCTGAGGTTCAACTAAGCCAAACACTTTGAGGGAAAAAAACAACAGCAAGGCATTAAAAGATCATTTATAACCATACGTGAAGTAGAATAGTCTTAATTACAACAATCTTGCCAATAAATTTTAAAATGTTAGCAGAATGTATTTCATAAATATTTAAATACAGATGAGATCTACATACATAATCTCTAAAACTCCTAAAATAATATGTTTTCAATACACAGATAAACAGACAGTATTTCAGAATATAAATGAGATGTTAAGGAGTGAATAAAAATAAGAGTAAAACCTATGAAAAGTCTAAATCTTTATAAGGCAGTAGTAACCAGTTAGTGAAAGAAAAGTCATGTATTTCTCCCTAAAATGAAGATTTTTAAAAGTGCTATAAATGCACCCTGTCAAACATGAAAACTTCTGAGACAAAAAAATTAAGGGAGTTCTGGCTCCCACAAGTTTCACTGATGCTGCAAAATAAAAACAGATAAAACCATAGTACATAAGACTCCACATTCATAAAGATGCTTATAAGACTGCTTGACGGGCTGCTTATTGGATATCTCCAGGGAACACTCATCATCATCCATATAGAGACTTAGCACTGGAAGGAAATTGTTAAGAACAAAAGACCCCAAGGGTTTATTAGAGACTTGGTGAAACCAAAACTTCATTTCCCAAAAGCATCCTTCAAATCTGGTCCAAGCCTCAGGCTTACCTGAAACGCCTCTGCATCATTGAACCAGGGATAAGCCAGCTATGGCCAAAACACAAATTACAGCCTATACTCATTTTTGTAAATAAAGTTTTACTGAAACAGCCTCGTTCATTTGTTTATGTATTGAGTATGAGTATTTTTGCACTGTGACAGAAACCAAAGCCTAAATGATTTACTAGTTGTCCCTTTACAATTTGTCCCTGATTACTACATCAACTTTACCATCACCACCTTCACTACCACCTCCAAAACAAGACTGGGCAGACCTATTTCATAAGCATATGACCAGTGAAGTCACAAAAGAACACAGCTCAGGACTTCATATTTGGAGGTAATGCTTTTGGTTAGCTCCCTGAAATTCTTCATAATTTTACCTTTACATTTATGTTTTGGATGTCAAGTCCAATGAGTCAATGAAATGTGCTAAGAGTTTACAACGTCAACTTTTGAGTAGTCTTCTCTGGAAAAAGTTGTGAAGTTATTCACTCTCTGCCTCCTGCATCAGCAAATCTCACTCCACTACCCATACTTGCCACACCTCAGTTTGAGAGATGGTAGCTGGGCTTTACTGGTGGGGGTGGGCGAGGGGGTGGGGTACCACTATGTTCTGTCACTGCCTTCCGGAGATTTGGCACAAGCACAAGCACAAGCAAGGTTGAGCTTAGGTACCTCAAGGTATCACCAAGGTACATTTAACAGAGAGCTCGACAGGTAACATCTCAGCCACTCAAGATTTAAGTAAAAAACACATCCTATCATGGTGGTTGCAATCCCTCAGCGTGCAGCCATCTACCAGGGCAAGCAGCAGGCCTGTACAATGAAAGATAAACCTTGCCACTGCTGGTTTTAGACTTGTGTTTTCATTTGGACCACGCAAATTACATAGCTGACCCAGACTGCTTTCATGAAACAAGTCATAAACCGTAGTTTAGAGTTCCATTTTTCCACCAAATTCAGCATACACTATACATTTCTATGTTTAGCCCCATACCAGTATGAGTCACTCTCCAGCTTACTGCAGCCAGTTTTCTTCGGATTTCTTAAACCGTCAAATTCCAGTCTGTTACAGCCATAGAGCTTTCTTCCCATGTATTTAATGAACAAAATTTCTACTTTAAGCCATTAACATCACACCTGTACTGCCCACCAACCCTATCTTCATATTTCAATCAGGTCTTAGCCTATCACACCTTCAGAGGAAAAGTTGCTATGGTTGTTGATGTGTACCCATCAAGTTGGAAAGACTCATAGGTGACCCTCCACCGGGTTTTCTGAAGTAGCATAATCACACAGGAGATTTTCCACAGGAAGAGATTTCCTATCTTTCCAAGGAATGGCCTCTCCTAAAATGTCCAAAATATTAGTCGAAGCTTCACCAACTTTGCCTCCAAGGAACATTCTGGTTGCCCTTTCTCCAACACCTATCTCTTTGTTCCTTCTCAGAGGAAATGGAAATCCCTAATTATCCTAATTCCCATCTACTGAAGAATCAAACCAAATCCTATGGTACATACATGGTCTTTAATAAATTCTTCCTTCCATATATCCTTGGAGAAAAAGAGTTTCTTTTTCTCTCCCATTGAACTAAGGTTGGTCATATGACTGATCTGACCAACAGAATGCAGTAGAAGCCTAAGTCAATGGCAGCTTCCTCTTCCTCCTGTGCTAAAAGAAGCTGAGGTCAGAGAAGAGAAACTAGGCACAAAGAAGCCAAACACTTCAGTCAATAATATAACCAATAGTTAGCATCAGCTGCGAGCCAAGTGAGTCATCTTGAATTTTCCAGCTTCAGTTTCGCAGTACTGCTCTACCAGAAATATCATAAATGAGTGGTTGTCACAGAAAGAAATTTCTTTTCTCACAATTTAGGAAGCTGCTGATGTCATTGTTATGTGCCATCAAGTCACCTACAACTCATAACCCTCTGAACAACAGCGCTGAAGCCTGCCCTATCCTAAACCAGTCTCACTAGCTCTGACACGCCACAAAGCCCCAGGTACTGCATCAATCTATCTCATCCAGTCTTCCTCTCCTGAGATGTCCCTCCAGCCTTCCAAGTATGATGTCCTTCTCCAAGGACTGGTCCCTCCTGGCCACGTGCCCAAAGAAGGTAAGAAAGGGCTTCAAAATCCTTGCCTCCAAGGAGAAGCTTGCTTTCACCCTCTCCAAGACAGATCTATTTGTTCTCCAGGCGGCACATGGTATGTTCTATATTCTTCTCCAGTACCACAACTCAAAGTCATCAATTCTTCTTCTGTCATGCTTAGTCACTGAAGCATAGTAAGTAATTGTGAAAACCACAGCCAAGATCAGAAGCACCTTAGTCTCTAGACTGACATCACTGCTCTTTAGCACTTTGGATAAGTCCCTGACAGTAAACTTCCCCAATGCAATTCATCCTCTGATTTCCAATTCATATAACTAACTCTATAGGAATCTAAGGGAAGCCTTTCTCCATCACTCAGTTCTGAAGCAGGGCCCATGTCCCTCTAGCTTCTGTTCCAAAGTTCTTTATGTGCAATGTTATTGTCTTTCCTCTGTACATAATCTGCTCATTTCATATTTCAGAAATGACTGGCATATGATACTCCCTAAACCATAGGCCCTAGTAACTATAAAAAAGAAAATCCTATTCACATTGGGGCTAAGATTCCAATATGTGTTTTAGATATACAATTTAAGCCATAACACAACTCAATCATGCTTAAAGAGACTCTGTTCCAGATAAACAACATGTGGAAAAGAACTACTACTCCACTAGGCCCAGTAAAGATAACAAAATCCTATGCTTTGAGCTGTTAAACAGAGAAAAGTAAAACATCACACTTCGATCACCAGCTCCATTATAGCTGTTGCTATCAAGAGCCGTCAGGTTGACTATAGCTCAGAGTCACTCAGAGTAACCCTATGAACCCGCCCTATCCTGTGCCATCCTCACAATGCCTGATATACCTGATTCTATTGCTACAGTTACTATGTCAATCCATCTTGTTGAGGGTCTTCCCCTCTTTCACTGACCCTCCATCTTCCCAAGTATGATGTCCTTTTCCAAGGACTGGCTTCACATCTCTTCTGTCTCATTTTTCTCATGTGCAACATTAAGATCATAACATTATCTATCTCACATTAATCCAAGGATTAAATGTAACAGAATGTATAGAAGTGCTTAAGAGTTCTATTCAATATAGAAAAATACTGAATATATCATGGACTGTCAAAAGAACAACTTTCTCTTGTACAAAATTCAACCAGGGTGCTCCTTAAAGGCAAAAACGGTGAAACTTCCTCTCACTTACTTTGGGTGTTATGGGAAGCCAAATTTCATACCAAATATTATATGAAAACCTTGTTCAGGAACTGAAGAAATTACAAATTTTTAAGTTAGGATTTCTCTTGTGATAGATCCCTGCAGACAAGAGACAACTAGGGCCCCCCTACAGAGGGATTGTTACTACCTGTGAAATACTTCCTGAGCTAGAGCCTTAAGCTGACAATAGAGAAAAATCCAGCTTCATTTACAAGGAATTCTTTTTATGATTTGTGTCCCCTGATTATCAGTAAATATACAGAGAGGCATGGCTTGAGGTCCTCCAGCAGGGAACTTCTGGCTCCCTGTCTTTTATGCTGTTTTATCTCACTGCTGGCTGGCTGTCTCATTATTATTAATTATAAAATACTTTACCCTCGGTCTGCAACAGGGTGTATTTTCAGGAAGAAATAATCCTTGGAAAGAAATATCATACTGGGAAAGGCAGAGGGTCAGTGAAAAGAGAGGAAGAGCCTCAGTGATATGGGCTGATATGGTGACTGCCACAATGGGCTTGAGCAAGACAGAGATCAGGAGGATGGGGCAGGATGGGCAAGGTTCACATCTGCTACTGCTACAATCACTAAGAGCTCTGGTTGACTGCGTGGCACCTAAGAACAACAACAAAAGAATTCTGGCTCTATTTCTGACAGGACAAACTGTGTGGTTATTAATGCTATTTTTAACAACAATAATGTTGTTGTTGTTGTTTAATGCTGTCGAGTCGTAGACGACTCATAGCGACCCTATGAACGAACAGCCTGAGCACTGTTCGTACATAGAGTTTCCGGAGGCAAGCCATTTTGGAAGTGGATGCCGCTCCTACTTCCAGGCTTGATTTAGTCGGGAAGCTCCAGCCAACACTGTCCACCATGGGTGCCCATTACCACGACTGGCACATCACTGTCACAGGCTTCAGCATCACAACAATCACGAGTTACCTCTGTACAGCAATATTGTTATTGTAATAACAATAATACCCCCCATTAATTTAATCAACTTTATTAACTTTTTCCAAAGCACATATTTTTATCTCAAATTATGAACATTTATCTGTTCTCCACCAAGCAGGAGTCATGAGGTAAGAATCTACCAATCATATTCACTAACATCTATAATAGAATATGGCAAGCAAAAAAAAAAAAGAATATGGCAAGCAAAGATTCTCCATAAATTATACATATATTAAATAAATAACTAAATATACAAGTTATAGTGCTTTTGTTTAACAGTAAATCAATAACCACATCTAAAAATTCCTTCCATATCTTAAGTATAAGGGCACTCTGGTGGCTGAGGGATAAGAAGTGCTACAATCTCAAAGGCATGTAGTTTGAATCAACCAGGAGAAGGATGAGCAATCATATGTCACGCAATTAACTGCCTCTAATAACCCACTGGAGGATGAGTTATGGGTCAATTGTGACTTGAGGGCACACAACAACATCTTAAGTACAAGAAGTAATCAAAACAAAATAAACAGATAATGGATCTATATTTTCCTAATTACATGTTTACTTCTTAACTGCAGAAATATTACTACAAATTATTACTAGATATACTATTTTTAAATGTTTGAAAAATGGCTAGCATAAGATTCAATGTAGTTTGAATATTCAAATATATACATCAACTACAAATGCTAAAGAAATTGAGGATGTCTACGAACTTCTGAAGTTTGAAACAGACTGAACATGAAATCAAGGTGTATTAGTAATAACTGGTGACTAGAATGAAAAGTTGGAAACAAAGGACTGGTAGTTGAAAAAAATATAGACTTGGTGACAAAAATAAGGTTGGAAAACAACCTAAGTGCCCATCAACAAATGAATGGATAAAGAAGCTCTGGTATATTCACACAATGGAATACTATGCTGTACTGAAAAACAAGGAACTCATGCAATATTCCAAATGGGTGACACTGAGTGAAGTATCTCAGTCACAAAAGGACAAATACTGCATGGTGCCACTGTTGTAAAGCAGGACTGACCTCAGGGTTGGGTGGAGGCTGAGAAGGATGGGTTCAATAATGTATACTGCATTCAAACAGATGAGGGAGAAAACTGTTTAAGAGGGAAAATTATTGGGGATTTTTGTCATGACAGGAGTCCAGAGTGAAGGCTGTATAGTGGAGTGGACCTGGGAGGAGGGACTGTAAAACAATGAAAGAATTTTACTCTTCCAAGAGAGTAGGGGGGGGGGCGGGGTAGAGGGAAGAAAAGTACAACAATGAATGAATGAATGGAAATCCAAAGTCTCTGTAAATTTTCATTGAAATTAATAGTAAATTTAAAAAAGGAAAAAATAAGGCTGGAGATGAAATTAAGTTTTTTCTAGCAGTGATTTTATTCACTGCAAATATCTTTCTAAAAAAAAAAACAAACCTTAAACAGTAACTACACCCTTAAACCTCACCTGATGAGCTACCCAGGAATAAGACTATCTCTGTTGAAAGAGTCAATGGAGAGGCCAAAATTAGCAGCTGAAATTTGTAAAAAGGCTCATATGTAAATTCAAACTGAAACTGAAGAAAATTAAAGCCAAGTTCACAAGAATCAAAATACAACCTTCCATTCTATCCCATCTGAATTCAAAAACTACCTCAATAATAGATTTGATGCACTGGGTTTGAATGATGGAAGACCAGATAAGTGGGATGGCATCAATGATCAAGGTTATCATCCACGAAGACAGCAAAATATTATATTAAAAAACATAGGGAAGAAAAAAAAAAAGAGCAAAATGGATGTCCAAAAAGAAAGGCTCTGAGCAATACATTATAACATAGAGAGGCCAAAACAAAGAAATGCTAAAGCAAACAAGATGAACAGAAGACTTCAAAGGGCAGCTAATAAAAAACAAGGCAAAGTTTTCTAAGGAAATGTGCAAAAGCTGGAGTTAGAATATTGTAAGAGAAAAACGTGCCTAGCACTTTCCAAGTTGAAGAACTGAAGAAAATGAAAGAAAAGTTGCAATACTGAACAATTCTACGGAAAAAAAATCTCAAATGATGCTGGAAACATTAAAAGAAGGAAGATGAAAGACTATGGAGTCACCAAAAAGAACTAGAGTCAATTCAGGAAATAGCCCATACAGAAAGAAGTTTAAAGTGCATTGAATGCACTGGGAAAAAGTTAAGACCCCAAGAACTGATGGAATACCGACTGACATGTTTCAACAAACTGATGCAGACCTGGACATGCTATCCAGTCTCTGTCAAGACATTTTGAAGACATTTACCTGGCCAATTAACTTGAAAGGATCCCTATTTCTTCCCATTCCAGAAAGAAGGTGATCAGTGTGTGGAAATTATCAAACAGTACCATTAATATCATGCTGTTGTTACTGACTGCCATTGAGTCAAGCACGACTCATAACGACCCTATGAAAAAAAGACCTGAAGCCTTTCTATAACTATCATCATTTCTCAAAGTTCATAATGTTTCCAGAGGCATGTTGTTTAGGAAGTAGATGTCACTCCTGTTTCCAAATTTATATCATGTGCAAGTAAAATCTTAGTGAAGATTATTTTAAAAACACCTAGAATAGTATATTGGCATCAATTCAAGCTGACCTCAAATGAGGTGATGGCATTAAGAATAACACTGCTTGCACACCCATGTTTATAGTGGCTTTGTTCACAATAGCAAAGAGCTGGAAACAACATAAGGGCCCATCAACAAATGAATGGATAGAGAAGCTGTGGTATATTCACACAATGGAGTACTACACTGCATTGAAAAACAAAGAACTCTACAGCTGCTTTGAAAAACAAGGAACTCATGAAATACTATTCAAAATGGGTGACCCTGAAGGACATTATGCTGAGTGAAGTATCTCAGTAACAAAAGGACAAATACTGCACAGTGCCACTGTTGTAAAACGGGACTGACATCGGGGTTGGGGGAGACTGAGAAGGATGGGATAAATTATGTATATTGCATTGAAACAGATGAGGGAGAGACTGTTTTAAAAGGATATATAATTAGGTATTATTGTCATGACAGGAGTCCAGAACGAAGGCTGCATAGTGGAGTGGATTTTGGGGGAGGGATTGTATAATAATGAAAGAATTTTTCTTTTACTTTTCAAAGAGAAGAGGGAACTGGCGGGGGGGAGGAGGGAGGTTGGGCAGAGAGAAAAGTGCAACAATGAATGAATGGAAATCCAATATCTCTGTAAAGTTTCATTAAAATTAATTTTTAAAAAATATAAAATAATTAAAAAAAAAAAAGAATAACACTGCCGATGTCAGATGGCTGTTTTCTGAAAGCAGAAATTATCCAAAAAAATGTTTACTTGTTAGATCATCATAATCTGTTCTACTTGGGAGCATACTGTCAGGAACCAGTCCTTGGAAATGTACATCCTGCTTACAAAGGTGGCAGAACAGAGAAAAACCCTCAACAAGATTTATTGACACAAAGACTAAAACAATGTGCCTAGGATGGTGCAGGATAGGGCAAGGTTTAGGCTTGTTCTAAGGATTGCTGAGTTGTAGTCAACTTGATGGTACCTAACTAACAATAATCCAATGCCTCAGCTATTTCATTAAAGAGACATATGAAAACATACATCCACAAAAAGAATATTTACAACAGCTCTACTCATACTACCTAGACAACCACAACAACTCAAATGTCTATTAACAAAAGTAGCATATTTTGTAGTATATTTACACAATGGAAAGCAATTCAGCAATAAAAGATACGTTACAGATACAGTAACACAGATCTCATAATCTAAAATGTCATGAGTGAAATAAACCTTGGAGATTATACACTGTACAACTCCATTTATAGGAAATCTTAAAAGAAGGAAAAATAATCAGAACAGTAGTCTTCTGGGAAGTATGGACTGACTGGGAAGGGAAAGGAGGGAACTGTCTTCAGTGATACCAGAGGTCAAAAGACACTCTCTGTAAAAGGCAGAATACTAAGAATTTCATGCTCTATGGACTCTGCCTCACTCAATTTTGTCCTTACATTACAAAAGTAACCAGCAACAATATGCAAGTTAAAGGGCAGGGCTATGTTCCAATAAAATTATAAGAAGGAATATAGTTTGCCATTCCCTATAAATTGTTAATGATTTTTCTTGAATCCACAATCAACACCCATGGTAATACCTGTTAAGAAATCACAAAGTCATGTTGCATTGGGAAAATCTGCTGTCAAGGACTCTTCCAAAGTGTTAAAGAGTAGTGTGTTAATTTAAAGGCTAAAATGTGCCTGATCCAAGTCAAAGTATTTCTAATTACTTACTACGCATCTAAAAGTTGGACAAAGAATAAGGGTGGCTGAAGAATAATCAATGTCTTTTTACTGTGGTGTTAGAAAAGAGTTATTAAGTCCCATGGATCGCCAGAAGAAAAAATAAATTCTCCTGGAAAAAGTGTAACCAGGGTAATAACAGGTAACAACAGTATTCTATATCTTGAAAATGGTTTGGGTTACATGGGTATATGCAGTTGTCAAAACTCATTCGCTAAGATACTTTAGATCTGAATATTTCAACTTATGCCAATTTTACTTCAAATTAGAGGCAGTGGGGGGAGGGAGGGGGTAGAGAGGGGACCAAAGCTAAAATTATTAAACTCAAGACTAATGATAAACATATGATCTGCAGTAAAGTATACGGGTATCTAGAACTTACTTTTTGAAATCCAACAAAAAATAAATACATAAATAAGTGGCTATACAAACAACAAATAAAATAAATGTTAACCGCAGAGAAAGATCCTTCACAAGACACACTGAGACAGAGAGAGCAGCAAAGCAGAGGCTGTGTCAGTGACTAAGAATAGGGAAAGGTTCTAATGTGTTGGTGACAGAGCCACTATTTGTCACACTGGCACCTAACAACAATACAGGAGTTTCAACAGTGATAATTCTTTCAACACTTATATATATTTCCAAGATTTTAAACAAAATTTTAGGAAGAAATAAACTAAGAGGGCATTAAGATTTTTTACTAAGGTAAAAATCCAATTCATATTCTACATGTATGGTTCAAGCTGCATAAATGACACAGTGAAAACAGATGAAAGAAAAAAGCAGCATGTAGGTATCTACAGTTGTACATGCTATAGAAAGCATCAACATTTAAAGAAAAGAAAGAAATATAAGTTTATTAAAAGGAAAAAAGTCATGGAAGTAAAAATATATTTTATACTTCTTGATATCAGGAATAAGAGAGCCCAAAGTGTCGATCTAACAGAGAAATCAAGTAAAATGAGGGCAGAAAGCAGGAGTGGCATCCACTTCCTAAACAACATGCTCCAGAAACTTTATGAACTTTGATAAATGTTGATAGTTGTAAAGGGTCTTCAGGCCTTTTGTGTTCATAGGGTTGCTATGAGTCATGTTCAACTCAAAGGCAATCAACAACAATAAAAACAATCTATTGGATTAAGCAACTGGTTGGCTCTGGTTACATAAAAGAGGTGTGGGGAGAGTATAAACCAGTTAGTGATTAGTTTCGAGGGGGGAAAATCAAGCAAGGTCAAGAAAATAAGCTGTTTTAAGGAGAGAAGAACAAGAGATAAAAAGAATGTAGTGTTCAAGTGCAAAATAAAAAGGAAAAAGTACACCTAAATACTCCCTATATAGGATTTTTTCCAGAATATGGACTGTTGGGCAAGGCAGTCTGCCAAAGATCTGAGTAACCCTACACATTCTTGCTGATGGTGCCCCTGTGCAAAGTTTATCCATCGAATACTGAGCAAAAATGAAGGTCAAGGTGATAACAAGAGACAACTGCTTTCTCAGGGGAAAGCAGACTACTTGTGTGTTATTTGCAATAATGCTTGCAATTCACCAAAATAAGTGTTGAGGTCCATGGCCATGATTTCTCAGTTGATATGTACACCCACTACATGTGTCTATGTGGACCCATCAACCCTTGGGAAACATCAGAGCAATGAAAACTTACACAAAACACAAACACATTCTCACTGCTTATGTACTATGAGTCATTTGTCACTGACCTGGAAGTCTACCTGACCCTGGCAGATTCATGACACAATAATAGACTAACATATTAGCTCATAAATAGGCTAAATTCAAGTTTTCATCTTTTTGCAGTCCTTAACATAGACAAAGCACTGTTGACATTCATAATATGCATAATATTTCTGTTTAGAGTTATTTACTGACCATATGCCAGTCTCTGTATTATGTCTTATATATCTCATTTGACTTTCATTAAAATCTCAACAAAGTACAGTAAGAGGAAATAGAAACCCTAGTAACACAGTGTTTAAAGTGCTTGGCTTCACAGAGCTACTTTTATAAAGACATACAGCCTTGGATGCCCTACCATGATGAGTCCTGTGGTTTCAAGGTGCTAAACCAAGGTCTTACAGACTGAAAATACAGAACTTCTCACGGCTTTTAATATATCGTTCAGGGATATCTATTACACATTCTATAATATAGGAGTTTGGGGAACTACTGCTATAATCATGACTGCCAATTTAATATGTACGCAGAATCCCTTTTAATTAAGTCTTAGTAGTCAGCTTGATGCAGGTACACAATCCTTTAAGTAGAGAACATTCAAGTCAGAATGTGGCCTAACAGCTGACCCAAGGCAACTACTTCATTGTTCTACAATATTGCACATCTTCTAGCAAGCAAAGCTAACGTTCTCACAATACAAAACAATGCATCACACCTGTCTTTTTTTTTGAAAGTGGAAAAGTAACCCTTTTTTGGTGGTTTTCCACTGTTACTTATAGCTTTAACATTTAGATCTTTCAAATAGAAGATTCTATAGAAAAAGCTGTTCCAAACAAAAACTGCACTGGTTAATGGCAGTATGTCATTCTGATAGGCCTAACAATAACTTTTTGATATGGAAATTTAAATTTTATCACTTTAAATAAGTGACAAACTCCAAATACTCTTTCATTTCTAGGGCTACTCTTTTCTTATCCATCCTTTAACAATGAATAGCCAAAGTTGCTAACTGGCCTAATCCAAAATCTTCCCAAACAAAAGATGCTAAAAACAGCCCCAAAACAGTGATATATATTATATATATATTAGCCAGACCAGCAGACTGGCCCAAGTAATTTATTATTATTGTTGTATGCCATAAAGTTGGAACTGACTCATAGCTGACCAACTCTCCTGTGGGTCATCAAAGGCAGTAAACTCCATGGCAGGAGAATGCATATCTTTCTCACATGGAGCAGGTGGTGGATTTGAACCACAAGGCTCTGGGTTAGCAGTTCAATTCCTTACCACTAAGCCACCAGAGCTCCCCATGCAATGTACTTCAATTAATCTGTGTCTCTGGCATATACCTAGACATATACCTAGACAGACAGATCAGGCAAGTCTCTCTCAACAAACTCAAAAGCTACACTGAACAAATGAAATTATAGGTACTTACAGAATAATAGGAATTAAAATGGTGCCAAGATTCTCACTTTGCCTTACAAGGAAAACAAACTGTTATTTTAACTACTTAAAATGAATACCTTTGCAGGACTGATTTTTGATTTTTTTTTTTCCCTCTTCAATAAAGGAATGCATGTCTCCACCCATTTAGCTTATGTAGCACACATCTCTAGTCTGATTTGGGGGGGGGGAGGGGCAATAAAACATCCTGTCCACTATTTTGTTTTTTTGTTTTGTTTTTTTTTTTCTGTCCACTATTTTGAAAGGTGTCATATATAAATCAAGTAGGAAGCAGCACCTTAAGACGAACAAATTTCACTATGTGAAATTCCAGGGAATTTCAAAGAATAAGATTAAGTGTATCACTTTTCAGCAAGTCACAAATGATGAAAACAAATGTTACAATGTAATAAACCATCTTAAGACACAAGTTGTATCATTTAAGAAGTTGTGAAATGTTTTCTAAATGTCCTTAAAGAAAGTTATCCAAGAGAACACAGTCAAAGCAAATGAGATAATATTCAAAGGTGACGCAGAGGTTAAAACTTTCAATTGCAATGCTGCTCAAATCCACCATGCTGCTCCATGGGAGAAAGAGGTACCGGTCTTTCTATACTGACAGCCCTGGAAACCCTACAGGCAGATCTACCATCCTATATGGTTGCTATGATACCCAAGTCTCAACAGCAGTGGGTTTATTTTGATTTAACGCCATTAAAATAAACAAATAGGAACAGGCAAGAGATGAGAAAAAGGAATACATATCTATTGCATTTTCTGTTTGCTAACATCTTTCAGAAAAAATAGCAAACCCTTTAGAAAAAAAAATCAAACCACCAAAAATGGTATTACTCTCACAACTTGGAAAATGTCTTCAATATTTTTATATTGCAGCAGTATTTTTCAAAAATATTCAAAAAAATATTGAAAACTTTTTGAGAATTCAGAATATGGGTCTTTTTCAAGGTTTTACAGGATATAAAAATCGGGTGAAAATATAAACATGAATATATACATTTATATTTATATTTATATATATATATATATATATATTTACATACACTAGTATTTCATCTTTCAAGACCCTTCACATTTGTCAAAATGCATGTATTATTAGAAATTTCTCGTCCCCAGCAAAATCTTATATGAGCAAATATATTTGAAAGGTGAACTCTATGGACATTGGGTCTATATTCATAAAAGTTTCTAAAAAGTATAGAAAACTGCACCATCAACACTAGGAATATGGGTTCCCCCCCTCATCTAACTCAGTAAAAAATGCTTAACTAAATTATCATCTTAAAATGTGTATAACACGTAACCAAGCTACAAGTGAAGAGTGCTGGGTCCATTTTCAAATAAGAGTTTACAACTGTCATCTCCACTAGACATCAGAGGTCTGGTGGAGCAGTGGTTAAATATTCTCTCTGCTGATAACAAGTACGTGGTGGACTCATCCGCGGCCCCACAGGAGAAAGGACGAGGCTTCCATAAAGATTCTAATCAAAGGCAACTCATAGCTGACTTTTCACAGCGAGTTTCCCAAGGCTGTAAATGGCAGGGGAAGAGACTATCCATTTTTTCTCACAGAGCTAATGGTTGGATTCAAACTGAACCCTACTGAGCTACCCGATGCTACAGGTTACCAGAAATCCGGATCAACCTGACCGCAAACAACAGTCATTACTAGGATTATTACATAAAGGAAATATGTATTTAAAAGCACTGAAATACCAAGGCAAACTTTTCACCAATTCCCACATATAATCAATTACAAAGACTTACATGGCACACTATTAAGCTAAACTACTTTTATTTTTTTTTAAAAAATCTTAATACAAGTTTTACATTTTGGTGTCATTAATAAAAAACGTCCTCTGGTTCCCCCCCCCAAAAAAAAAACATGCGGGGTGGGGGACAATATATATTCACTTGTGAAATGAACATAAAGGAAAAGGACAGAATGGCAGGATAAAGCCGAGCACAAGACCCCCACTCCAGCTATGGCCCAAAGTTCCACGATTCCTAACCTACATTATGACTAATCCACACCTCACCCTACCGTCCCCTGCCTCCCATTCTATGACCGGGATCCACTTCCCAGCAGAAAAGGGAGCGGGGCATCTTTCCCCGTAGAAAATCAACCAGCATATCGCAGGGAGGAGTCAAGAAATAATGAGAAAGCGAGAAATAAAAGAATTAAGTTTTAAGGTGTGTGTGTGTGTGTGTGTGTGTGTGTGTGTGTGTGTGTGTCTTTAGCTGGTTCCAGGGTGCGCAGGAGGCGCGGAGGAGACTTGGGGCGGAAAGGAGGGTCCCTAAGGCAGGTTACAGAGAAAAGAGGTGGGAGGCGACAGTTCTGGCCAAAGCAGTCGGCAGCACGTCCCCCCGCCAATCACAGAGGAAAGGGACTCCGGCGGCCACGGCGGGGACGCTCCCGGGTCCCCGGCGGCGCAGGAGGCCGGCAACTTACCACCTGGTAGCGGCTCGTGCCCGGCTGGTGAAGGTCCATCCTGCCCGGCTCGGAATCCGTCTTCCGAGCGGGCGACTCCCCTCGGCGCTCAGCCCCCTCGGCCACCTCTGTCGTCTTCGTCGTCGTCGCCGCCGCTGCAGCGCCCCTCCGGCCTCTGTTCCTGCCGCCGCTGTCGACCGGCAGGTCCGTTTCACTTCCTGTCGCCCGCGGAGCAGCCGCCCAGCGTTCCGCGTCGGCAGCAGGTCGGAAGAGCAGCTCCGGGGCGCCGCGGAGCTGGCGCGCGCGACTGGGCATGCTCGGACGCGGCGCGCGTGCGCGCTGGCTTCGCCGCGGCCTCCGGCAGCGTCGGGAGTGGGAGGGCCTTGCTGGGTTAGACAAGATGGAAAAGTAAGAGAAGGTGGAGGAGCTGGCTTCTTAGACAGTGGGCGGTAGCAAAAAGAGAGGAGGTGGGGGTGGAAAGTCCGCGTCCTTGATTGGTCTTTTCCATGTGGGCGGATTTCACCTAGGCACGTCTGCAATCACAGGGCACAGGGAGATGTCCAGATGAGAGGAGATGCGTTCATAGAGCACCTGAGGACCGGTCACTTATTTACTCAACACTTCCTTTTATTATTCACCCAGCTTAGGGCAACGCAAAGAAACTCATTTCTAGGACATTCCTAAAACTCTCATTTAAATAATTTCTTGTCCGTGGTTAAGTGCCGTGGACTATGACTCATACCAATCTTATGAACGGCAGAGCTGAATCCTCCCTTATCTTGTGCCATCCTCAGCACTTCTGATGTACTTAGGTTTATTATGAATATTGTGACTAGGGTAAAGGTATGTCTTTTTATCTCGAGTTGCTATAATCAAGGATGCTTTCGGCAGAACGTTAAATGAT
>NW_006399884.1:2819368-2827380 GCF_000299155.1 Elephantulus edwardii | reverse complement strand
GGGAGTGTCAGAGATAGTGCGATTGGCACAGGACAGAGCGGAGTTTAGGGCTGTTGTACATAGGGTCGCTATGAGTCGCAGGCGACTCGACGGCGCATAACAACAACAACATTCACTTGCTAACTTGTTGTTGTTGATGATGTTGTTAGGTGTTGTGAAGTACAATTCATAGCAACCTTCTAAATAGTGAATGTGTACTCTGCCCTATTCTGTACCATCCTCAATCATCATCTTCGACATACTTGAGCCCATTCTGCCGTCACTGTGTTAGTTAGTCTCCTTAATAGTTTTCCTCTCTTTCCCTCACCCTCTACATTTCCAAACATAATGTCCCTTACAAACCATAGTCCATCCTAACAACATACCATAGGAAAAAGAATGTGGCTCAAAGGAAGGATCAAAGGAAGAGTCATCAATAACCTGTGTTATGCTGATGACATAACTTTGCCAAGTGAGGAGGTCTTGAAACACTTGCCAAGGATCAACGACTACAGCATTCAATATGGATTACATCTTAACATCAAGGGGAAAAAACCCTCCTCACCATTAAGCCAGTAGGCAACATCATTATAGATGGCGAGGGGATAGAAATTGCCAGTTGTTTCATTTTGCTTGGATCCACAGTCAACACCCATAGCAGCAGCAGCCAGGAAATCAAAAGACGAGTTGCATGGGGAAAGTCGACTGTCAGAGACTGCACCAAAATGCTAAACAGCAGTGAAGTCCATTCGAAGACTAAGGTGATCCAAGGCATGGTCTTTTCAATCATTTGCTAACCGTCTAAAAGTTAGACAATAAATAAAGATGACATAAGAAAAAATGATGCCTTTGAGTTGAGGCGTTGGCAAAGAGTGCTGACTGTCTCATGGACTTCCAAAAGAGACAAGTCTATCTTGGAAAAGGTACTGTCAGGGTGCTCCTTGAAGGCAAAAATTGTGAAACTTCATCTCATATACTTTGGGCATGTTGTGAAGAGGGACCAGTCAAGTGGAAAGAGGGGAAGACCTATGGATTCAACAAGTTATATTGACACAGTGTAATAGTGGCCTCAACTGTGGCAGAGATGATGAGGATTTCACAGTATAGGGCAGGTTTCAAATTCATTGTTCATAAGTTTACTATGAGTCATTGTCTATGTGACAGCACTTAACAACAACATGCCCCAAGGAGAGAGCTGCTCCATAAAGAAAGATAGACAATCTCCTCCATGTGATTTACTGCCTTTGAAAATGTGCTCAAAGGTCAGCTATGGGTCAGCTCCAACTCAACAGTACACAACAACATGCTCAAAGTATGTGAGATGAAGCTTTGAAACTTTGCTACCCATGCCTCTAAGGAGTACTCTGGCTGTGCTTTCTCCAAGACATATCCATGGGATATATGCAGTATTCCTCCCCAACATTACTGCTTAAAAACCTAAATTCTTCTCTCATCCTTATCCACCACTGTCTTGCTCTTAAATATAGCAAGTGATTGAAAAGACCATGACCTGAATGAGGAGCACCTTGGTCTTTAAACTGACATCAGTGTGCCTCAGTTCTTTGGAGAGGTCCCTGACAGTAGACTTCCCCAATGCAGTGCGTCTCCTGGTCTCCTTATTGCTAGTACTAAGGAAGTTGGCTGTGAATCTAAGTTAAGATGAAATCATTGATAATTTCAAAAACTTACTGAAATTCTTTAGGCAGGCAGACTCACAGTTTTTTAAAGTGAGAGACCACTAGTGCTAGGTTAGAGGACAGATTAAAAAAATAATGACCTACTTAATTTTTGTTAGATCCTATCAAGTAGACTACAACTTATAGTGACCATAATAATGAGTCTGAGCCTTACCCTATCCTGCATAATCCTCAGAATCTCTGATATGCTTCAGCCCATTTTACAGACACTGTATCAATCCATCTTGTTGAGATTATTCCTCTCTTTTACCCTCCACTTTTCCCCAATACTTTGTCTTTTTCCAATGACCAGGCCTTTCTAATCATATGTTCAAAGTATGTGAGATGAAGTTTCCTGTCATTAGAGAAGGAATGCTAAGTCCTGTTAGCTGTGTAGAAAATGTCCAGGTTCTGGTGACTTTGGAAGGACTAGCAAGTATCATCCAGATAAGGTTGCTCATAAGAAATGAAGAGTACCAAGTTTATTAGTGAAAGAAAAGTTTAAGAAGAAGGAGGGTCTATTAAGAGAAAAGAAAAATTACAATACACTGTCAAAAGAAGTAGACAATGGGTCTTCTTCAGAGTGATAAAATCATCATCTGGGGTAGAGTGCCAGTATTTATGGAATCTTCTAATCTTTTCTCCCTCTATTATAATATTGCTTATTGGGTTTGTGAAGAGTGTGGCAAATGGAGAAAAGACTGAAAATGTCAATGATTTCATCTTATTTGGATCTATGATCAACAGAAAAGAACCAAGCAGTAAAGAAATCAAAAGACTTGTCACATTGGAAAGATCTGCTGTAAGGGAACTCTCCAAAGTATTAAAGAGCAAAGATGTCTGTTTAAAAACTAAGGTACACCTAATCCAAGACACGATCTTTTCAATTACTTGCTGTGCATCTGAAAGTCAGATGGCAAAAGAATTGATGCCTTTGATTTGTGGTGTTGGAAAAGAATATTGAATATCCTGTAGACTGCCAAGGGAATAAACAAACATGTCTTAGAGAAAGTGAAACCAGAGTGCTCTTTGGAAGCATATCATATACTTTGGGCATGCTGTTGGGGGGGCGGGCGGTACTTGGAGAGGGACATTATGATTGGGAAGGTGGAGAATCAACGTAAGAAAGGGAGATTCTCAACAAGGTAGATTGACATGATGACTATAGCGACGGGCCCAAGGATGTCAGAGGAAGGCACAGGATAGGTAGGGTTCAGACCCATTCTTTATAGGATAGCTATGAGTTGTAGTCAACTCAACACCACATAACCACAACATAAATAAATAATTTTCCCATTTAGTTTTTCTCTTTACTAGATGGGCTAAATCAAAGTATTTACCTCAGACAGTTCAGATCAAGAAAGCTGGCACTTTAGGTACTGTAGACATTTCTCAGGTAATCCTTCCTTTAACTGTGCTAACAAATCTGGCTAGAGAAAGATCAGCAATCTCTGTCCATGAGATTTACAGACTCTGAAAATCTGCTGGAGGGTAAGTTCTGGGGAGATTCTGACTCTGGCAATGAGGTGGTGTTCAGGTGTAACAACTCCTGTTAACAGTTTCCAAAAGTGCTTTCAGGTGCCATACGTGCGTACAAGTAAGAAGAGTGACTGTAGTCATGAAGAGGAGCCCACAGTACATAGCCCGTGATAGGCTCCATCCTGAAAGAGAAAACTTGCTGTGTTTGTTCCATGATGACTAAGCGCTAATCAGATAGGTGTCATCTTGAGAGTGAGAAACTTCCAGTGCACGTCCTGTGATGACTAAGTTGTTGTTGTGATAGGCTGTCTAGTCAGCTGTGGCTCATAACTACCCTACGGACAACAGGTCAGAATCTTACCATTTCCTTCTGGGTCCTCAGGATGCTATGTTATAGTAATAGTGTCAATCTGCAACGGGCAAGAAAGCAATAGCAGACAAACATTTCTTTAATAATATTTTAAGAGATAAAAGTACGCTTTTAGTAAAGTCAGTCAATGAAAGCTGGAATCTTTTATTCTCTTAGTGTAGAAGGAAATTATTTTTTTCAGATAAATGATTTATTGTATCTTTAAATTCCAAAATCATCTTCCTATCAGGAGTACAACTTGGGTGTTTGCTATCTCTTTGTACTTTTAGATTTGTTTGTTTATTTCCCGTGAGTTAGAGCTTTCCCTTCTTTGCACCTGTTACTGTGCTCTATCATCTTTATTTTTTATTAATTTTTTTTTGAGGCAGGCCTTCTTATCAAGTTCCCATCCTTTCACTCCTCTAGTTTGCCTCTCTACACTCTAGTCTGTAACTAGGCATTATTTCCTTCTGATGAAGGGCATCAAAGATGACCTTTTTAATGAATAGGAGGAAAACTTGCAACTGTTTTAAACTTTAACTGAGTTACTGCTAGGTTTGCACCAAAGGATAAACTTCCTTATTTTCCAATTTTTCCCCCCTCCATACATGATGAGTTGAATTAAAGTCTTTTCTCCTAAGATTCTGTTCATACCAGGAAAGCTAGCCAGTACTCAATATATGCAGGCATCACAGGGCCCAGGAAACACACGCTTGATTTTCTGCAGCAAGCTTTACAAGACATCTTCTCATATTCATTGTATCTACTTTGCCTGAATATAACCCCTGCAAAAGTGCTGAAAGAGACATGAGCTTTTCCCTGAACCTAGTTTAGAACTACCTGCTTAGCATGCATCACTTACTGAGGCAGATTTGGAAAGCTCACATTCCTTGTCTTTCTATGTGCAAATCCAATAAACTTTTTTATTTTTCTACTCCAACCCTTGTCTCCAAGATTGGTTTTTCTGGTAGCAAGCAACAGAACTGCATTCCTCTGGTAATAACTTTGTCTTGTTTAGAGTTTTCCTCTATTTCTCTGACCCTTTAACTGGCACAGGGTAGGGCAGGGTTCACTTGATGGCACCTAACAACAACTTTAAATCTTTTATTTCTTTTTTTCATTCCAATCCCTGTCTTCAAGAGTGGGGTATTTTTGGTGACAGAGAGTAATTTTCCACTGACAATGTCATGTTTATATTCCTTTAAACTTGTTTTATTTCTGTCTCAGAGTAATTTAGAGGTGAAAATAATAAACAGTGTCACTGTATTATTATACGAATACAACTGCAAAATTCACCCCAAAAAGTATCAACTTTCAAGGATTAAAACAACAGCCAATGAAGTTAGATCCTTACATCTGTAAATTTCAACTTGGAATTTAATCTTATAAGTGGTCACATTTTCATTAATCATATACATGTTCATTTGTTGCTTAAATCATACTACTGTTCAGAGGAAAGACTTCTTTTTTTTCATCCAATATACTCAGCATGCAATGAGACCCAAACAGGTTCAGTACTAAGGTTTCAGGTCTAGCTATAGATCTGGTCAACAACAGACGTCTGAATCCTGTTAGAACAACAGATTCTTTTCTTTTTATTCTTCACCCAAGTTTTTGTAGACCTTTGGCTAATCCAATAGATCTGATGAGAGAACTCTGCAGGAAACATTATTTTCAGAAAAGAGGATGAGAAAGAAGATAAGGAAGGAAATAGCAGCTAATTTGTCTTGAGCCCTTCCTAACCTAAGGATCTTTATTTAATAGATGAGCAAGAGAGAGTCAGGAAGTGTTCAAAGCCAAATGTGTGGTAACTGGTAACAGATACCTACTATATTAAACATTATACTATTAAAAACCCAAACTAAATCTCTTTCATCTACGTTTTATCTATCACTATTGTGAAACTTGTGCAAATACATACAAAAGAGAGGAATATATTACACATATGACATCCTTAAATCACATTTCATCACCAATAAGAATTTTTTTTTTTCTCATCATTGATATCCCCACTAACGGACCATCTTAAATTAAGATCCTGATTAGTCCTACTAGAAGCAACTTGTTTGTGATGACAAGGGAGAAACGACAGTCTTTTCCATGTTAGTGACCTTTAGAAAATACCTGATAATATTTTTTAATTCCTAATCACCAGTAGCCAGGAAATTAAAAGGCTCATTGCGATGGGAAAGTCTGCTGTTAGGGACCTCTCCAAAGTACTGAAGAGCAATGGTGTCTCTCTGGAGACTAAGGTGCGTCTGATACAGGCCATGGTCTTCGCAATCACTTGTTATGCATCAGAGAGTTGGACAATGACCAAGGAGGATAGAAGGAGAATTGGTGCCTTTGAGCTGTGGTGCTGGAGAAGAGTATTGAGAGTACTGTGGACTGCTAGGAAACAGACAGATTCATCCTGGAAAGGGTTAAACCTGGTGGCTCCTTGGAGGCAAGGATTCTGAGGCTCCGACTGACATACTTTGGACATGTTGTAAGAAGAGACCGGTTCTTGGAGAAGGACATCATGCTTGAGAGGGTAGAGGGACAGCATAGCAGGGGAAGGCCCTCTATGAGGTGGATTGATTCAGTGACTGGGGTAATCGGGATGGGAGTGTTGGAGACAGTGCGTTTGGCGCAGAACAGAGCAGAGTTTAGGGCTGTTGTACATAGGGTCACTATGAGTCGCAAGCAACTCGATGGCACATAACAACAAACAGCACAATCTTGTTGGTAAGCAGAGAATACCAGAAGAATGTCTAACTGTGCTTCATTAACTATGAAAAGGCTTTTGACTGTGTGGATCACAACAAGCTATATCTGACTCTGAGAAGAATGGGAATCCCAGAACATTTAATCCTGCTAATGGGAAACCTATACTTGGACCAAGAGGCAGTTATCAGAACAGAGCAAGGAGACACTACATGTTTCAAAATCAAGAAGGGACATATTCTGTCTCCATACCTTTTCAATCTCTATGTAGAACAGATCATCCGAGATGCTGGGCAGAACAAGGAGGAATGTGGCATCAGGATTGGTGGAAGAGTCATCAACAGCCTGCATTATGCAGATGACACAACCCTGCTTGCTGAAACTGAGGAGGACCTGAAGTGCTTGCTGTGGAAGATCAGGGACTGCAGCCTTCAATATGGACTGAAGCTCAACATCAAGAAAACAAAGATTCTCACCGCTTGGCTGATTGACAGCATCATGATAGATGATGAAGAGATTGAGATTATTGACAGTTTACGTTTACTTGGTTCCACATCAACACTCTTGGTACCAGATGTCAGGAAATCAAGAGACGAATTGCATTGGGAAAGTCAGCTGTGAGGGACCTCTCAAGAGTACTGAAGTGCAAGTATGTCAGTCTGGAGACTAAGGTGCACCTGATCCAGGCTATAATCTTAGCAATTACATGCTTTGTGTCAGATAGTTAGACAGTGAATAGGGATGATAGAAAGAGAATTGATGTCTTTGAGCTGTGGTGCTGGAGAAGAGTGTTGAATATTGTTGGAAGCCACTTGTTCTACCTAGCTGAAGCCATTTTGTAATTGTCTGAAACCATTTTGTAATTCTCCAAGAACATGTTTGGACATGTTGCCCTGGGAGGATAGGTTTCAGTTTATCCCACCCTGGGAGGATAGGTTTCAGGAAACGCCCTGCTAAGTTTCTGTTAACCAGATAACTTTCAGATTACTAGAAATGACATGATGCTATTCTCCCCCATTGCGTACTTCTCCTCCCCCCATTGTGCTCCTGTATATAAGCTGTGAGTGCTTTCAATAAAATGGAGACTTTATTGGAATTTCAACTTGTCTCCGTGCCTCTGTGTCTCCTGTCCCCTTTTTTTGTCATTCTTTCCTTCCCAGGGTCCCCATTGAAAAGATCCCGCAGGTCGGGACAGTTGGTGCCCAACGTGGGGCAACTCAGTCTCGGGAAAGTTTTGACAACCGCTGCTTCGGAACAGTGATCGGCTGATCCACGCGAACAAGGAGCCGCCGCGAGTCAGGGACAGCGAAGAAAAAGGGCTCGAAATGTGCTACTTTAGTGATGACCCACCCCTGAAGCCCAGCATGAGGTAAGAGGAAGCAAGCAGCGAAAATGGGACAGGAATTAAGTGAACATGAATTGTTCGTAAAGGGTATCAAGGATTCCCTCAAGGCATGAGGTATAAGGGTAACTAAAAAAGATTTAAAGAAATTTTTCTTGTTTTTAGAAGATGTTTGCCCACGGTTTCCGCAAGAAGGAACTTTCGATTCTAAGCAATGGCATAGGGTAGGGGATTGTTTAAATGATTATTACCGTTGTTTTGGCCCTGGATGCTTTTTCTTACTAGAATTTCATTAACAAAATCTTAGCTGTTCTTGAACCTTTTCCTTCATCATCATAGGCTCTTGCTCATAAGTTATTTCATGCTTCCTTATCTGCCAATTCCTTTTGCTACAATGACTCAGTATATTCCTTCCATCTTCTTTTAATACTTCCTGGATCGTTTAATATTCTGCCTAAAGCATCCTTGATTATAGCAACTC
>NW_006399884.1:2817492-2818781 GCF_000299155.1 Elephantulus edwardii | reverse complement strand
TGCAATTTTATGTGCTATACATTAGTGCTAATTTATGGGAAAGAAATTTATTAAAACAATTTGGAGCTTTTATATCTTTCCCTCCTTTGTCTGATGCTGAATTCTAAAGTCTTGCCCTTTTAGTAGAAAAGCTGATATAGAACCTACAACTCCCTTTGGAATTTTCTTTTGTTATTAATAGGAAAAGTGTTAAAACTCAGAAGAGTCTAAAATACAGGTAAGAAGAAGAAGAAAAACGTGTTAACAGAAATATGAAGAACAGTTGAGAATAATAAGGAGAAAGGTGTTCTAAGAGGCCTCAATGTTTGTGTTGCTTTGTCTTTCGTCTGCCGTGTTTGTTGTCTTTTTGTCTTGCGTTCAAAGTTATACACTGATGAGCTCATACAGTTTAAAGGTTTCAGTAAAGAACAAGAATTAGTAGAGAGAGATATAAAGTTAATATCTATATGATTTTCAAATCTCATAGGCGAGGAAATGCTAAGAGAGGGTGTTTCAAACGTCTCATGGCGCCAAAAGAGACATTTTGTCTCAAGAGAACTTTGAAAAATCAGCTCTTGGCATCCTCTTATCACCTTCATATAACCATGCATTCTATCTGGTATCTACATGCTTAGGTAGAAATTTCCATATGTTTCAGCCAGTCTTATAAAATACACATGCCAGTGACCAGCACTGCAACTCTATATGAGTTGTGTGTGTCTGTTTTAATTGCTCTAATTTAAATGAAAACCTGTAGGAGTAAAAATAAAAACTCTCCACTATAGCCCCTAAATTAATGCTTGCCTGGGTTGAAACTAGTTGTATAAGTCAAAGCTACACAGTCTGATAATCACTTTCCTTCTAAGAGGCTCTTTTCAGTTCTTCAGAAACATACCTTTTTGCCTTTACCTATATGTCTAATGTTTTTATAGATGTTTCTAATTATGGAAAAAATAGAATTTTGGAGTATTAACAAATTCAATATTGAATCATATCTTTATAAATCAGTACTAGAAAGCAAATAATGTGCTAATTTTTTTTTTGCTTTAAAGAAGATCTGAAGACAATATTGATATTACTATTACTATTAATATGCGTTGCAAATGGAGGGTCCCAAAGAATGGAATAATTTTATAGTTATTAATATGGCAGATTATACACATGGATTTCACCTGATGGTATGCATAGGAATCAGATCGACTACATCTGTGGAAGGAACCGCTGGAGAAGCTCAATATCAGCTGTGAAAACTAGGCCGGGGGCTGATTATGGAAGAGACCACCAATTACTCATATGCAAGTTCAAGCTGA
>NW_006399884.1:2812551-2813902 GCF_000299155.1 Elephantulus edwardii | reverse complement strand
TGACTCTGAGAAGAATGGGAATCCCAGAACAGCGCAGGAGGGGAACACTCTCTATGAAATGGATTGATTCTGTGACTGGGGTAATAGGGATGGGTGTGTCAGAGGCAGTGCGGTTGGCACAGGATAGAGCAGGGTTTAGGGCTGTTGTGCAAAGGGTCGTTATGAGTCGCAAACGACTCGACGGCACATAACAACAAACAACAACAATAAAATGGACAAACAGCCAGGAATAAGATAGAGCACAAAGCTTAAAAAAGGGGGCGAGCAGTTCTTGACTGGAGACCCCTAGCCAGGCTTCTCTGTGTCTCAAGCGCAAGCAAAAATGAGAGCAGGACAGTCAAGGGCAGAATGACCGTCCCCTTTAGAGTGTTCGGTAACTAACTTTTCAGACTTCTTTTCCAGGGCGGCCAGATACGGCATCCAAGCAGATGCTTTCACTCTAAGGTTTTGTGAACTAGAGTGGCTCACTTTTAATGTCGAGTGGCCGGCAGAGGGGACGCTGGAAATGAGCCCCACAATTGGAGTTCGAGCCATAGTGTATGGCCTCCCGGGATACCTGGATCAAATTCCTTACATAGATGTGTGGATCTCCTTGTAAATCAGTACAAAAAAGTGAATTATATGCTATTTCTTAGCCTTAAAAAGGTCTGATAAAAGTATTAATATTATTGTTAGTATTAATATTATGCAGTATTTAAAAATTGCAGTTATTAAACTATGGCATTTTGGGTGGTACATCATTTTGAGGATGGAATTGAAAGTTTTGACATGGTATGGAGTTCAAAGGGAAAGGCAGAATAACTGGTAGTAAGTTTTGTGCATTTTCTGTTTAAGAGTTAAAATGAAAGTAGTTTTGCTTTGAAATAGAATGTCTGGTTGTGCCAGAATATGAAAGATAGTAAAAGCTAAATTATGGATGTATAGTAAGTTGTAATAGGTTTAGAGGAAAGTGAATTTTAGTGTATGTATTTGGGAACAAGGATGGAGGAGAACTGTGTTAAACCTCAAAAATGTCAAATTCAATGCTATATCAGGAAATGAGGGAGGCTTAATGCAAGCTGAAGGTCACCCTGTGGCACTAAGGTGTTCCTAGAAGTCTACATTGTTCTTGGTTTGTACCAACTGAATCCCTCCCTACTGAGATTAGCATAAGGAGGAACTTGTCCTTATCTGCAAAAGATTCCACCATTATCCTTTATTTTTGTTTTGTACTTCCTTATGATTTTACTTTGTTTACCTTCCTTGTTATTCTCAGTATATACTCAGGGAGGCATGGCTTGGGGCCTTCATCATGGGAGCTGTTGGCCCCCTGTTTTTCACGCTGTCTGTTCTATATCAAAATGTTAATTAA
>NW_006399884.1:2805452-2810714 GCF_000299155.1 Elephantulus edwardii | reverse complement strand
AATGCCTAGTATGTCAATATTTATGCGTTCCATTTCTTTCTTAACAATTTCTAATTTTCCTACATTCATGGTTCTCACATTCCATGTTCCAGTCACTAGTGTCTGCTTACAACTGTTCCTCTTCCTTTGTATTTCCATGCTTGACAGTTCTACCTCGTTTGTCGTTTCTGTTCGTCTACATGTGGTCAATAAAAGAAGACCTTCAACAGGGTGGATTGACACAATAGCTGTACCAATGGATTCAAGCACAGCATGGATGGGAGAATTGCCTGAGGTTAGAGAATGTTTTTGATTCTGTTGTGCATAGGTGACAATTAGTCACAGCACTTAGCAACAATACTCTTTTGTGCTACAACTCATCTATCAGTTTGTTGTATTGTGGTGGTTGGGTGGTGTTGTGATGTTGGAAACAATGATATTAGTATTTCAAGTACCAACTGAATCACTTACAGTGAACAAGTTTTAGCAGAGCTTATAAACTTAGAATTAAAAGATCTAAATATCCACTTTCTAAAATCAGAAAGGGGGGGAAATCCCTTCTTATAGATTAGAGACTATAGTCTGCTATAGTCCTGGAAGATTAGCCTCCTCAATTAGAAGGAACTTAAAAAAAAAAAGAACTAGAGTTTCAATACTATGAGGTAAGCAATGGCATTATACCATTGTAATTAATGTTATAGACAAAGTGTAAATGAAGGAATGAATGAAAACTGAATTTTAAAACAAAATCTTTACCTCTGAACCAATAAACAGCATCATGATTGACAGAGAATAGTGGCTGCAACAATAAAACAATATACCCATTGTAAAGATGGCACAGGATCAGGAAACATTTTGTTCTATTGTGAGTTGGGTTGCTGGTGAATTGCAGCCAAGTCAATAGCAACTAATAGCAACCATAATGTTTTCCCAATGATAGCATTGGCTACCTAAGTAATTGTTGGTGAATTTTAAGAATTTTTTGGCATTAACTCATCTTGTTCTTGCTGTTGTTATGTGCCAGTGAGTTGCCTGCAACTAAACCCTAAATCCAGCTCTATTCTGAGCCAACCTATTTTCTCTGACACACCTACTTCCAGTCACTGATTCAATCCATCTCCACCCTCCCAAGCATTATGTCTCTCTCCAAGGACATATACTGCCTTGCAAACATGTCCCAAGTATGTCAGATGAAGCTTCAGAATTCTTGCCTCCAAGTAGCAGGTTGGTCTCACCCTCTCCAGGATGAACTTGTTTGTTCTCCTAGCAGTCCATGGTATATTTGATTGTCTTCTCCAGCACCAGAGCTCAAAAGCTTCAATTCTCCTATCATCTCTAGTCATTGTCCAGCTTTCCACTCTTAGCATTTTTTATCTCCAGGTGTGATACCACGTAAAATGTTAGTAATACTTCACTGCAATATTGAACAGATACGGAGAATAATTGCTCAGATAATTTTGAGAACGCACACCCTGCCCAGATGTGGACTTTGTCAGGGTTTGCCTCGGCTAGCAAGCTGACATCATGGAATTTTCAGGGAAATTGGCCAATTATTGAGCAAGGCAGTGGTGCAAGGGTCAGTTCATTTTTACCCAATGGTAGATCCCTTTTGGAGCACTATTTGTTCCAGTGCTCTCTGCTGACAGTGATTTTACTAGGTCTTCATCATGTTGCGGCAGCTCCCCTCTTCCAATCATGCTTCCTCCTTTCATGGATATAATTCAATAAATATCTTATATTCATAGCAACATCTGCTTCCTTGAGAACACAACCCAAGATAAGTCCCAAGTTTTAAAGGTGTATAACTCCAGCAACATGATCTCTCAATGATGGCTTCATCTCCAGAATACCCTTCAATGCCCTATATTGAAAGAAAACAAAAGAAGTTGGACTATACAAAGAAGAAAGTGGTGCCAGGATTGGAGGAAGACTCATCAACAACCTGTGCAACACAGAAGAAAGTGAAAAGAACTCAAAAAGCTTGCTGTAGAAGATCAAAGACTACAACCTCCAACATGGGTTACATCTCAAGATCAAAAAAATAAAAAATCTTCTCCACTGAACCAATAGACAACATCATGAAAAATTGAGGAAAAAAATGGAATTTTTCAAGGATTTCATCTTGCTTGGGTCCACAGGCAACACTCATGCTACTTGTTGTTGCTATTGTTGCTGTGTTATGTCAACTTAGAACCAACTCATAGCTGACTCACTGGTGGATTTCTAGAAGTTAATCAAACAGAAGAAGATTGTCCATCTATCTTCCATGTCGCAGTCAGATCAAACCACATATCTTCAGGATTGCAGCACAGCTTCTTACCTCTAGGCCACCAGACCTAGTAGCCGTCATGGAATCAAAAGACATGTTGCATTGACAGAACCTGCTGTTAAGGATCTCTCCAAAGTGCTAAAGAGCAACTTGAATCTCATTTAAAGTCTTGTTCTTTACCATTGCTTCCTATGCATCTGAAAGATAGACAATAAGGGTGACAAAATAAGAATCACTGAGTTGTGATATTGGAAAAGAGTCCTGAATATCCCATGGACTGTCAAAAGAATAATCAAGCTTGTCTTGAAGAAAGTGCCTTGGAGAGACTGCAGTGCCCTTAGAAGGGAGGATAGTGAATCCTCATCTCAGACACTTTGAGCATGCTTTCAGGAGGAGCCGCACTCTGGAAAAAGACATCATGCTGAGAAAGGGGAAGGAAAGATTCTCAGCAAGATGAATTGACAAAATGATTAACAATAGACTGGAAAATATCAGAGATCATGAGGATAGCACAGGATAAGGAAAAGTGCACATCTGTTGTTTATAGAGTTAACAAGCTGGCACCTAACAACTACACAGACCTAAATATTGTATAAGTAATCCTGTGAAAAGTCCTTTGTTCAGCTCTTGTTCTTCGTTCAGCTTTTTTACATTTTTGTATTCTCTTATTGAGCATTGTTATTGTTGATAGGTGCCATTGTTTATGGTCTTCAGCAGTATTTTGCTTGCATGTGATATTAATGATATTGTTTGACAATTTCCACATTCTGTTGGATCACAGCAGAATGCTTTAAACATGGAATATACAGAGTATGAATGTTGGAAGACTAGAAGTTCTGAAAAATAAAATGGAATGCAAGAACATCAACAGTCTAGGCATTAGTGAGATGGGATGAAATGACTCTAGCCACTTTGTTTTTGTTGTTTTATGGGTAATTTTTGCTTTTATTAGTCTGTTGGGGTTTTTTCCTTGAAATTCTTCTTTTTTTAAATTTTACACTGGTTTACCTACAAAGTTTGTATACATTGCCCCTCACATCAGATGCCCCCAACCTCCCTAACCCAAACGCCCTCCACCCATCACCATGCAACCCCATGATTATCTGTTTCTTCAATAATGGTCTTAAAAAGTATTTGTCCTAATGGGATTGAGTTCACTAAGCATAATATTCTCCAGTCCCTACAAAGTTAGGTAGTGATTTATAAAATCATTGATCCTGTGTGCTGCATAGTATTCCATCATGTGAATGCACTGTAATTTCTCAATCCATTTCATTATGGTTGGACATTTGGGCTGTTTCCATTTTCTTGTGATGGTGAATAATGCTGCTGTGAATATTGGTGTACAAGTCTCTATTTGTGCCTCACTTTCTCCTTTTCCCAGGATATATTCCAAACAGTGGAATAGCTGGGTCATACAGAATTTCTATGTTGTGCTTTCTGAGCAAATACCAAACTGCCCTTTAGAGTGGTTGTACCATTTTACGATCCCACCAACAGTGTATAAGGGTTCCTTTCTTGCCATATGCTCGCCAAAATTTATTACTTGTTGTCCTATTAAACTTTGGACTTCGGCCACTTTCAATCATAAAATCACGTGATATACTATGCCAGGAATGAAAAACAGAAGAAGAATGATGTTGCATTAATGGTGAAAAAGACAATTTGAAATTCTATCCTAAAGCACAATGTGTGAGTGATACAGTATTATCCATATGCATACAAAAAGAACTGTTAATATGACTATTGTTCAAATATACACACCAACAGCTAAAGTCAAAGAGGAGGAAATTGGAGATTTTTATTGAATTTTGCAGTCTGAATTTGACCAAACATGCGCTCAAGATGCATTAATGATAATTGGTGGCTGGAATGCAAAATTTGGAAACTATGAAGAAGGAATGTTAGTCGGAAAGTACAGACTTGGTGACAGAAATGAAGTCAGAAATAGAATGGTCAAATTTTGTACATTCCATGACTTATTTGTGGAAAATACCATTAAAAAACAAAACAAAACAACAACAAAAAAACACCCCACCAAACCCAATAAGAACAATAGCATAAGTAACAACTTTACACATGAAACTTATCAGGTGGAATGGATAGAAATTAGATTGACTACATTTCTAGAAGGAATCATTGGAACAGCTCAACTGTTGACTGCGGAACGGATCAATTACTCACTTGCAAGTTCAAACTGAGGCTAAAAAAAGTTCAAACAAGTCCACAAGAACCAAAAGATGATCTTGGGTGTATCCCACTTAAATTTAAAAATCACCTTAACAACAGGATTGATGTGTTGAACACCAATGATCAGAGACCAGAAGAATTGTGGGATAACATCAAATATATCATCCTTGAAGAGAGTAAAAAGGGTCACTACAAAGACAGAGAAGAAAGAAAAAAACCAAAATGATTGTCAGAAGAAACCCTTAAAACTGTACTATAGCATCAAAAAGCCAAAACAAAGGAAAGAGATAGTACCACTTTTCAAAAGCTTCTGATTCAGTTAGTGTGACAGTAACATTTAAACCATATAAGGGAGTGCTTACGTGTATAGGTTGGAAGCAAGAGTGGTATCCACTTTCTAAACAACATGCCTCTGGAAACTTGATGAACTTTGATAAATGTCAATAGTTATAGAAAGCCTTCAGGCTTTTTGTTCATAGGGTAGCTATTAGTCATGCTCGACTTGAAGGCAATCAACAAAAACAACATATTTGTATAGGAATTCTGATAGCCTAGGGGCAAGAAGCTGTGCTGCAATTTCGAAGACACGTGGTTCGAGGCCACCAGCCATGGAAAAGGATCAGCAATCTTTTTCGTGTGATTAACTGCCTCTGAAAACCTGCCAGAAGGTCAGCTATGGGTGGTAAACAACAATAGCATGTCTAGAGAATGATTTAAAAGATAAAATTGTATATATGCACACCCATGTTTATTGCAGCTTTGTTCACAATAGCAAGGAGTTGGAAACAACCTAAGTGCCCATCAACAAACGAATGGCTAGAGAA
>NW_006399884.1:2799723-2803622 GCF_000299155.1 Elephantulus edwardii | reverse complement strand
ATTCTAAAGTACATATTTTAAAGTATAAGAAATTATTACTTTTTTCTTTAATGAATCAAAATATGCATTATTATATTCTGAAGTTTCATCTCTGTTACCATGAATGTGGATATGTCAAGCAGTCTGTGGTCTTGAAACTCAATTTAGCTTCACATATTGTTCTTTATTTAACTGCTGCTTCAGTTCCTATCATCTGTTCAGCTCTACAATTTTAGAAAGGATGTCCTTTAAAATCAGGTATCTACAGTCATTCTCTCTCTTTATTATCTTCCTGTATATTGGAAGAAAATAAAACACAGCTAATGTTTTGCAATAGCCAAGGTTTCACAAGGGAAGCAGACTGGGTAGGAGGTGTATATTAAGAGATTTATTGCTAGGCGTTGGTTTGTAAGCCAATTATGTATAATTGTGGGAGCTGGCAGGCAAGTGTGAAATCCATAGGGCAGGCCTCTCTAACTCCAGGGCTAGAGCTCAGGAAGCTGTGGTTCAGAGATGAATATTCTTCTTCCTCAGGGACACCTCAGTTCTGCTCATAAAGCTTTTCTGATTGAATCAGACCCCCTCAGAACATACAAGATGATCTTTCTTACTTCAGAGTTAAATGAGTTTAATCACCTTCATAAAACGCCTTCATAACGATGCCTGGATTAGTGTTTGATTAACTATTTGGGGTTATTCCTAAGCCAAGGTGACACAAATCTAACACAGGTTTATTTAAAAATGATGAATTAAAATGGCCTTATACAATAAAGACAATATAAGTAAAGAGAAAGACGGAGGAAAGAGAAAGGATGCACCAGAGAGTTAGCTTAATGATTTCAATAAATTTCCAAATTTAATTTTTCTTATCAGCCTGTGGTAAGTCATTCCATATAATTATCATAATCACAAAGACAGACAATTTCCTTCTGTGCTAGTTGTGGCTTCTGAGAACCCACTGGAGGGTCAACTGTGCATCAGTTCCTACTTGACAATAATAAATGAGTGAGTATATTATATACGGACACATCATTAGCAAGAATTAGAAAAAAAATGGAATTCTAATAACCTACAGGAGAAAGATAGCCAATCTCCTTCCGTGTGATTTATTCTGAAAACCTACTGTAGGATCAGCTCTGGGTTGTTTCTGACTTGAAGATATGTACCAACAACCAACAGCCACTTGATACAAGCCATAGTATTTTCAATTACTTCCTATATGTCCAAAAGTTGGACAGTTAAGGATGACAGAAGAACAGTCAGTGCCTTTGATTTGTGATGCTGGGGAAGAATATTGAATATCCCATGGACTGCCAAAAGAAGAAACAAGTCTTTCTTGGAGAAAGTGCAACTTTTCTTTCTTTCTTTTTTTTTTTTTTTTAAGAGGCAAAGATGGTGAAACATTATTTCAGATCCTTTGGGCATGTTGTTAGGAGGGGCCAGTGTTTGGAAAAGAACATCATGCTGAAGATGTTGGAGAATCAGAGAAAAGAGAGGAAAACCTCAACAAGATGGATTGACACAGTAACTTTAACAATGAGCTTGAGCATTTCAGAGATAAAGAGGTTGGCACAGGGTAGCGCAAGGTTCTCATCTGTTGTTCAGAGAGTAGCTATGAGACATAGTCCACTTGATGGCACATAGCAACTGCATGTGGTCATTTAAATTTATTTTCTTTCATTAAACAAGATTAAAGAGTCAGTTCCTTAGTCATACTAGCAAAATTTTAAGTCCTTAGTATCTACAAGCAAATAATGGTGGCTATTGACAACATTATGTTGGATGGAGAAAGGTTTGAGTCTGTCAATGACTTTGTCTTACTTGGATCCACACTCAGTATACTTGGTACCAAACTCAGAAGATCAGGAGATGTACCAGGAAAGTCTTCAGTCAGGGATCTCTTCAAATTACTGAGAAGTAATGATATCTGAGGAAAAAGGTACACCTGATTCAGACTTTTTAGTCACTTGCTATGCACCTGGGAGCTGGACAATAAATAAGGATGAAGAACAATGAATATATTTGAACTGTGGTTTATGGAAGTGTGCTGAAAATTTCATGGGCTGCCTAAATAACAAGCAGATAGGTCTTAGGAGAAGGTGCAGCCACAGTGCTCCTTAAAGGCAAACATAATGAAGCTTCAACTCACATACTTTGGGTATGTTGCTAGAAGAGATTATTCCTTGGAGAGGGACATCATGCTTGGAAAGGTGAACGGTCAGCAAAAGACAGGAAGACCCTCAACCAAGTGGGTTGACACAGTGACTCGAGCAATAGGCTCAAGTGTGTCAGAGATTGTGAAGATGAACAGGAATAGGACAGTGTTCAGATCTCACTATGAATTGTACTTGACTTGCATCATTACAAATCTTGGACATTTTTGCTCAAGTAAAAATTCTTTCACCACTGACTTAAATTACCCTCATTCTTTCACTTCCTGAATTATCTACATCATTTTATAACAACCTTCATCTCAACTCCACCAATTCTTAGTGATGTGGCTCCTAGAAAAGTCATTTAACATGCTGATCTGGTTTATTCATCTGAACTATCAGAACTTTAATTTATTCTCTACTACTTTTTTTTTTTTTTTAATCCATTAGGGTAGGCAGGATGGCATTGGAGACCAGTTTGAAAGTCATCTACTGGAGTTTGGTTCTAACAGAAGCCGTTGGCTGGAATGGGTGAGCTGTAGGCTGGAATTTTGATTCACTAAGGGAAGTGAGGCATTTGTGAGAGGGTCTTCTATTTAAAAATCCATTAGGGTAGGCAGCATGGTGCTGGAGACCAGTTTTGTTTTTAGTCAAACATTCTTCTACATGGTATAGCACTGGTCTTTCCATTTGCTGTACAGAGGTAACTCATGGTTGCTGTGATGCTTAAACACTGACACTGATGTACCAAATGCAATAATGGTTATCCATGGTGGACAGTGTTTGCCAATTAAAACAAGCTTGGAAGCAGGAGTGGCATCCACTTCCGAAATGGCTTGCCTCTAGAAATTCTATGAACAGCACTCAGGTCTTTCCTTCATAGGGTCGCTATGAGTTGTCTTATGATTTGATGGCACCTAACAACAGCAAAAACTATTTTTGTAGTGTATTGTGAAGTAAAAATGCTTTTATACAAATATAAAACATCTATATTCCCCTAGACTCTTTTTCTTTCTTTTTTTTGGAGATATCAGAGGGGAAAACTATTTTTAACTCTTTTTGCATTGAAAACGTAGAATAAATGTTGTAACTTAGTAAAGATAGATGCTTTTAAAAACCCAGAACCTGATCAAGTCTCGTAACATGATAACATCATCTTTTTTCAAGGCTTAGTGACTGCCTTTATAATGTACATTATGATGCATTCTAAAATAAGCTTAAGTATGTGTTACTATAAAATATGCATTAGTAGTTATAGTTGTTTATTTAGTATATTCATCAATCAGTATAATTACAGTAATTATAGCTAACTTTTATTGAATGCTGTCAGCCGTTTTACTGCGTATTTAATATATATCATCAGTATAGTTAACAGCAAATATGTAAATTATATATTTAATTGTTATTCTTATTTTATATTATCAGAAAATTGAAACTGAGTCTTAAGAAATTTTTCAAAAGTCACAAAGCAAGTGGAGAGCAGAAGATCTGTTGGATAATTTTTTAAAAAAACTTTCTATTACAATATATATACTTTAGCATCAAAACATTTTCCAAAGTATTTGTACCAATTTTCACTTCTATTAATAAAGTCAAATAATTCTAATTGAATCATATTCTTAGCCACCATTTTCTATTGCTTATCTTAATTTTGGTGAAATTAACCGGTGAAATACACAATAGTTATGTTTCATTGTCACTTTATTTTTTTTTTTATTATTAAATTTTATTAGTTTCAATGAACATTCACAGGGATTCTGGGCTTTC
>NW_006399884.1:2790302-2794512 GCF_000299155.1 Elephantulus edwardii | reverse complement strand
TTTTTAGTATAGGGAGCTCTGGTGGTGAAGTCCTTAGGGATTTGCATTGCTAACCCAAAGGCCACCCACACCTGCTGGTGGTTAAAATCCATTGGAGGAAGATGGGCAAACCCTCTCATATGATTTATAGCCTCAAAAAACTAATGAATGGTGTCAACTGAAATAGCAGGTATGGTTCCTCAACCCCCAATATACATAAAGCTGTATCTGACTATTGCAAGAGTATCCCTTAAATGTGGCCACCAAGAAAACATCTCTAGTGCATTCCTTAAATCTAATTTCTTCCCCCCTTAAATAAGAAAATTAAAGTAGTAAAAGTAAAAAGACATAGAGGGACAAAGCAACACAGCCCATGGCTCACTGTACAGAAAAACTTTTTTGAGACTTGTAATAAAAATGTAGGCAAGAAGGAGTTTTCTGTTTATACATAAGGCAATGTGAGGAATTCCAAGGAATGGCCCACAGAGGAGAAGTTAGGATAATTAAATATGCAGACAAATGATTCTTAAAGATGGACACTCCTGCAGAGTCTTCTGCATCTTCTAAGAGACATCACTTATTATAGAATGATGTGCATGTGCTGGAAGCAAGGTCCTCAGGTTTGATTCCCCAGTCTGGTAGATAGTTCCCTTCTCTACCTGGTCAGCCCTCAGTCAGGAGTGATGGTCCGCGATGCTCCAGGAACTGATTTTAACTACTTTTTCTTCATACCACGTTTTCAGGAAGTTAATCTATAGAGACATTCGTTGCCTTGGAGTTGGAAATGACTCATAACTGATTCTACAGCAGTTTTTCAGTGGCTGTAAATAGCAGGGAAGGAGATTGTCCATCTTTCTATGAAAACCACCACAGAAGCATCGATTTAGGGTTAGCACAATTTCCTGTGGATTATGCCATCAGAGCTTCCTTCCTTAAAGGTAGGTTGTTGTTATGTGTTGTCAAGTCACCTGTGGCTCATAGCCACCCTATGTACAATAGTTCTGACTGTTAGAAAAGGAGTCAAGGGCTAAAGAGAGAAAGAAAGGAACTGGTCCCAAGAAACGGATAAGCCTTTATTGTATGGTTTGAGAGAGACACCAAAGTGACCAGGAGCAGAGAAAGTAAAAATGGTGCACTTGCAATTAGGGGTGGTCTCCTTTTATAGGGGTCTTGGGAGGACTAGGGAAGTTGGCGACTTTTAGAATTTGGGGCTGTTAATTAACTCAGGTTAGGGCTTCCTGATTAGGCCCAGAGCCTTATCATGATTTATTGTCTGGCCTGGTCTTTGTCCTGGCCACCGTTGAAACCATCAGGTTTCTTGGGGAGTGACTAAGCATGGGACAACTGTTATATTTTTCCTCCAATGATACCTGCTCTAACCCAAGTCAATCTCATTGTCTCTGACATATTCCAATTGCTTCCATTACTCCAATTACTGTGTCAATCCATCTTATCTGATGTCTTCCTCTCCTGTGCTGTTTCTCCACTCTCTCAAGCTTAATGTCCCTCTCCAAAGACTGATCCCTCCTGGCATCATGTCCAAAGTATGTGAGACAGAGCCTTAAAAGTCTTGCCTTCAAGAGCCAGCTTGGTTTCATCCTCTCCAGGACAGATTTGTTTGATCTCTTGGCCAACACAATTCAGAAATTACTGAATATTCAAATTAATATCTCATTGCTGTAAGAGAATAATGTTTTCTGGCCAGGAAGGGTTAGTAAATATCAGTTATTAGATAAAACTTAAAAGCAAATTCATTGCCATCAAGTCAGAATTGATTCTTATCTGACCCTCTAGTGGATTTTCAGGGGTTGTAGATCACATTGGAGTAGAGTGCCTGAGTCCCACACAATAATTATTGATTTGGAATTACTGCCTTTGGGTTGGCAGTGCAACTTCCTACCCACTACACCATCAGAGGTCCTGGGTAATAATTTATAATAGAGTTTAAAGTAATTACAGGATATTGAGAGGGATTGAAGACATTAAGTTCCAAGTTGAGCTCTTCTCTCTATCTCATGACTATTTCAGTTGCATTTCATTGATGATTCCCTGCCTTTTTCACTTAAAATTTTGTAGTCTCTTTGACCTGAGATTATTTATTTCTTCTTGCTGCAAAAACTATACTCTGACTTTTCTGACATCACAAATCATAAAGGAACAATAAAATAAATTTAATTTTGTTTCTAGACGTTTCACTTCTATTTTGATACTAGCTGGACATGCGGGACCCCCACACCTGGAGATAGGTCAGATTTCACAAGGTCACCATTCTCCAGTCTGCCAAGTTAACCCAAGATTTCAGATGCCAGCTGCAAGTTTGGGATTCCCCTAACACCTTTCTCCTAACCTATTGACACTCACTACTCCTTCAGGTTCAGATATTCACTAGAGTGACTTATAAAACTCAGGAACATGCTATATGTATGACTATATTTGTAATACAGAAGAAGAATACAAACAAAAAGACCCCCAAGGTAAGGTCTCTGATGATTTTCAACATGACTTCCTAGTACAATTGTCAATGACTTAATTGTATTTAGATCCACAATCAACACTCATAACAGCAGTCAAGAAATAAAAAGATGTGTTACACTGGGAAAATCTGCTATTGAAGATCTCTTCAGTTTAACTAAGGTGCACCTGATCCAAATTATGGAATATTCAATAGCTTTTTATGCACATGAAAGTTGGACAATGAACAAAGAAGACCAAAAAAGAATTGAAACCTTTGAATTGTGGTGTTGGAGGAAAGAGTATTGAATATACTATGGACAACCAAAAGAACGAACAAATCTGTCTTGAAAGAAGTACTACCAGACTGCTCGTTAGAGACAAAGATAGAGAAACTTCGTATCACATGCTTTGGGCATATTTTCAGAAGAAGTGAGACCCTTAAAAAAGACATGATGCTGGGAAATGTAGAAGGTCAGAGAAAGAGAGGAAGACTCTCAACAAGATGGACTGACACAGTGACTGTAACAATAGGCTTGAAAATGATGGAGATCATAAGGATGGCATGGGATAGGGCAAGGTTCAGACTGGTTTTTATAGGATTACTATCAATTGTTTGGAAGCAGGAGTGGCATCCACTTTCTAAACAGCATGCCTCTGGAAACTCTATGAACTTTGATAAATGATGATAGTTTTTGAAAGACTTCAGGCCTTTTGTTCATAGGGTTGCAATGAGTCATGCTCGACTTGATGGCAATCAACAACGTTATGAATCGTAGTCAACTCTGTAACATCTAACAGCAATCAGAAGACCAATTATATTTGCATTAACATCTATCATTAACCAGAAAGTCCATGGAGCATCTGTATCCAGAGGCATTATTGTGACCCAATAGTGTAGACACAAAAAATTGGCTGTAGATCACCACCCCCTCCCTTGAGATAATTTTATATCACTCTATAGACTTTCTGTCCTTTCCCTAATTTAGTCATATTATTAGCATAAACCCTCAAGTATAATCTAGAGTCCTCACCAATGACACTTCAATCACTGGAGAAATGTCAAGGTTTTAGAAGTAACCTCTCAGGAATGAAGAATAAAGACCATATTCTTTAAAGTCTTTACCACACAAATTGATAATAGATTAGAATTTCCCTTTTTTAAAAATTTTATATTCCGTTTTATTTAATCCTCAAAATCACAGTCCCTGGCAGACATGAGTTTGAAATCTGGCGCTACCACTTACACGTTTTTGTGTGCTATTGAGTCAGACCGAAGGTAGCTGACCCTCTAGTGAGTTTTCAGAGGCAATAAGTCACATGAGAGGAGATTGCCCATCCTTCTTCAACACTACTTACATAGTAGTTGATTTTAGCTAAGCTAAAAATAAAAACTAAAATGAAGATATCTCAGTAGAAGAAAGTGAAAATTTAACAAGTAATCATATTGTAAATACATATTCTGACCTTTCATCTCATTTCTAAAGCTATAAATCTTTGTGGGAGGGGACAGCTTTATATTTTTCTTTCTCCCGTGGAGAATCTTAAGGGTTTGAAACACTGACTTCATTTAACATGTAAAGCACTATGCCACCAGGGCGCTGAAATACCTAGTATTGTTGTTTATTGAATTGAGTATGACTCACAGCAAACTTAGGAACAATAGATCTGAACCCTGTTCTATGCTATCAGTCCAACAGCCTCAAGCCCATTGCTGTAGTCACTGTGTCAGTCCACCTGATTGCAGGTCTTTATCTCCTCACTACCCGCCCCCCCCCCC
>NW_006399884.1:2788480-2790202 GCF_000299155.1 Elephantulus edwardii | reverse complement strand
TATATCTCTTTTAAACAGTTTTCTCCCTCCTCTGTTTCAGTGCAGTATACATTATTGAACCCATCTTACTCAGTCTCTCCCCAACCCCAAGGACAGTCCCATTCTACAACAGTGGCATCATGTAATATTTGTCCTTTTGTGACCGGGATATTGTTCATTGTCACTTTAATTTCTATTTCCTTTATGACTAATAATGTTGAACTCTTTATCGTATGTTTTTTGACCATCTGGAGATCCTTTTTGCTGTCATTCACTCATACACTCTCTCATTCATTGCTTAGGATTCAGAACTGACTCATAGCTCAACCCCTCGCAGATTTTCAGAGATTGTAAATAACACAAAAGGAAATTGTCTATTTTCTCCCTCTGAGTAGCTGATGGATTCAAACTGCTTTTATTTGGGTTGACAGCACAACTCCTTATCCATGGAACTACCAGAGCTCCCTATTTGGGAAAGGGAGGGGAGCATAGGCTGATAAGCCTGTTAATTTGCCTGCCTTTTTCTCTCTCCCCACCACTTGGCATTTGTACTAACTCATTGCTTTTCTCAAAATGAGCCCCTTGCAAATATATATATGATGCCTAACATTATATATTTCTTATTGTGATATACATTTTTGCTCTTCATGGCACCAGGAATGAGGCTTTAAGCAAGTAGATAGAAGACAGTTAATATCTCTCACTTGCTAGTTAATAGGTAGGAAGGAAGTTGCATTGCCAACCCAAAGACAAGCATTTGGAACCCACCAGCTGCCCCTCAAGAGAAAGATAGGCAATCTCCTCCCCTAGATGTGTAGCCTCTGAGAACCTGCTGGAGGGTCAGCTACGGATGTGTTCCAAATTGACTGCAATGAGTTTGTGTTTTGAGGGCTTTTCCCCAGCCATGAGCTCTAGTGGGATTATCCATAGGGACTGGGGCTGCTAAGCCAAAGGCAGCAGCTATCTTGCAATCCACCCGGCCTCTTTGGGAATTTGTTGTTAGGTGCAACCAAGCCAACTGCAATTCATAACAATCCTGTAAACAACAAATCTCAACTTTGCCCTCTCCTGTACCATCCTCACATTTCTGACCTGCTTCCATCCAATGTTACAGTCACTGTGTCCATCTATACATTTCAAGTGCACCTTAGTCTTTGAACTGACATCAATTACTCCTGGGAAGAAAGATGAGCAATCTTTTCCAATGTAATTTACAGCTTCTGAAAACCTGCTGAAAGGTCATCTATGAGTCAGTCCTGACTCAAAGCATATATGTTTTGGTTTGTTTTTTGTGGTTTTAGGCATAGGTTTAAAATTCTCAAGGTAGAGAGGAAAACATTATGCTATAAAGTAGGAACAGAGAAATGAATTGGTTTAGAAATAACCAGCACATTGAACGTGTTCAAAGTGGAACTGAATTGATTGGTTTTTGTTTGCATCTGTCTATGCTTTTCAGGGACCAAAAGCATTTGTTCTTGTGTGTCAAACTGTGAATATTCTGTTTACTCTTTTTTTGCCACTTTTTATCCAAACTCCTGTTGTTGTTGTTGTTATGTGCTGTCGAGTCGTTTGCGACTCATAGCGACCCTATGCACAACAGCCCTAAACCCAGCTCTATCCTGCGCCAACCGCACTGCCTCTGACACACACATCCCGATTACCCCAGTAACCAAGTCAATCCATCTCATAGAGGGTCTTCCCCTCCTGCGCCGTCCCTCCACCCTCCCAAGCATGATATCCCTC
>NW_006399884.1:2774358-2781050 GCF_000299155.1 Elephantulus edwardii | reverse complement strand
CCTTTCCAAGGATGATGTCCCTATCCAAGGAATAACTTCTATCAAATGTTCCAAACCTAGTGTTGCACTTGGTAAGCATTCAACAACTAGCAGCAAGAAACAAAATTCTCCGGTATCACTTTAAACAAAATGATTCATAGTAAACAAAATTAAAAAGTATGTTCCACACATTTTGGGAGAGGTTCAGACTGAAATCTGCAATTTATCCCCAGCTTTATAAAAGACGTTTTAGGTCATTCATTGAGACAGAGAATACAAAGCCTATCCCAGGAGATATTTTTTATTTCTAAAGTGCTTAAATCAATGTAGAAAGACAGAACTCACTTGTGAAACATGCTGGGTTGGGGTTTTTTTTAAAGATTCCTTTCTGCCCACAATCCATTTGCCAACCTCAAAAAGTTTAAAATATCAGCACAAAAGAATTCCACTTTTAGGAGTGCCAATTGTTTATCTTTAAATAGATAAAAAGGGGGACTGTGTGCATAAATTTTCACTTTATCTGACCCAAACTCAAACCCAAGTTGGAGGAGCAGAACTTCCCTGTGAGGTTTCTAAGGCTGGCAGACTTTCCCCTCAGAGGAGTAGCGGGTTGAACAGGCGATCTTTTGGTTAGCAGCCACACTCTACTGAGCCGCGTCCCAGTGTCCCATAAGGACAAATACTGTATAAGACCATTATAGAATATATATAAGGATCCATGGGGAAGGGGGCAGCAGAGAGGTAAGGATAGGCAGTCGAGGAAGGGAGCAGGGGTTAATCATAGGGTCACACAATTTGATTGGTGGAGGGAGGGATGAGTAAAGGAAAGACTTGTTGTGAAAAACAATGTATATGAACTTTGTAAATAAACCAGTATAGAATTAAATTTTTATTTAAAAAGAAACACAACAAAAACAAAAATAAATAAAACAATATTCAGACTTAAATCAATTTTGTGATCAAGGTGAGCGTCTGAGAAAGCAGTCAACTTTACAGAATTGTTTATGAACTTCTGTAACAATTTTAATGCGCTTTTATAGATCCATCTTGTTACCAATATAAAATATTCAGATAAACCAGAAGGAAATTTTAAATGAGTTTTGTCATTTTAATAACTAAAATTTTAAAGTATACAATTATCTAGCCACAGAAATTTTAAGCTTAGAAATGATAGGCCAAAGAGAAAATTCTTATATTCCCAAGATTCATAAACCATTACTATTGATATTTTAAAAGCATATTAATTGGGGCAGGTAAGGGAGAGAAAATGAAATAGTGATTCTCTATATTAAATGTTATATATTTTTTCACTTAATAATATACGACTGTAGTACATTATTGTATTTTACCATACAGTCAGAACCGACCCATAGCTGACCCTCCAGTGGGTTTTCAGAAGCAGTTAATCATATGGGAGAAGATTGCCCATCCTCACACAGAGCAGCTGGTGGTTGCTTCAGAATTGTAGCACAGCTTCTTGCCATCTTATTTTATAATATTGAATATACATATAATGCTATATATAACATATTATAATATTATATAATATTGCATACTATAATAGTGTATTATTAAGTGAAAAAATATATAATGTTCAATATAGAGAATCTCTATATTTAATCTTCTCTCCCTCATAGGGAGCCCCGGAGATTTAGTGGTAAAGAGTTGTGCTGCCAATGCAAAGGTATGCAGTCTGAACCCACCAGCTGTTATGAGGGGCAAAGATGGACAATCTACTCCCATGCTATTAACGGCCTCTGAAAACCAACTAGAGGGTAAGCTTTGGGTCAGTTGCAACTTAATGGTACATAACAGAAACAACATACAAGTTTTGGGTAAACAGTACAGTTCCCTACCAATTGACATGTTTAAACAAGCAGGTGCAGGCCCGGACGTGTTCACCAGTCTGTGCCAGGAAACTTGGAAGACAGCTACCTGGCCAATTGACTGAAAGACATTCGTATTTGTTTCCATTCCCAAGAAATGCAATCCAACAGAATGTGGAAATTATCACACAATATCATTAATATCACATTGCAAGTAAAATCTTGCTAAAGATTATTTTAAAACACCTAGACCAGTACACCAATAGAGAAGTGCCTAAAGTTCAAGGTCACCATAGAAGAGGCCATAGCACCAAGGATATCGTTGTTGATGTCAGATGGATCTTGGCTGAAAGCAGATAATACAGGAAGAATGTCTGTTCGTGTTAAAACACAATAAATTTTTTTTTTCAATCCCCAAGGCGTTTTATTGTGGAAACTGGGATGAGGCAGAGGGGCTGTGCCTAGAAGAAGGTGTTGGGCCGCTTGGTGGTGAACCGTGGCTTGTGCTGGCAACGCAGGACCCGGTGGGGCAGTGGGAACTTGATCTTGGAGTCATGGAACTGCTTGACTGCAGGTCAGCGGCACTTGTTGGCTGCGATCTCCTCCACCTTCATGATCTGGATAGAGTGGGCCCTGGCACGATGCCGAGCGCCCATGTTGCGGTCTGCAGGGAAAGCAAGCACAATCCTCCTACCATATACTGTGCAGTCCCAAGTGACCCCACAAGGTCTAAGCACTGGCCACTAGGAGTGTAGAACTTCCTTATTCACTTCGAGGGGCACAGCACAGCCCCTAAAAGGCGGCAAAGTCCACATGCTATATGCACCACCATTTAAACAAAACACAATAAATTGACGTTGCAAAGGTATTTGACTGGGTGAACCATAACAAATTGTGACTAGCATTGAAAAGAATGGAAATCCCAGAATACTTAATTGTGTTCATGTGACATCTAGACCTAGACCAAGAAGCTATTATCCGAACAGAGGAAAAGAACTGTGAATGATTTAAAATCAAGAAAGATATGCATCAGAACTGTATCCATTCTTCAGATCTTTCAATTTATATGCAGAGAAAATAATTTGAGAAACTGGACTTTATGAAGAAGAATGTGGTATCAGGATCCAGGGAAGACCTATCAACAAATTGCATTATGCAGATGACACAGCCTTGCTTGCTAAAAGTGAAGAGAATTTGAAGCACTGGCTGTAGAAAGGAGATCAAAGCCTACAGTCTTCAATGTGGATCACATCTGAAGATCAAGAAAACAAAAATATTCATCACTAGATCAATAGACAACATAATGAATCTATTCTTTTCTCCACCTGGGAGAAGAGTTTAAGGTTGTCAGTTATTTCATCTTATTTAGTCTCACAATCAAAACCTTGGAACCAACAGTCAAGAAATCAGAAGACATATTACATTGGGAAAATTTGCCATTAAGGACCTCTCCAAAAAGCTAAGGTGCAATGATGTCAGTTTGAAGAGTAAGGTGCACCTATACCATGCAGGTATGAATAACTACGTTTCCCACAAGCCTGCTAGTCAAGCCCACCTTCAAATCTTGGAGCACAGAGCACGGGGACAGAAAGGTGGAGCCACGGGGTACAACATGTGTGGCAGAAAGTGTCTCAGTGGACCTATACCATGCAGGTACAAATAACTACGTCTCCCAGAAACCCACAGATCAAGCCAGGAAGGCAACATTATGTACCAAATCTATAGGATTCATCAACCTCCCCTGGGAAACTCTTATAACATAAATGGAGAAGATGCCCTAAGGCACAAGAAGTGAATCCTGGAGCAGAAGTTCAAAACTCCTTAAGTCAAGAGATACTGCCTGCAGAGAAAGAAACTGGCAACAGCTTGAGGTGTTAGGGATCACAGAAGACCAGAAAGATTGACATATAGGTCATCATATCAAGGGCTGGATAGGGGAGATTGATGTTGAATGAAGTAGGTGAGAGTAGATGTAAATGCTGGTGGAGTAGAACAAGGGGTGGCTCAAAACATACCTGGCAAGGGTGGGGACAAGATGGAATCTATTGGTTTTTTATACTACAGGAAAATATCTTTAATCTGCTCTTTTCTTTAAAATGCTTGTCTGTCAGATAATGTTCTAAATCTGAGCAATCAAATTAAGAAGACTAGGAAGAAGGTGATGGAAACAGTTTGAAAGTCATCTACAGGAGCTGGTTCTACAGAAACCTGGTTTAAATTGTTTTTTGTCAAACATTCTGCTGCTGTACAGAAGTAACTCATAGTTGTTGTGATGCTAAACACAGTGACACTGATTTTCCAAACACAATAATGGTTACTCATGGTGGACAATATTTGGTGGAGCTTCTCGATTAAAACAAGCTTGGAAGCAGGAGAGGCATCCACTTCCAAAATGCTTGCTTCTGGAAATTCTATGAACAGTGCTCACTCAGGTCTTTCCTTTATAGGGTCACTATGAGTTTTCAATGACTTGACGGCACTTAACAACAACAACAACATGAAGAAGGACTGGCCATACAATTCCAAAATAGTAGGCCTTTGAAAGTTCTATGTACAACAGAGCACACTTAGACTAGCAGATTAGGCAACTGAGGATGAGTCCTCAAGTAGGGGAACAACTAGAAGGAGGAACAGCTGTAAGTAGACACTAGTTATTGGAACATGGAATGTAAGAACCATGAATGTAGGAAAATAGGGTATTTATTGTTAAGAAGGAAATGGAACACATAGATATTGACATACTAGGTATTGGCAAAATGAGATGAACTGGCATGGGACATTTTGAGTCAGGGGATCATATGATCTACTATGCTGGAGATGAAAACCTGAGGAAAAATGGGGTTGCTTTCAAGTTAAAAAAGTCATTTCTAGATCCATCTTGAAATACAATGTTGTGAGTGACAGGATAATATCCATACACATACAAAGAAACCCAGTGAATACAACCATTGTTTAAATATATGTACCAACAACCAGAGCCAAAGAGGAGGATATAGATTTCTACTAACTTTTGCAGTCAGAGATTGATTGAACATTCAATCAAGATGCATTAATAATGGGTGACTGGAATACAAAACTTGGAAACAGAGAAGAAGAATCAGCAGTTGGAAAACATGGAATTGGTGACAGAAATGAAGCCAGAGGTAGAATGATAGAATTTTGCACAATGACTTATTAATTGCAAATACATTTTATAAGAAACATAAACGCAGGCTATACACATGAATTTCACCTGATGGTATGTACAGGAATCGGATCTATTACATCTGTGGAAGAAATCATTGGGGAAGGTGCTGATTGTGGAACAGATCATCAATTACTCATATGCAAGTTCAAGTTAAAGCTAAAGAAGAGCAAAGAAGTGTGGCATCAGGATTCTCCAACAGATTCATCAGCAATCTGTGTTATGCAGATGACACAATCCTGTTTCCTGAAACTGAGGAGGACCTGAAGTGCTTGCTGCAGAAGGTCAAGGGCTGCAGCCTTCAGTATGGATTGAAGCTCAACATCAAGAAAACAAAGATTCTCACCACTGGGCCAATTGGCAGCAGCATGATGGATGATGAAGAGAGAGTTTGTTGACAGCTTCAGTTTGCTTGGCTCTACAAGCAACACTCTTTGTACCAGCAGTCAGGAAATTAAAAGATGAATTGCATTGGAAAGTCTGCTGCCAGAGACTTCTCCAAGGTACTGAGGAGTAACGATGTCAATCTGGAGACTATGGAGCTCCTGATACAGGCTATGGTCTTTGCAATTACTTGCTATGCATCAGAGAGTTGGACAATGACTAGAGATGATAGAAGAAAAGCTGATGCCATTAAGCTGTGGTCCTGGAGAAGAGTATTGAATACACCATAGATGGCTAGGAGAACAAACAGGTTCATCCTAGAAAGGGTGAAACCAGGTTGCTCCTTGGAGGCAAGGATTCTGAAGCTTCATCTGACATACTTTGGGCATGTTGTGAGGAGGGACCAGGCCTTGGAGAGGGACATCATGCTTTGGAGGGTGGAGGGACAGTGTAGGAGAGGAAGACCCTTGATGAGATGGATTGATTCAGTCAATGGGGTCATGGGGATAGGCATGTTGGAGACAGTAAGATTGACAAGGTATAGAACAGGGTTTAGGGCTGTTGTACATCGGGTCGCTGTGAGTCACAGGTGACTCAACAGCACATAAAAACAACCCAAACGTTGGTCTTTTCAATTATTTGTTATGCATCTGAAAGCTGCACAATGAATAATGATGACTGAAAAGAGTCAGTTGGCCTTTGAGTTATCGTGTTGGAAAAGTGTGCTGAATATCCCATGGACTGCCAAAAGAATAAACAAGTATGTCTTGGAGAAAGTGCAACCAGTGAGCTACTTACTTAGAGGGGAGGATAAATAAGCTTCATCTCACATACTCTGGGAATGTTAGAAAAGGCCAGTCACTAGAAGAAGATAGCATGCTTGGAGGGTAGAGTTTCAGTGAGAAAGAGAGGAATACCTTCAACAAGATGGACAGACACAATGACTCTAACAATGGGCTCAGTATATCGGAGAAGACAAGGATGGCACAGTTTAGACCAGGGTTCAGATTTATTGTTAAGAAGGTCATTATGAGTTATACTCAACTCAGCAGTACCTAACAACAACAACATATGTTTTTTCCCAAAGTGATGGGATACTTTATGTAAAGTTATTTTTAAAAACTATTTAATAGGACTTTGCTGGGAGATCTGCGACCCAGCCTTCCTGTCTGCTACCACTGCAGCCTTCCTGTCTGCTACCACTGCAGGTACCGACTACAGTTCCCAGAGGTCTGTGGGGAAATGCCATCTTAGTAAACTTGGACTTTGCTGGGAGATCTGCAAGGACAGCAGAGGCATTTCCAGGCCGGGGCTTGCGA
>NW_006399884.1:2755105-2765238 GCF_000299155.1 Elephantulus edwardii | reverse complement strand
TCAAATCAGATCTGACTGGTACAGGAGGAGATTGCCCCTCCTTCCTCGGCAGAGCATCTGGTGGATTCGAACCGTGCGCCTCTGGGAGTGCAGTGCAGCTTCTTGCCACTAGGCCACCAGAGCTCCCCTATGAGGCATATATTTTTTAAAAAATTCTTTTAGTCTGTAGACATTTTGAAATGGATACATTATCTCTGAGGTACTGTTCACTTCTAAGTTTATTATTCTGTTTTGGTAAGGTTTTGTTGTTTTAATTTGCATGCCAACACTTTTTTCCAGGAAAGAACTCATTACTTTTGTAAAGCACCTACAGCAATCTATTATAAAATTGGTTTATGTATTGTTGTTGCTATGTGCCGTCGAGTCACTTGCGACTCATAGTGACCCTATGCACAACAGCCCTAAACTGCTCTGTCCTGTGCCAATCGCACTGTCTCCGACCCTCCCATCCCGATTATCCCAGTCACTGAATCAATCCACCTCATAGAGGGCCTTCCCCTCCTGCATCGTCCCTCTACCCTCCCAAGCATGATGTCACTCTCCAAGGACCTGTCCCTCCTTACAACATGTCCAAAGTATGTCAGACAAAGCCTCAGAATCCTTGCCTCCAAGGAGCCGACTGGTTTAACCCTCTCCAGCATGAATCTGTTTGTTTTCTTGGCAGTCCATTCATTCAATTGAATGTATCATTCAATACTCTTCTCCAGCACCACAGCTCAAAGGCATCAATTCTCCTTCTATCTTCCCTAGTCATTGTCCAACTCTCTGGTGCATAACACCTTATTGCAAAGACATTGCTTATGTATTAGGTGATCAAATGGTCAAGGAACTTAGCTGCTAATAGAAGGGTAGGAGGTTTGTGTCCACGCAGATGGTGCACAGAAGAAAGGACTAGCAAAGAAAAACTCTAGTGAGTACTGTTCTATTCTGATACATGCAAGGTCACAATAGGATGAAAACAACTCAAAGGTTTTTTTGTGTTTTTTGAGTTGTTTTCATATATTAAGTGCCACAAAAGTGAGCCAGACTACTCACTTAAGTCTACTCTTAAGGAGCATTGAGGATAGCAAGAGCAGATAGGATCTTACTTCTTAGATCTGAAAGAATGAGGAAATTGAGGTCAAGAGATGAAATAAAGGCATTCCAGGTAGAAACAACTTGGAAGGTGCACCAATAAAGCCTGGGAAAGTTAATTCTCAGTTCCTGGGGGAAAACTGCAGATGACTGAGAATTTTTGAGAGATAGGGTGGTGAGAAATTGGACTGCACGATTAGGCTGCTATTTAATATCTCTCTCTGTCAGGCTAGAGGATTTCTTTTTTATCCTGAAGTCAAAAGAGAGTAACTTTAAACAGGCACTTCACCGAAGACGACATTCAGATGGCTAACAAACACATGAAGAAATGCTCAAAATCCCTAGCCCTAAGAGAGATGCAAATTAAAACAACTATGAGATATCATTTCACCCCAGTCAAAATAGCAAAATTTAACAGAACAGCAAGCAACAAATGCTGGCGAGGTTGTGGAGAAACTGGAACCCTGATTCACTGTTGGTGGGAGTGTAAAATGGTGCAACCCCTGTGGAAAGCAGTATGGCGCTTTCTCAAAAAGTTGCAAATAGAGATACCATTTGACCCAGCAATTCCACTACTGGGAACATACCCTGAAGAGACCATAGCTGACATCCAAGCAGATATATGCACACCCATGTTCATTGCAGCTTTGTTCACAATAGCAAGGAGTTGGAAACAACCTAAGTGCCCATCAACAAACGAATGGCTAGAGAAGCTGTGGTATATTCGCACAATGGAATACTATGCTGCATTAAAAAACAAGGAACTCATGCAATATTATTCAAAATGGTTGACTCTGGAGAACATTATGCTGAGTGAAATATCCCAGTCACAAAAGGACAAATATTACATGATGCCACTGTTGTAGAATGGGACTGTCCTTGGGGTTGGGGAGAGACTGAGTAAGATGGGTTCAATAATGTATACTGCACTGAAACAGAGGAGGGAGAGAACCGTTTAAAAGAGAGATGTAACTGGGTGTTTCTGTCATCACAGGAGACTAGAACGAGGGCTGCATGGTGGAGGGGACCTGGGGGAGGGTTTGTAAAACAATGAAAGAATCTTTTCTTTTACTTTTCCATAATTTTTGGACTCATGTACTTATAACTTGTTAGTCAAATTTGTGTCTTCTAGGTTGCAACACCCCCATGATACATCTTGAAGGATATGTACATGTACAGCCAAGCACAATCAATAAGAGTGCATCTGAATTCCAAAATCAATCTCCATAATAGTCTATGTGTTTCCTACTGCCAAAGGGGCCCTTTAGAGTAGTGAGAGAAGATCTTCACCCTGAAACCCACAGCGTCCCTTTTCAGCAGGAAGTAGCTAAGAGAATACGCCGTCCCCTTTTCCTTATGACTCAGGGTGAAGTCTCTCTCAGGGAGGAGTGATAGGGAATGGCAAAGGATACACTGACAAAGAAGATTAATCAGAACTGGCTTTGACAAGCACTGTGGCATTTGGACAAGAACAAACTGGGAGGAGGGTAGAGAGAATAGTGCAACAATGAATGAGTGGAAGCCCAAAATCTCTGTAAATGTTTATGAAAATTAATAAAATATAATTATAGGAAAAAAAAAAAAAAGAGAGTAACTTTAAAACTCAAATATAGAATAAAAACAAAATACGCTGTAGTGAAACAACTTCAACCTATAAAAAAAATCTACAGTACAGAGTAGAAATATACAAGGTTTCCAAGACTGTGTTCTGTCACATCTTTCGCTCCCTACACCCCTATATTTGAACTGCCAGTCTTTTGGTTAGCAGCCTCATGTCTTGTTCTCTTTGCTACTAGAGCTCCTTAAAATGGGAAATAGAACAGATGAAATGATAATTTAAAGCAATCAATACAAGGATCAGGGGCATCACACGATGATTGAGGCCTTAGGAGTTGAGAAAAAAAGATCTGGTGATCTGCTTTAATAATGACTGTAGCCTAGAAAACTACAAGGGTGATTCCCTCCATCGTATAGGATTTTTTTGAGGCCTAATAGACTCAGAGATACAGAGCCACAGGATGGCAGTTAAGAAGCTGCTGTCACAATTCAGGGAGCTGTGTGCCTGGATTCAATACAGTGCCACTATCCAGAAACCCTGCCTGCCTGGACCAAAGCAGAGACAGCAGAATTCAGAGGAAAGACAAAACACAGAGAAATTAAGGAGACATGGTCAGACATGTAAGACATGGTGAAGGTATCATCCCAATAAATAGTTGTTTAATAGATCTACAGAGAGAGTTTAAAATCAAAGTTATTGGTAGATGCCCCTGAGTTAGCTCCTGTGCACATAGACCCTATGTAGAACAGAACAAAACCCTGACTGATCCTGTACCCTCCTCGCAATGTCTGGTCTGCTTACCCCATTGCTGCAGCCATTGTGTTGAACCATCTCACAGAGGAGCTTCCTCTCTTTCATGGACCATGTGCTCTCCACAACCACCTCTCATCTATCAGTTTGTCTCATACTGTGACGACTTGACTGTGATGCTGAAGGCATTCTATGGGCAAGATCATCCATTGAAGACAGTTAGCAGTAGAGTGTCTAGACTAAGACTAGGAAGAGGACTGGTCATCTGCATCTGAAATAATGGACCTTTGAAATCCCTGTAAGTAGTAGCATTGTCTGACATAGTGTAAGAAGCTAGGGTCCTCAGGTTAGAAGGCATGCAAAAATGCAACTGGAGGAGAACTGCTTCCTCAAGGAAGTGTCAACCTGAATAAAAAAAAGGTGAGAGGAAAACCGTCAATAAGAAGGATTGATATAGTAACTTCAGTAATGAGTTTAAGCACAGGAGACAACGTGAGAGTACAAGGAATCGGGCAGGGATTTGTCCTGTTGTACATAGGGTTGCTATGAGTCAGAGCTGACTTGATGGCACCTAGCATGAACTATTTTTTCAAATGTGATGCCCTCTAGGGACTGGTCCCTCCTGACGACATGCCCAAATTATGTGAGATATGGTTTCACTATCCTTTCTTCCAAGGAGCACTCTGGCCATTCTATGGTGCAGCTGTCCAGGTGGCCATTCTCTCCACAGACAAATCTGAAAATGTTCAATATTTGCTGCTTCTGGATGTCACTCCACTTTCCCTTGATATTGAAACTGCTGATGGAATCATGTCTGTCCTCATCAAGCAGAATACTACTGTTACGACAAAGTAGACAACCTTCATAACTTACTTGGACAACCAGCCTGGTGACCAAAGATAGCAACCTTCTTGGCAAATTAGAACTCATTGGCCTACCACCTGCACCTTGTGGTGTTCCTCAGATGGAAGTCACCTTTGGTATTAATGCCAATAGTATCCTCAGTGTGTCTGCTGTTGGTAAGAGCACTGGGGGAAAAAAAAACCAAGATTACCATCACTAATGACAAGGATCACTTGAGTCAAGAAGACCTTGAACAAATGGTCCAAGAGGCTGAGAAGAACAAAGCTGAAGATGAGAAGCAAAGAGATAAGATGTCTTCTAAGAATTCCCTGGAGTCATATGCATTTAATATGAAAGCAACAGTGGAAGATGAAAAGCTTCAAAGCAAGATCAATGATGACAAGCAGAAGATCCTTGACAAGTGCAATGAAATTATCAACTGGCTTGATAAGAGTCAAGCTGCAGAAAAGGAGGAATTTGAACATCAGTAGAAAAAGCTGGAGAAGGTCAGCAGCCCCATCATCATGAAGCTTACCAGAGGGCTGGAGGCATGCCTGGCGGTAAGCCTGGCAGCTTTTCTGGTGGCAGAACTTCTCTGTCTGGTGGTGCCTCTTCTGGACCCACCACTGAAGAGGTTGACTAAGCCAATCTGAACACTTTAGCATAGTTCCACAGTTAAAAACTGTGAAGGACCTAAATTTGTAGCACATTTGCAATTTCACAGTACAAACCGCTAGACTAAATTTCTGGGCATTCACATAGGGAAAGGAAACAACATTGCACTTTATTGTCAATGTATTGTAAATAGAAAATGTAATGTCTAAAACAAAGATGTATTTAAAATTGACACCATAAAAATATAAAAAGGCTTACTGATGCAATAAAACAGAGGCATATCTAGTGAAAGATAGACTGTACAAAAAGTTCAAGTGATAACGAAAGATAAAAGGAGGGGATGACACCTGGAAAGACAAGGGTGAAACCAAACTTTACATTATGCTGCCAGCTGAAAAGGAGAGAGCGCACCATAGGTTCTTGATATTGATGAGCATCATCTGCTTCTATTGGGTATGGAGTCTGTATATGCTTTCCATGTTTTTCTTGCTCCTTTTTGTGTCTCTCAATATTTTGCCCGTATAACCCTTTATTAATTAATCTTGAAGCTTGAATCTGTTACCCTGTTCTTTTTTAAAAAATCATTTTTTATTAATTTTAATGAAAATTTAGAGAGACTTTGGATTTCAATTTATTCATTGTTGCACTTTTCTCCCTGCCCACTCTTCCCCTCCAGTACACTCTTCTCTTTGAAAAGTAAAAGAAAAAGAAAAATTCTTTCATTGTTTTACAATCCATCCCCTCAGGTCTACTCCAATATGCAGCCTTTGTTCTGGACTCCTGTCATGACAATAATACCTAATCACTACCTTGTTCTTTAAACTTGAGACACATCAGCATGTTCTTTCTCTGATTTTTCAATAGTTCGAATAAAATGGCCCAAGTAATACTAATGAGTAGGTAGGTCTAGACCTACCAATGTCGAGAGTTTCTCAGAGAATATGTGTGTCAAACAAAGGAGGAAAAAGAAGAAGGCAATCAAAAGTCCAAAGTTAAAGAGGGAAAAACATTGATTTGTTTCATATGGCGAAAAAGTAACTTGTGCATTTCAAAACTCCTCCTACCTGGAAAATCTTAAGTTCTTAACTTCTCTCTTCTTTATCATTTCCAATAAAGAATTACTTGTGTTTCTCACATGAGGAAATGTTCAAAATCCCTAGCTCTAAGAGAGATGAAAATCAAAGCAACTATATCATCTCACCACAGCAAGAATAGCAAAATTTAACAGAACAGCAAACATCAAATGCTAGGGAGATTGTGGAGAAACTGGAACCTTTATTCATTGTTAGTGAGAGTGTAAAATGGTGCAACCACTGTGGAAGGCTGTATGGCGTTTTCTCAAAAAGTTGCAAATAGAAATACAATTTGACCCCGCAGTTCCACTACTGGGAATATACCCTAAAGAAACAAGAACTGCCACCCAAGCAGATATATGCACACCCGTGTTTATTGCGGCTTTGTTCACAATAGCAAGGAGCGGGAAACAACCTAAGTGCCCATTAACAAACGAATGGATAGAGAAGCTGTGGTATATTTACACAATGGAATACTATGCTGCATTGAAAAACAAGGAACTTGTGAAATATTATACAAAATGGGTGACCCTGTAAGACATCATGCTGAGTGAAATATCTCAGTCACAAAAGGACAACTATCACATAGTGTGATTGCTGTAAAATAGGACTGACATCGGGGTTGAGGGTAGACTGAGAAAGATGGGATAAATAATGTATACTGCATTGAAACAGATGAGGGAGAGAACTGTTTAAAAGGGATGTGTTGTTGTTGTTGTTGTTGTTATGTGCCGTCGAGTCGTTTGCGACTCATAGCGACCCTATGCACAACAGCCCTAAACTCTGCTCTATCCTGCGCCAACCGCACTGCCTCTGACACACCCATCCCAATTACCCCAGTCACCGAATCAATCCATCTCATAGAGTGTCTTCCCCTCCTGCGCTGTCCCTCCACCCTCCCAAGCATGATGTCCCTCTCCAAGGACCCGTCCCTCCTGGCAACATGTCCAAAGTATGTCAGACGAAGCCCCAGAATCCTTGCCTCCAAGGAGTAGCTTGGTTTAATCCTCTTCAAGATGAAAAGGGATATAGGATTGGGTATTATTTTCATGACAGGAGTCTAGAATTAAGGATGCATAATGGAGGGGACTTGGGGGGAGGGATCGTATAACAATGAAAGAATTTTTCTTTTACTTTTCAAAAAGAAGAGATAATTGGGAGGAGGGAGAAAAGTGCAACAAAGAATGAATGGAAATCCAGAGTCTCTGTAAACTTTTGCTAATATTGCTTAAAAAATGTACTTGTGTTTCTGCCTGTTTTATTGATGATGAGCTCCTTTAGGGCAGCAGACAGCAGAAGCTTCAGACAGAGGTAGGAAGTAATTGGGTTAGACCCCTGAGGAGATCACATAGAATCCATAGTGCAGGAAATAATTTCAATAGGAAAAGAAAGATTCCAGGACATTATAGTTCTGTGGTCAAAGTAACTGGTTGCTATTCACAAGGTTGGTGGTTGAACCTACTAGTCACTACATGGGAGAAAAATGAGGGAGTCTTCATTAAATATTCACAAAATAATTAAAAATTTTAAATATTTTTTTAATAATCTGAAAGCAGTTCTTCTATGTTCTACACAGTTGCTCTAAGTAGAAATGAGTTGATGGCAATGTGGTTTGCACAATATTTTTAGCATATTTATAAAAATAATTTCTCAATTATTTGAAATTAAAATGTAACTGGGCAGCTTATACATTTACCTAGCAACTCTGACAACTTTAAAAATGAGATTTGGAGGGCTGTGATATATTTTAAGAATAGTTTTATTAAAATACAATTAATATACCACAAAATTTGTACATTTGAAGCATGCAATTAAATGAGTCTTAGTGTATTCACAGATATATGCTGTCTTAACCATAGACAATTTTAGAACATACTCATATTCTAAGAATAAACCCTCTATTAGCTGTTACACCCTGCTCCATACCCTTCCCCCAGCCCTAGGCAAATGCTAATCTACTTTTTATTTTTCTAGATTTCCATATTCTAGACTGTTAAATAAATGGAATTATATAATATATGGGCTTCTATAACTGACTTCTCCTAGATCTAGATTTATTCAGTTTGTAAAATGTGTGTATACTTTGTTCCTTTTTGTGATCAATAATACTCCATTGTATACCACATTTTGGTTATTGTGTAGTTGTGAATTTGGCTATTATGAGTAATACTACAATACAAATTCATGCACAAGTTTTTCTGTGAACATATTTACATTTCTCTTGGATACTAGGGTGGAATTTCCTGATTGTGTGGTAATTATGATCATATGATAACTTCATCTCACATACTTTGAGTATGTTGTAAGGAAATACTACTTCTTGGAGAAGGACATAATGCTTGGAAAGGTGCAGAATCAGTGAAAGAGAAAAAGACTTTTAACCAAGTGGATTGACATAGTGACTGCTGCAATGGGCTTTAGTGTGTCATAAATTGTGACGATGGCACAGGATAGGACAGGATTCAGATCTGTTGTTCACAGGGTCACTATGGGTCATACTAAACTTGATGGCACATAACAACAACAATAATGGTGGGGGAGGGGAGCAATAATGGTAATAAAAGGGCAATTATGTCAGTTAAAAGATTAAAGTGCACTTGATCCTAGCCATGGTCTTTTTGACTGTGTGGTATAGATTTGAAAGTTGAACAATGGCTAAGGATGACAGAAGATTAATCAATATCTTTGAGTCGCAGTGCTGGAGAAGAGTAATGAATATTCCATGAGCTGTCAAGAGAAAAGACAGATTTGTCCTGGAGAAAGTTAAACCAGAATGCTCCTTGGAAGAAAGAACGGTGACATTTTATCTCGCATAGTTTTGCATGTTGTTAGGAAAAGCCTTTATGCTTGGAAAGGTGGAGGGTCAGAAAGAGAGAGGAATACCCTTAGTAAGATGAAGTGACACAGTAATTGTAGCAATGGTCTCAAGTATATAATAGATGATAAGAATAGCACAAGGCAGAGGAGTGTTCAGACCACTGTTCATAGAGTCGCTATGAGTCACAGTTGACAGCACATAACAACAATAACATGGTAAATATTATTTAGGCATTTCAGAAACTGCCAGACTGTTTTCCAAATCACCGGTCTGTTTTACACCCCCCACCTGCAATGTAGTAAAGATTTTTATTTCTCCACCTCCTTGCTTGATGCTGTTTTTTCTGTCATATCCCTTCTAGTAGCCCTAGTGGCCTAGTGGTAAACTGTTGACATCTTCAAGACACACAGTTCAATCATAACATCTCCTTCATGGAAGAAGGATGGACAGTCTACTTACATGTGATTTTAAAACCCACTGGAAGATCAACTACGTGTGAGTTCCCATTCAAAGACACATAGCAGCAACAAGAGTAGGTCCAAAGCATTATTTCAATGTCTGACTATAGTTTCAATTTGTATTGACCTGATGACTACTGTTTATAATATCTTTTCATGTTCTTACTGGCAGTTTGTGGATACCTTCCTTAGAGAAATGCTCATTATTTCCCGCCATCTTTCCATTGGATTATTACTCTTTTCATTATTGAGTTATAGGAGTTTGTTTTAATATGTTCTCAATATTAGTCTCCTATTACATATATGATTTTAAAATATCTCCTATTTTGTGGACTCTTTCTTCTTTGATCGTGTCCTTGGAAGCATAAAGTTTTCAATTATTATAAAATTCATATTATCTCTTATTGTTGTTGTTTTTTAAGCAAAGATTGACATTTTTAGTAATTTTATCTCACTTGGATACACAATCAATGCCCATGGTGCCAGGAGTCAAGAAATCAAAACATGTACTGCATTTAGGAAAATTTGCTGTCAAGGACTTTTCTATTGATAACAGTTTAAAGACTAAAGTAATATTCATGGTCTTTTCGATTACTTTCCATGCATCTAAAAGTCAGACAAGGAATAAAGATGACCGAAGAAGAATCAATTATTTTGAGTTGTGGTGCTGGGGAAGTGTTTTGAATATCCCAAGGATTGCCAAAGGAACAAATTAATATATTGAAGGACCCCCGAACCGGTGGTCCTATCCCTAGCGGACGGCGAAGACCCAAGACTCCAAGACACCGGCTTGATGCAACAGCAAGAGGCAAGAGGTTTATTGCGGAGCTCCGGGCCGACTCTTATCTCTGGCAAGAGATAGAGGAGCCGACCTCGAGCAGACAAAGTTGGCTCTTTTTATACACTTTAGGGGGATACAACTGGGTATCAGCTTCTCATTGGGT
>NW_006399884.1:2753636-2754955 GCF_000299155.1 Elephantulus edwardii | reverse complement strand
CAGTGGAAAAGCACAAGATACATTGGTTATCAGTCGAGAAACATCTGCTTGTTTGCCCTGCTTTGTAGTTAGCCATTCTTGAAATACTGTTGCCCTGGATACAACTGGGTGTGGGGCTCTACCCGAGACAATGGAAAAATTCTTGAGTTTAACTTAGCTGAGAACTATAGAAACTTGAGTTTAATTCAGCTGAGAACTATAGGGACTATTTTAATTTCAATTTTTTCAATATCTTGGAGCAATCAGGATGCATTTTAGAGGCAAGAATAGTCAAACTTCATCTCATATATGTAGGGTGTTATTTTTGTTACATCCATTGAGTTGATTACAACTCTTAGTGACCCCACGAACAATACTCCTGAACTCTGCTCTATCCTGAGCCATCTCTGACACACCTGACCCCACCCTGTGGTGTTTCCTTGCTCTTTTCTCATGACTGTTTCACATGAGCACAATCAAGTGTTCTGGGATTTCCATTATTTTCAGTGTTAGCCACTATCTGTTGTGATTCACATAGCCAATTGCCTTTGCATAGTCAATAAAATGCAAATAGACATCCTTTTGGTACTCTCTGCTTTTAGCCAAGAGCCATCTGACATTGACAATGATATCTCTAGTGCTATGGCCTTTTCTAAATCCAGCTTCATTCCTAGCAATTCTCTGTTAATATACTTTTCTAGTCATTTTGGGATAATCTTTAGCAAGAATTTGCTTTGTTATTATAAGGGATCAATCCTTGGAAAAAGGCATCATGTTTGGAAAGGTGGTGGGTCAGAGAAAGAGAGAAAGAGAGGAAGACCTTTAAAAAGGTGAATTGATACAGTGGCTCTAACAGAGTACATTAGCGATAACGAGGATGGCACAGGATAGGGCACAGTTCTGATCAGTTGTTTATAGAGTTGCTATGACTTGTAGTTCAATTAATGATACCTAAAAATGATAACAACTGTACTTTTAGTATTTTGGCTAATGTCTTCGTTATCTTTCTGCAGTTATTTTTGTTGTTGAGCATTGCCAGGTCAGAACCAACCCATAGCTGATACTCTAGCTGGTTTTAAGAGGCAGTAAATCATGCAGAAGGAAATTGCACATACTTTTCCCACAGAGGAGCTGGTGGATTCGAATCACATGCCTTCGGAATTGGAATGCAGCTTCTTACCACTAACCCACTTAGAGCTCTTAGTCTTACTTATCTAGTGCTGCTATAAAAGAGGTTGTGGAGAGACTGGAACCCTTATTCACTGTTAGTGGGAGTGTAAAATGGTGCAACCACTGTGGAAAGCATAGTGGCGCTTTCTCAAAAAGTTGCAAATAAAGAT
>NW_006399884.1:2734694-2751996 GCF_000299155.1 Elephantulus edwardii | reverse complement strand
ATCCTTGCCTCCAAGGAGCCACCCGGTTTAACCCTTTCCAGGACAAATCTGTTTGTTTTCCTAGCAGTCCATGGTATTCTCAATACTCTTCTCATGTATGTCCTATCCATTAGCAAGGAATATTCTCCCATTTCTCCAGCTCTCTTTTTGTTTCTTGTTGTAATGTTTTGTAATTTTCTTTGAATAAGTCTTTTGTTTTTCTAGTTAGATTTACTCCCAAGTATTTAATCTTGTGATTAGCTTGTGATGGGTATTTTTTTTCTTAGCTTCAGTTCTATGTTCTCTTTGTCACTATAGAGAAATCCAATTGATTTTTGTATGTTGATCTTGTATCCTGCCACTTTGCAGAATTGGTCAACTGTGTCCAGTAGTTTTCTTGCTGAATTATTAGGGTTTTCTAAGTATACTATCATATCATCTGCATTTAGAGATAATTTAACTTCCTCTTTACCAATTTGGATACCTCTTATTTCCTTCTCTTGTCTTATTGCTGCTGTTAGACTTCTAATACAATATTGAATAGGAGTGGTAATAGTGGGCATCCTTGCGTGTTTCCTGTTCTCAAGGGGAATGCCTTTATCTTCTCTCCATTTAGAACAATGTTGGCTCTCGGATTTGTGTATATACAATGACAGACACATAGATCAATGGAATATAATTGAGAATCCAGAAATCAGCCCATCTACCTATGGTCAACTGATTTTTTTACAAGGAGATGAGAAATCAGTTAAGTGGGAAAACGACGACTTTTTAAACAAATGGTTTTGGCAAAATTTGAAAACCATCTGCAGAAAACTCAAACAAGACCCATATCTCACACCATACACAAAACCCAACTCTGAGTGGATCAAGGACCTATGACTGAAACCAAAGATTATAAACTTCATTAGAGAAAAGATTGGAAGAACCCTAGAAGCACTAATCCACAACCTGAACAGTCTTCCAAGCATTCTGAAAAACCTACAACCAGGAGAGGATACAATAAATGAGTGGGACCTTCTAAGCATCAAATTTCTGTGCACATCCAAAAACTTCTCCAACAGGGTTAAAAGGGAATTCACAGACTGGGAAAAAATATTTGGTATTGACATGTCTGATAAGGGCCTTATATATAGGACTTATAGAATACTCGAGCACCACAACAAGATAAAGGTAAACAACCCATTTGCAAAATGGGCGCAGGATATGAACAGACACCAAAAAAGACATTCAGATGACAAATACACACATGAAGAAATGCTCAAAATCCCTAGCTCTAAGAGAGATGCAAATCAAAACAACTATGAAATATCAACTCACCCTAGAAATAATAGCAAAATTTAACAGAGCAACAACAAATGTTGGTGAGGTTGTGGAGAGACTGGAACCCTTATTCACTGTTGGTAGGAGTGTAAAATGGTGCAACCACTATGGAAGGCAGAATGACACTTTCTCAAACAGTTGACAATAGAAATACCATTTGACCCAGCAATTCCACTACTAGGAATATACCCTAAAGAAACCAAAACCGCCACCCAAGCAGATATATGCACAACCATGTTTATTGCCTCTTTGTTTACAATAGCAAAGAGACAGACAAACGAATAGAGAAACTGTGGTATATTCACACAATGAAATATTATGCAGCACTGAAAAACAAAGAACTCATGAAATATTATACAAAATGGGCAACCATGGAGGACAATACGCTGAGTGAAATATCTCAGTCACAAAAAAAAGACAAATATTGTATAATGCCACTGTTATAGAACAGGACTGATATGGGGGTTATAGGGAGACTAAGAAAAGAAGGGATAAATAACGTACATGGCATTGAAACAGATGAGGGAGAAAACTGTATAAAATGAGCATATGATTAGGTATTATTGGCATGACAAGCGTCCAGAATAAGAAGCGCATAGTAAAGTGGTCCAGGTGGGGGGGGGGGATGACTGTATAACAATGGAATAGCTTTTTTTTCTAAAGGAAAAAAGTGAACTTTGGGGGAGGAGAGACAAAGAGGAAACTAAGTAACAATGAATGAATAGAAATTTTAAAAAAGGTGTTTGCAAAAAAAATTGCTGCAATTTAAATTGCATATGAGTAATTAATGTTCTGTTCCACAATCAGCCTCAATGCTTGTTTAGACAGCTGATAAAGAGTTCTGTGTTGTCTCTTTCCATAGATAAAACCAATTTGATACTTGTATATTCCGTTAGGTAAGATCCATGTATATAATTGTCATTTATGTTATACTGGTTTTCTGTAAAAAGTATGAGCAATGAATAAATTATTGATTAAAAAAAGAAAAGAAAAAAGGTATTTGCAATTAATAAATCATTGTAAATATAAATTTTTTTAAAAGAAATATTATAAATGAAAGCCTTCAACAAATGGGAGATATATTTTCTTACTGGCTAGGAAGTTAGATCAAAACTGAATTCAGAGCACTGGTTCTAGTGAAAGACTCTGTTGTGTTTTTTTTTCTCTGTAGCTTCTGCTTTCTATCTTCTTGGAGACCTCCATATGTCTTGTCATCTATTTGACATTATCCTTGCTTCTTTGGTTGCTTATATAATCTCTTTTCAATCTCAAAAAAGATTGACTGAAAGTATACTTCGGTTTGTGTCTTGCACATCAGCAAATGGGGGTCCTTCATTGGGTAAAAGCTCTCCTCTTTGTGCATCATTATGTTAGAGGATACTTTGAGAAGGCAGGTCTTCCCAGTAGCATCTGGATTGCATTCCAACCTGAGAGGCTTATCTTCTGACACTCTCCAACAATCTTCTCCCATTATCTACAGGGTTTACAAAGGCCTGCTATTTCAGAAGTGGATGACCAACTTTGCTTTTTAGTCTAACTTAATCTGGTAGTTCTGCTGAAACCTGTCCACCGTGCGTGACACTGTTGGTATTTGAAATACTTGTTGAATAGCTTCTACTATCAAAGTAACCACAGTTCAGCAAACATACAGACAAGTGGTGGTGGTGTGAAGGATGTTTTCTTACACTTCAAGAAACAAAATAAGGAGAAACAGCTACAAACATCCATTACAAATGTGAACATGCAACGTGTGAACGTCTAGGAAAGTGGGAAGTTGTAAAAAATGAAATGGAACACATAAAAATTAGCATTCTAGGCATTAGTAAATTGAGATGAATTGATATTGACCAATCAGATGATCTACTATAGCAGGGATGACAGATTTACAAGTAATGGTGTTGCATTCATCTTGAAAAAAAAAACAAACCCAAAACAAAACCAAAAACCATTTCAAGACCCATTCTGATGTACAATGCTGTGACAACACGATGCTATCCACGTGCATAGAAAGAATATCTGCTAATATAATTATTATTCAAATATATACACCAATCATGAAAGCCAAAAAAGAAATTGAGGATTTGTACCAACTTTTGAGTCTGAAATGGATTAAATACACATGAAGACATATTTATAATAATTAGTGACTGGAGTACAAAAATTGGAACAAAAAAGGTTTGGTAGTTGGAAAGTATGGCCTTAATGACAGAAATGACAGCTCTCTGATGCATAACAAGTAGTTAAGAAGATAATGGCTTAGATCAGGCACACCTTAGTCTCTAGAATAACATCATTGTTCTTCAGTACTCTGGAAGGTTCCCTGACAGCCAATTTGCCCAATTCAACTCATTTTTTATTTCCTGACTGCTGGTGCCAAGATGTTGATTGTGGAACTGAAGATTTTTAACAGCCTCAATCTCTTCTTCTCTATAATGGTGCTGCCAACTGGGCCAGTGGTGAGAATCTTTGTCTTCTTGATGTTGAGCTTCATTTCCTCTTGAAGAGTACAGTCCATGACTTTCTGCGGCAAGTGTTTCAGGTCCTCCTCAGTTTCAGAAAGCAAGGCTATGTCATCTGCATAACGTAGGCTGTTGATGAATCTTCCTTCAATCCTGATGTCACATTCATCCTCATAAAGCCCAGTCTCCTTAATGATCTGTTTCACATATAGATTGAAAACTTACGGAGACAGGATGCATCTCTGACTCACTCCTTTCCTAATTTTGAACCATGCAGTGTTGTCTTGCTCTCGAGGACTGCTTCCTGGTCCGAGTATAGGTTTCACATGAATCAAATGTTCTGAGATTCCCATTCTCCTCTAGGTTAGCCACAATTTGTTGTGATCCACATAGTCAAATGCCTTTGCATAGTTAAAGAAGCTTGGACATTCCTCTGGCACTCTTGGCTTTCTGCCAAGATCCATCTGACATTGGCAATAATGTCTCTAGTGCCACAACCTCTTTCAACCCCAGCTCGTATTTCTGATAGTTTTCTGTCAACATAGTACTGTTCCAGTCGGTTTTGGATAATCTTCAGCAAGATTGCTTGTATGTTTACGTGTAATATTAGTGATACTGTTTGATATCCCCACATTCCGTTGCGTCACCTTTTTTTTTTTTTTTTTGGAATGGAATAAATATGGATCTCTTCCAGTCAGTTTACCAGGTAGTTGTCCTCCAGAATTCTTGGCACAACTTAGTGAGCACATCTAGTACAGCATCTGTTTGTTGAAATATGTCAATTGATATTCCTTAAGTTCCTGAGGCCTTGGTTGTTTTTTTTCTTTTTTGCCAATCCCTTGAGAGCATCCTAAACTTCCTCCTTTATCACATTGCCTCTTGATCATATGTAGTTTCATGAAATTCTTTTAACAGCCAACTTCTTCCATCCTCTGATTGGTATTCTGATGGAGTACAAATTAACCTGTTTCAAAAAAACAGATATAGTCCTGGACATGTTCACCATTCTATGCTAGGAAATTTGGAGGACAGCTACTTAACCAATTGACCAAAAAAAAAAAATCCATATTTGTTTCCAATTTCCAATAAGGAGAATCCAATAGAATGTGGAAATTATCAAGCAATATCACTAATATGACATGCAAGAAAAATACTGCTAAAGAGTATAAAAAATGGCTAGTAGAGTAAATGGACAAAACTTCCAGAAGTTCAAGCTGGGTTTAAAAGAGGCTGTGGCACCAGGGATCATTGTTGTTGTCAGATGGATTCTGGCTGAAAGCAGAGACTAACAGAAGAATGTCTGTGTTTTACTGACTACGCAAAGACATTTGACTATGTGGACCATTAACAAACTATGGCTAACACTAAGAAGCACAAGAATCTCAGAATCCTTAATTATGTTCAGATAAGTCTATACTTAGACCAAGAAGTTGTCTGAACAGAACAAGAAAACACTGCATGGTTTAAAATTGAGAATGTGTTCTTCAGGGTGAATTCTTTCTTTAGACCTTTTCAATTTCTATGATGAGCAAATCAGTTAATAAGCTGGACTATATAATGTAGAATGTGGCATCAGGATCAAAGAAAGACTCATCAACCACCTGTGTTAGATGGCACAGCCTTGCTTGCAGAAATTGAGGAAGACTTGAAATGCTTGCTGCAGAAGATCAAGGAATACACCCTTCAGTATATATTCTGTATCAACATCAAGAAGACAAAAATTCTCACCACTGAACCAATAAGGAATATCATGATAGATGGAGAAAAGATAGAGGTTGTAAACAATCTCATCTCACTTGGACCCATAATAAACACCAGCGATACCAGCAGTCAGGAAACACATTGCATTGAACAATTTTGCTGTCAGGGGCGTCTCCAAAGTACTGGGGAACAGTGATGTCAGTTAAAAGACTGAGGTGTGCCTGATTTCAGGCCATGGTCTTTTCAATCACTTTCTATGTATCTGAGAGCTGGACAATGAATAGGGATGATAAAAGAAGAATTTATGCTTTTGAGCTTTAGTTTTGAAGAGCTTTTAATGTCCCATGGGCAGCCAAAAGAACAGATAAGTCTTAGAAAAAGTACAGCCAGAGTGTTCCTTGGTGACAAGAATGGCAAGACTTCTCATATACTTTGGACATGTTTCTCCGAGAGGTTATTCCTTGGAAAGGGAAATAATGCTTGGAAAGATGGAGGGTCAGCAAAGAGATGAATTGACATGGTGACTGCAGTCATGAGCTTAAGTGTGTCAGAGATCATGAGGATGGCACAGAACAGGAAAATGTTCAGATCTGTTGTTACAGGGTCACTTTGAGTTGTATTCCATTTGAGGGCACCTAACAAAAACTACAAATCATAGTCAACTCGATGGCACTTAATAACAGCAATAAAATATACTCTGCCCTAATCCTGATTCATAAACATAACAAAAATAATATTATTTGGGATCAAGAATAATTAAAAATAATCATTTGGGGGGTGAAATGGGATTATAACTGCAGGCACAGAAAAATTGAAAACATTCCATTTGGAACCTACTGACAGTCGACCCTTCAGAGGATTTTGTTATTGTTGTTAGATGCCAATGGAGTGACCTATAACTCATAGCAACTCTATGAAAAACTGATCTGAACCTTGCCCTATCCTGCAGATCCTCTGATATGCTCAAATTCATTATTATAATCAGGATGTCAATCTATATTGTTTGAGGTCCTCCTGTCTTTCTCTCACCGTCCACGTTTTCCAGCATGAAGTAATTTTCCAAAGACTTGCCCCTCCTGATAACTTGCCTACAATATGTGAGACAAAGTTTCACCTTCTTGCCTCTAATGGCATCCTGATTGTACTTCCTCAAAGACAGATCTGTTTGTTCTTTTGGCAGTTTATGGGATATTCAGTATTCTTTTTCAACATCACAACTCAAAGGCATCAGTTTCTCTTCTGTGATCCTTATTAGTTCATTATCCAACTTAAACATGCATAAGAAGTACTTGAAAAGATCATTCTGTGTGGATCAGATGAACCGAGTCTTTTATATTGACAGCTCTTTAGTATTTTGGAAAGGTCCTTACAGCAGATTTTCCCAATGCAACAAGTCTTGATTTGATAGCTGCTGGTACCATTGATGTTGATTGTGGATTCAAATAAAATGAAATCGTTGACAACTATAATCTTTTTTCCATTTATCACTATGTTCACAGTAGTTTAGTTGTGAGGATTTTTTTCTTGCTGTTGAAATGCTATCCTATTTAAGGCTGTATGTAATCTTTTATCTTTTAGAGCAAGTGCTTCAAATTCTCTTCACTCGTAGCAAGCAAGATATTATGCTTCGCCTAATGCAGGCTTTTGATGAGTCCTGATGTCACATTCTTCTTCATGTAATCCAGCTTCTCAAATTATTTGTTCAGCATATCGATTGAATAGGTATGGAGAAAAGATCCAACATTAATGCACACCTTTCCTCATTTTAAGTCATAAAGCATTCCCTTGTTCAGTAAATAGCTTTGTGGTCTAGGTAGAGGTTTAACATTATCAAGATTAAGTGTTTTGGGATTCCTATTCTCCAAGTTAATCATTTCATGATTCACATTACCAAATGCCTTTATAAAATCAATAAAACACAGATAAACAAACATCTTTCTGGTATTATATTCTTCCTGCCAAGTTTCATCTAATATAAGCAATGATATCAGTAGTATCATGACCTCTTCTGATTCTACCTTCAATTTCTGGAAGTTTCCTGGCCATGTACTGTTTTTGCCTTTTAAAAATAATCTTCTAATTATAATGTTCAATAATTTCCATACTCTGTTGGATCACTTTTTTTTGGGAAATGGGAATGAATATGGATGTCTTCTAGGCAATTGACTAGATTTTTGTCTTCTACATTTCTTAGCATAAACTGGTGATCTATTACCAGAGCTGGATCTGTTTTTTCTGAAACACCTCCATTGGTGTTTGAAACAACTCCTAGGGACTTATTTTTTCTGAAACACCTCCACTGGTGTTGAAACAACTCCTAGGGACTTATTTTTTCCAGTGCCTTTAGTATAGCTTTAACATCTTCCTTCATTATCATTGATTCTTGATCCCATGCTACTTCCTAAAATGCTTGAGTATTAACCAATTCTTTCTGGGACAGTGACTTTATGTATTCTTTCCATCTTCTTTTGATACTTTTTGAGCTGTACTTTGCTTATATTGCAACCTGAAGCTTGAATTTGTTCTTTAGTTCTTTCAGCTTGAGAAATACAGGCTGTCTTCTTCCGTTTTGGTTTTCCAATACCAGTACTTTGTACATCTCATTACATCCCTTTGCTTTATTTTCTCAAGCTGCTATTTGAAATACTATTTATTTTGGACTTTCTGCATTCTAGTGAAATTTTCAGAGTCATGTGTAACACCCACTTTGGTCTTTTCTTTCTTCCACGTTTCTGTAACAACATTTTGCTTTCTTTATAGGTAGAGTCCTTGATGTTGTTCCACAACTTTCCTATTCTCCAATAGTTAACATTCAATACATCAAATCTCTTCTTTAAATGGCTTTTTAATTCAAATAGGATAGACCCAAGGTCTTATTTTGGGTCTTATAAACTTGTTTTCATTTTCTTCAACTTCAATTTTAAGTTTCATTTGAAAAATTAATGATGCATTCTACAATCAGCTCCCGGCCTTGTTTTGACTGTCATATTGAGTTTCTCCATGGATTTTTTCATAGATGCCATCAGTCTGATTCCTGTGTAGTCTATCAGCTGAGGTATATCAGTATGGTGTTCCATTGAAGAAAGATGGACAATCTCCTCCTGTGCAATTTATAGCTTCTGCAAAACTTCTGGAGGGTTAGCTATGAACAGTTGATCTGTCTTGTCAGTACCAGTGAATCTCATAGTCATCATCCCCTCCCATTACTGAAAGACACAGGAGAGCTCTGGTGGCTTAGTAGTTAAGAATTGTGCTGCCAAGTCAAAGGTTCATATTTCTAATCCACCAGATACTGCATGGGAGAAAGATAGACAATCTTCTCGTGTGCAATTTACTGCCTTTGAAAACCTGCTAGTGTGAGTGTGTGTGTGTGTGTGTGTGTGTGTGTGTGTGTGTGTGTATGAAAACCTGCTGGAGGGTCAGATATGGGTCATTTCTGACTTGACAGTACACAACAAGAACAACATTGAAAGATTCAGGAAATATAGGAAGTTCACCTTCATTTAGAAGAATTGAACCTTAACTCATACACTGTTAATACATCTAACCATATTACTTACCTTTGTTGTTTAACTAATAAACTAAAAAACCCTTAAACTTAATAAGTATATGTTAGAAAGTAGATAATAAAACTTTGGGGAGGAAAAAGGTATTTGAAAAGAACATAAATCATTAATTGTACAAAATGTTTCATTGAGCCTAGCTTCATTGATAGTATCATTGGATATTCAGCCTCACTGATGTAATCAACTCTGTTATTTTTCCAACTACCGGTTCTTCTTGGTTTCCTACTTTTACATTCCAGGAACCAATTATTATTAATGCATGTTGATTGCATATTTGATGAACTTTAGACTGCAAAAGTTGGTAGAAATCCTCAATTTCATCATCTTTGACCTAAGTGGTAAGCCCCAACCAGCAAGTTTTGTTAAGTGCCACTGAGTTGAGTACAACTCATAGTGACTCCACGAACAACAGAACAATCCTATCATGTACCATCTTCATCATCGCTGACATACTCAAGCCCAGTGCTGTGGTCACTGTGCCAATCAATCTTGTTGAGGTCTTTCTCTCTTTTGCGGACCCTCATCTTTCTTTATTATTATTAAATTATAATGAAAATTTACAGAGACTTTGGATTTCCATCCATTCATTGTACTTCTCTCCCTGCCCACCCCTCCGACCCCCATCTTTCTAAGCACAATTTTGCTTTCTAAGAAATAGCCTCTCCTAGCAACATGCCGAAAGTATGAGAGACGAAGCTTCTCTAGCTTTGCCTCCAAGGAGCAATATGGCTGTACTTTTTTCTAGACAAAACTGTTTGTTATTTTGACAGTCCATGGGATATTCCGTACTCTTCTTCAACACCATAACTTAAAGCATCAATCCATCTTCTGCCATCCTAATTCATTGTCCAGCTCTCAGATATGTAGCTGTAGCAAGTGATTGAAAAGACCATGGCCTGAATCAGGCACAACTCAGACTTCATATTGAAGTCTAAGTTCAAATCATTACTTTTCAGTATTTTGGACTGGCTCCTGACATCCACTTGCCCAATTATTATGTCTCCTGATCTCCTGACTGCTGGTACCAAGGGTGTTGATTGTTGTTCCAAGCAAGATGAAATAATTAACAACTTCAATCCTTTCTCCATCTATCATAATCTTGCCTATTGGGCCAGTGGTGAGGACATATGCTTTCTTGATGTTGAGATATAATCCATATTGAAGACTGTAATCCTCGATCTTCTGCAGCAAGTGTTTCCTCAAGTCCTCCTTATTTTTGGCAAGCAAGGTTGTATCATCTGTATAACATAACATAGCTCATCTGTTGATAAGTCTTTCTCTAACCCTGATGCCACATTCCTCTTCACAGAGTCCAAACCTATGAATTATTTGCTCAGCATACAGACTAAATTGTTGTTGTTGTTATGTGCCATCGAGTCATTTGAGACTCATAGCAACCCTATGTACAACATCCCTAAAATCTGCTCTGTCTTGTGCCAATCGCATTGTCTCTGACACTCCCATCCCGATAACCCCAGTCACTGAATCAATCCACCTCACAGAGGGCCTTCCCCTCCTGCGCTGTCCCTCCACCCTACCAAGCATGATATCCCTCTCCAAGGACTGGTCCCTCCTTACAATATGTCCAAAGTATGTTAGACGGAGACTCAGAATTCTTGCCTCCAAGGAGCCGCCCGGTTTAACTCTTTCCAGGATGAATCTGTTTATTTTCCTAGCAGCCCATGGTATCCTCAATACTCTTCTCCAGCACCACAGCTCAAAGACATCAACTATTCTTCTATCCTCCTTAGTCACTGTTCAACTCTCTGATGCATAACAAGTAATTATTAAAGACCATGGCTTGTATCAGATGCACCTTAGTCTCCAGAGAGACACCATTGTTCTTCAGTACTTTGGAGAGGTCCCCAACAGCAGACTTTCCCATCGCAATTAGTCTATTAATTTCCTGGCTACTGGTGCCAAGAGTGTTAACTGTGGAGCTAAGCAAACTAAAGCTGTGAACAATCTCAATCTCTTCACCATCCATCCTGATGCTGCCAATTGGTCCAGTGGTGACAATCTTTGTCTTCTTGGCATTGAGCCTCAATCCATATTGGAGGCTGCAGTCCTTGACCCTTTGCAGCAAGTGCTTCAGGTCATCCTCAGTTTCAGGAAGCAGGGTTGTGTCATCTGCATAATGCAGATTGTTGATAGATCTTCCACCAATCTTGACCCGACGTTTCTCCTCACAGACCCCAGCCTCCTGGATAATCTGATCTGCATACAGGTTGGAAAGGTATGGAGACCGGACACATCCCTGGCGTACACCCTTCCCAATTTTGAACCATGTAGTGTTTCCTTGCTCTGTTCTGACGACTGCCTCTTGGTCCAAGTATAGGTTTCGCGTTAGCACAATTAACTGTTCTGGGATTCCCATTCTTCTCAGAGTCAGCCACAGTTTGTTATGATCCACACAGTCAAACACCTTTGCATAATCAATGAAACACAGATATACATTCCTCTGGTATTCCCTGCTTTTGGCTAAGATACATCTAATATTAGCTACAATATCCTTAGTACCACGACTCCTTCTAAACCCAGCCTGGACTTCTGACAGTTCTCTGCTGATGTGCTGTTCCAGTCGTTTTTGGATGATCTTTTGTAGAATCTTGCTGGCATGTGAAATCAATGGTATTGTTCTATAGTTTCCATACTCTGTTGGGTCACCCTTCTTAGGGATGGGAACAAATATCGATCTCTTCCAGTCAGTTGGCCAAGTGGTTGTCCTCCAAATTTCCTGGCACAACTTGGTGAGCATTTCCAGAGCAGCATCTGTTAGCTGAAATATGTCAAGTGAAATATGTCAGCTAACAGACTAAATAGGTTTGGAGAAAAAAAAATACATCCCTGATGCACACCCTTCTGAAATGAAACCATGATGCGTTCCTTTGTTCTGTTCAAACAACAGGTTTTTTATCTGGGTATAGATTTTTCAAGAGCATGATTACAAGTTCTGATATTCCTATTCTTCTCAGTGTTAGCCAGTTTGTTAGGACCCAGTCAAATGCCTCTGTATAGTCAATAAAACAAATAGACATCCTTCTGGTATTCTCTGTTCTCAGCTAAGGTCTATGTGACATCAGCAATGATATCACTAATGTCATTGTTTCTCCTTAACCCAGCTCAAACTTCTGGTAGTTCTCTGCCTATGTATTATTCTAGCCATTTCTGAATGATCTTCAGCAATATTTTTCTTACATGCGGTATTGATGGTATTATTAGATAATTTCTACATTCTTTGATATAGCCTTTCTTAAGAAGGGAATGGATTTCTTCCAGCCATGCAGCTGTCCCCCAAATTTCTTGATACAGACTTATGAGCACATCCAGAGCTGTATCTGTTAGTTGAAATATGTCATTTGGCATTCCTAGCTTCCTGGGACCTAGTTTTTTGCCAATGTCTTCAGTGCAGCTTGAACTTCTTTCTTCATTACCGTTGGCTCTTGTTCATATGATTCTTTCAGAAATCTTTCAGTGTCAACCAGTTCTTTTTGATATGGTGACTGTGTATTCCTTCTATTTTCTTTTGATGCTTCTTGGGTCATTAAAAATTTTGCTGATAGCAACTCTCAGTATTGCAACTTGATGTTTCAATTATTTTTTTCAGTTCTTCAACTTTCTTCCCTTTGTTTTGGCTTCTTGATGCACTGCTACAATTTTCAGAATCTCTTCCAACGTTCATATTGGTTTTTTAAGTCCTGTTTTGACTTTGTGACTTCATGGATGATATGCTTGATGTCATCTCATAACTCACCTGGTCTTTAATCATTAGTATCTAAATCCTTAAACCTGTTCTTTTCTTAAAAAAATTTATTATTAATTTCAATGAAAATTTACAGAGACTTGGGATTTCCATCCATTCATTGTTACACTTTTCTCTCCTCCCAACCCTCCCCCCGAGTACATTACCCTCTTGGGAAAGTAAAATAAAAATGCTTTCATTGTTTTTATAGTCCCTCCCCCCAGGTCCACTCCACTATGCAGCTTTCGCTCTGGACTCCTGTCATGACAAAAATACCTAATCACATGTCCCTTTTAAACAGTTTCTCCCTCATCTGTTTCAATTCAGTATACATTATTGAACCCATCTTTCTCAGTCTCTCCCCAACCCCAAGTTCAGTCCTGTTTTACAACAGTGGCACTATTCACTCAGCATAATGTCCACCAGGGTCACCCATTTTGAATAATATTGCATGAGTTCCTTGTTTTTCAATGCAGCGTGGTATCCCATTGTGTGAATATACCACAGCTTCTCTATCCATTCGTTTGTGATGGGCACTTAGGTTGTTTCCAACTCCTTGCTATTGTGAACAAAGCCGCGATAAACATGGGTGTGCATGTATCTGCTTGGATGTCAATTATGGTCTCTTTGGGGTATATTCCCAGTAGTGGAATTGCTGGGTTGAATGGTATCTCTATTTGCAACTTTTTGAGAAAACGCCATACCGTCTTCCACAGTTGTTGCACTATTTTACACTTCCACCAACAGTGAATAAGGGTTCCAGTTTCTCCACAACCTTGCCAGCATTTGTTGCTTGTAAACCTTTTCTTGAGATGATTTTTAAATTCAGGTGGTATAGAACTCAAGGTTCTAGTGGACCAATTTTCATTTTCTTCAGCTTCAATTTGAAGCTACACATAAACAATTTATAGTTTATTCTATAATCAACACTTGTCCTTGTTTTGACTGCTCATATGAGTTTCTTCCACGGGTTTAAGGAAACTGCAAATCACTTTGGATTCTCTTGTGGATCCAAACCAATAGAGAGTTGCTACCTTTGGGTTGACAACGCAATTCCCTATACACTGTACCATAAAGCACAAAGGTTTATAACACATATTTTAGAGAAATATATTTCAATCTATAACATCTAAAAAAACCTTTGTCAAATCCCAATCCATTAGTTTGCAAATTTATACTTAAAGTTGAAGTTTACTATTAGAATAATTTTCATCTCATATTTATTTTATTTGAAAGTCTGACTCACTGTTAGAAGCAGACAGGGTCACAAACATACGGCTGTGATACAACAGCAGCTACTTGCTGGTTAGACTGTAACTGCTCTACTACTTCTCATACCTGCTCCTGTGCCACTTTAAAAATTGTCTACCTTCTCCTCTGTCTCTTAGTCAGCGGTTTCTATTACTGTTCTGACTTGACATTGACATTACACTTTAAGTCATAGCAGAATTGCAATAACTGTCTTCTTTTAAAAAAGAAAAGAAAACCGATCTTCATCATTTAAATGATCTTCCTTTTATGTAAATAATAATTATGTTTTTTTCAAAGGAAGCATAGATTTTGCAAATACTTTATACCATATCACAGCTTTGGTTTAGAACCTCTGACTGAAAAAATGTATATTCTCAAGATAGATCCTTGAGGTCTGTTATATTTGCTCTGCTAATGCCTTTCCATCTTATTTCTGACAGATTTTCTTAACTTTATAATTTTCTTATATAAAAGTTGTGGAGTTGTTTGCTTGTTTCATATTGTTAATTGCCCAAGAGTTTTTTGTTATTTTTCATTTCCATTTTTCTAAGATTAAAAAAAAATCAATGCATTCTGGAGAAGTTGCATAAATAGCACATCTCAATATCTGATGACCAGGTCTGCTGGAAAATTGTTGGTATTTCCCAACAGGCCACTGATAAGAGACATTTGTTTCAAAACGTGTTCTTCTTTAGAGGAAAGTGAAGAATAATACGAATAATCTAGATTCAAACTTCTTATCTCAAAGTAACTTCAAAGACTACCTTTAAGTCAATGCAACAGATAAATTTTAAATTCATACACAATTACATTTGATGGATTAGATTAAATGGGCATCAAGAAACCCAATGGACTAGAGAATGATTTCTAGCAAAATAAGACTGTTTTCTTATTAAGGAGCCTGCACCAATAGCTAAAGCCCAAGTATTACCATAAAATCATAAGATTTTACTATGTCTCCTAGGTTTTTTTTTTTACTTTGGGATTCTTGCATTTAGAACTAATTCACACTATTTCAGAAAGATACTGGATGTTTATCTTGTTTCCTGTTTGAGAGGGTACCTAAGAACACAGTAGCACAGTAGTAATGGCAGTGATGGAGAATTGGTTCCCTCAGTTTCCTTCTTGGTTTTGATTCTCTTCTCTTAATTGGTTAAAATTACACTCTTTGTGTGTCTCTCTGTATTACAAGTTTTTAGAGCTTTCCTTAAAGACCAACTAAGAAGCAAATTATCCTTCTCCTTTATGCCAGCATTTGCAATAATTTAACTTATAAACTTCAGTTTAGGTCAGCACACCACCACAACAAAGTCCCTGGGCCCTTTGGGCCAGTGCACGTATATGGCTTCATTCTGGTTTCCTAATCTTCCCTTGGGCAGCATCTTTGTGTGGGTAGAAATGCATAAATTTGAAAATCAAAGTCAACTGAAATGCTGTTTCAGAATAAGAGACAAATAGTTCTGAAGACCACGGTGGCTGTCAAATGCTGATTGTGTAGGTCTGTCTGTCTTTATCACTGACTGGGTGGCTTCCACTATCTTTGAAGACAGTCAACGCTCTGAGTGGTTTGCCTCCTTGTTGCTATGTGCTTTCTTGCTGAGTACACGCTCCACCCTTACTTGCCCACACACAGAGTTCTGGGGAATTACCGGGGTTTTCAGCTCAGCTGAGATGACTTATGACTAATCTTGTTTTCTCTTTGTTGTTGTTATGTGCTGACCCTCTAGTGGGTTTTTAGAGAAATTGTCCATCTTTCTCCATCGGAGTAGCTACTGAATTCAAACTGTGTGCCTTTGGGTTGGCAATGAAAATCCTATCACTAGGATTTTCTCCACAGAGATCATTTTCTCTTTAGTGACCTTTTATAGGAAAGAGATTTCATTCTCCAATTTAAAATGCCTTGTACAGGGAACTCACATTAAAAATTTTTTTTTCTTTCTCTTACAGGATTTTTCTTGTATATTGGAACATAAATTAGAATTAAGCCTAAAATCAATAACTTTGTTTTATAAGCCTTTTGTATAAAATTAACTTTCAAATCTTTTTCCCAGGTCAATATTTTCTTCCAGTTGGTAGAAAAAAAAATAGTATATACAAGATATTTATTTACAGTATATTAGGCATATTTCCCCACTAAGATTGCATTTCCCTCTGATACCAGTAATTATCCAAAATAAGGTATAGAGTTGCAATCTTATGAGTTATATTTAGAATATGTTTATTTCTAGCTTTATTTCATCATAGAATGACAAAGATTGCCAGGGCACATAGAGTTCCATTATGCAATTTTTTACATTCATCTTCAATAATAAGTGGTAAAAAAAAAATCTTAATTGCAGCATCTTTTTTCCCTTTGTCTCATTGTAGGGTGATGGTTTAGAATTGTTACAAGAAATAAATATCTTCCATGTTTTAAAATTTAAAATCTTCTTGTCTACATTTTATAAGCTAAAATTAACAGCATTTTAGTCCTTATAAATTGGAGAAAACTAATAGATTACAGAAATATGTCTTTACCTAGCTCCTGTCACCAGCTTTGAAGTCAAATGGATTAGAGAATTACAAACAGGGCAGGTTTGCTAGAACATAAGCTATGACAGGAATAATTGCAGGAAAGGCTACAGGAGGGACCTTTAAGGAGTATTTATAATTTTTTAGTTTATGGTAGCTCTGTAGAGAAAGGTCAGGCATAATCTCATTGTAGAAAATATAGAAATCATAGGGTTCTGGTGGCTTAGTGGTAAGGAGCTGCACTGTTAACCCAAACACATGTAGTTCAAATCCATCAGCTGCTCTGAAGGAGAAAGATACACGGTAACCTTTCATGTGGTTTAAAAACTGAAAATCCACTAGAGGTTCAGGGAGGAGTTGGTTACAACTTGACAGTATATAAATTAGATTGTTGTTGTTCTGTGTCATTGAGTCACCTGATATTTATAGTGACCCTATGTACATACTTGGGCCTAGAGGCAGTCGTCAGAACAGAGCAGGGAAACACTGCATGGTTCAAAACTGGGAAGGGTGTGTACCAGGGATGTGTCCTATCTCCATATCTTTTCAACCTGTATGCAGAGCAGATTATCCGAGAGGCTGGGTTCTACGAGGAGAGGCGTGGAGTTAGGATTGGTGGACGATCTATCAACAATCTGTGTTATGCAGATGACACAACCTTGCTCGCTGAAACTGAGAAGGACCTCATGCACTTACTGCAGAGGGTCAAGGACTGCAGCCTTCAGTATGGACTGAGGCTCAATGTCAAGAAGACAAAGATTCTCACCACT
>NW_006399884.1:2732804-2734279 GCF_000299155.1 Elephantulus edwardii | reverse complement strand
GTTGCCAGGAGGGACGGGTCCTTGGAGAGGGACATCATGCTTGGGAGGGTGGAGGGATGGCGCAGGAGGGGAAGACCCTCTATGAGGTGGATTAACTCAGTGACTGGGGTAATCGGGATGGGCGTGTCAGAGGCAATGCATTTGGCACAGGATAGAGCAGGGTTTAGGGTTGTTGTACATAGGGTCACTATGAGTCGCAAATGACTCGACGGCACATAACAACAACAACATGCACAACAGTCCTAAACCATGCTCTATACTATGCCAATCTCACTGTCTCTAACACACCTACTCCCATTACCCCAGTCACTAAATCAATCTTTCTCATCCACGGTCTTTCTCTCTTGTGCCTCCACCCTCTTTCACCACCATCCCAACCATAATGTCCCTCTCCAAGGACTGGTCATCTATGCAGCATGTCCAAAATATGTCAGATGAAACTTCAGAATCCTTGCCTCCAAGGAGCAGCCTGGTTTAACCCTCTCTAGGATGAATCTGTTTGTTTTCTTGGCACTCCATGGTACAGTCAATACTCTTCTCCAGCACCACAGCTCAAAGGCGCCTGGTTTCACCCTCTCTAGGATGATGAATCTGTTCATTATCTTAGCAGTTTATGGTATATTCAACACTCTTTTCCAACATCATAGCTCAAGGCATCAACTCTCCTTCTACCATTCCTAGTCATTGTCCAGGTCTCTGAATAGCTAGTGATTGCAAAGACCATGGCCTGAATCAGGCACACCTTAATCTCCAGATTGATATTGTTGCTCTTCAGTACTTTGAAGAGGCCTCTGACAGCAGACTTTTACAATGCAATACATCTTTTAATTTCCTCACTACTGGTGCCAAGAGTGTTGTTTGTGGAACCAAGCAAGCCGAAGCTGTTAATAATTCTCCTTCTATCAGAGAGGGTTAAACCAGGCTGCTCCTTGGAGGCAAGGATTCTGGAGCTTCGCCTGACATACTTTGGACATGTTGTAAGGAGAGACAGGTCTTTAGAGAGGGACATCATGCTGGGTAGAGTGGAGGGACGGCGCAGGAGGGGAAGACCCTCCATGAGGTGGATTGATTCAGTGACTGGGGTAATCGGGATGGGTGTATCCGAGACAGTGCGATTGGCACAGGATAGAGCACGGTTTAGGGCTGTTGTACATAGGGTCACTATGAGTCGCAAACGACTTGACGACACATAACAACAAACAACAACAATCTCCAGGCTACTAATGGGGTACCTCTGAGTGGACTTGAACTTTCTTTTATTTTCCCCACTGAAGTATGACTTTTTATTTCTTTTTTATAAATTTATTATTAATTTCAGTAAAAATTTACAGAGACTTTGAATTTCCATTCACTCATTGCACTTTTTCCCCCTCCCAACCCTCCCCCCAGTACACTACCCTCTTGTAAAAGTAAAACAAAAATTCTTACATTGTTTTACAAACCCTCCCCAAGGTCCACTCCACTATGCAGCCTTC
>NW_006399884.1:2727530-2732704 GCF_000299155.1 Elephantulus edwardii | reverse complement strand
AGGAGGGGAAGACCCTCTATGAGGTGGATTGATTCAGTGACTGGGGTAATCGGGATGGGTGTGTCAGAGGCAGTGCGACTGGCACAGGACAGAGCGTAGTTTAGGGCTGTTGTACATAGCGTCGCTATGAGTCGGAAACGACTCGACGGCACATAACAACAACAACAACAACATCATCCTTAGCCATTGTCCAGCTTCCTGATGCCAGTGCTACTTCCATATTTCAGACTTGATGTCTGCTCTGTCTTGCAAAGGAACCTCTGGCCCAGAGGACTTGCTACATATAGTCTCTGCTTCTTCTTTCTTGATGATAGTAAAATCTCCTTAATTCCATAAGCTTCTAAAGCAGTCCACATGATAAAAATTATCAAACTCAACAAAATTTGAACATATGCCTTATTCTGAGCAGTTAGTCTATATATTGTTGTTGTCATTGTTGCTACATTCTTTTTTTTTTTAACTGACCCCTAGCTGACCCTCCAGTGGGTTTTCAGGGGCTGTAGATCATACAGGAGGAGATTACTCATCTTTCTCCCTTGGAGCAGCAGATTAGATATGGCTGTCTTGTCATGGCTGTGTTGACAGCGCAGCTCCTTCCCACTAAGCCATCAAAGCTTCCTAGTCTATATACAGGGAAACCAATTTGGCTCCCAGAAAAATAAATGATTCAAAGACAAAGGATGAGATGGGATGAGATGGGGAGTAGTGAATCCTAACAGATTGAACCCTACTCTCACCCTTTTACTGATAGCAGGTTACAAAACAGCTCTGTCCCTTCAGCCAGCCATACCTTTTGAAATGCAAACTTGCTTAAAATAGGAAAAAAGGGGTTTGCCATTTTACAGCCTAGGGAGCTCTATGGTGTTGTAGCCCCCAGCAAACTGTGATGCTAGGCCAAAGGCCGAGCTTCTCTGTTTTTTTGGGACCCATCAGCAGCTCTGCAGGAAAATGACGGAGAAATCACTCCCAAGTGATTTATAGACTTGGAAACCTGCTGGAGTGTCTCCATGAGTCAGAACTGACTTGATGACAGTGAGTACTGAGTTCCCAGCATTAATTTGAAAAGATCCTAAACTCAGTTTCTTAATCCCACACCTACCATTCACTCAGGTACACTGGCGGTTTAGTAGGCAAGGAGTTGTGCTGCCGGTGCAAAGACAGGTGGTGTGAATCCTCCAGCTGCTCTGAAGGAAAAAGGTAGGCAATCTCCTCCTGTTCCATTTACAGCTTCTGAAAACCCGCTGGAGGGTCTGCTATGAGTCAGTTCTGACTACACAGCACATAACCACATAACAACACCATTCATTATCACTCACAGGACAATGTGCCTGTGTACTTGCAGAGAGAAAGGAGAAAGGAGAGGAAAGAGAAGGACCTTGGTCGAAGGGTTGCAATCAAAGTGAATATAATCTGACAATGGGAACTGAAGGAGGCTCTAAGAAAGTTACAAGATTATAGGAATAATAAGGCAGATGTGGTACTAAAATCATGGATCCCAGGATGATACTAGCAAGTGTAAATAGTTTCAGATTAAATAGGAAGAAAAAGAGAGAAGTGGGAAAAGATAGAGGATAAAAAAAAAATAGGGCCTCAGCATTTACCCTAAAGCTCAACCACCAAAAAACCCACTGATAGCAAGTTAGTTTGGCTAATGGCCACCTTCCATTGGATTTCAAGTTTGTAAATCTTTACCAAGGAGCAACTGTTGAACTAGAATTGCTACTGAGCAGCCCACTGTATTGTGCACGACACCATCAAAGCTCCTTTGACCTAAAACAGTTGCTCTCAAGGTTTGGACCCCATGTAAGCATTACATAGAAATTAGTTACAAATGCAGATTTTGTTCCTGCCCCAGACCTACTCCATTTAACATACTCTGGGGATCTCCTCACAATCTGTGCTTTAACAAATCCATAGGTAATCCAGATGCCTGCTGAAATCTAGAACTGCTTTGCTGGAATACCAGCTAGAGTTTGCTGCCTGCTTTAAAGTGAGTGAAGGGCTCAGAATAATTCAAAAGTCAAGTTTACACATGGATTGTTAAACAGTAAGTGTTCTAAGATAAAAGCTATCACAAACCTTTGAGTTGTGTTTAGATTTAACAATCCATTTGTAAAAAAAAAAGAGTCTGCTGCTGAAAAACTATGGCATTTCCCCCTAATCGTCAAGAGTCATAATGAGGTTTTTAACAGCTCTCAAAAATAAAAGACCTAAAAAGAGAAAACTCAGTGAGCTGCTGCTGATTCATTTGGCCCAACTGATAACAATTTATGAATCATCATCCGTCTTCACTCTAGCTATTGCACCCTGGCTTTAGGAAATTATTTATGATGTTTCACAAAAACTTAAAAGTTACCCAAGTATAAAGGTTCCAATTATACATTTCACAATAGATAAAATCTGTTTCATAGCACATCTTACTGTTCTTGGAAACAAACACTTAGAGAACAGAAAGTACACTGTGAAACAAAATGTAACCCTATTTTGCTAGTTATCAAAAGGCAATTTACTTGGGGGAGAAAATTCTTCTCAGAGTATCTATAATGCAGGCCTAATCAGGAGACAGAAACCACACTCATTATTTGAGTATGAATGTTGTTGTTATGTGCCATTGAGTCAAAACTGACTTGTAGCTGACTCTGCAGCAGGTTTTCAGAGGCATAAAATCATACAGGAGATTGCTCATCTTTCTCTCTTGGAGCAGATGGTGGATTTGAACCATGTTTCTTGGAGTTGGCAGTACAGCTCCTTTCTCCTTTCTGTTAGGACACCAGAGTTCCCTATGAGCAAGAACAACAGAATATAAAGCATTGGTAGGTAGGATAGGATGGCTGTCTACTTGATCAGACAAAGGGGATTCAGAAGTATCAGGCATAAAAAAGCAACTGCCACCACTAAGGTGTGGAAATATGGAGAACTGAGGAACCCAGTTTCAGAAAAATGCTGTTTCAAGCCAGGGCTGAGATTTTCAGCCTGTTCAATAAGGGAATGGCTATCATAGCAAGACATGGTGGCAGAGGAGGTTGTCAGATGGTAAAGGTTGACATTAATTTACAGAAAAGGACTACTGTTGCTAAAGGTACGTGAAATATATTTAGTGTCTAGAAGCAGCATATCATTGTCAGAGGGTATGGACAGACCTGTAGTGCTCAGAAGTGTTATCTGGTAGGCTGACTGACCTTCAGGGCACAGCTGAAACTCACTGGCACAAACCAGTATCTGATCTCTCACTTTAAATAATAACATATATAGATTAAAATGTTGTTGTATACTCTAGAGTCAGAACCGACCTATAGCTGACCCTCCAGTGGGTTTCCAGAGGAGGAGATTGCCCATCCTCCCACAGAGCAGCTGGTGGCCTCGAACTGCATCCCTTTGGGATACAGTGCAGCTTCTTTCCACTAGGCCGCCAGAGCTCAAAGATTAGAATATAGAAAGGAAACCTTTTCTTACTGTTATTGCCTTACAGTGTCAAACAAGCTCTCTTTTTTAAAAAAAGTCGAATAGACAAAGGAGACATGCTTTCAGTGTCTAGATGTTGTACCTCAAAGCAGGTCAAAGAATAGTAGAGTTAGAGATAAGAAAGATAATGTTATAGTCCATCCTTTGTCTATTAAGCTTTCATATAGGTTGTGAGGTGCCATTAAGGGAACTCTGGTGGCCTAGTGATAAGAAGCTCCGTACAATCTGAAAAGCACACAGTTCAAATCCACCAGTTGCTTTGTGGTAAAACGATGGGCCATCTTCTCCCATGTGATTTACTGTCTCTGAAAATCCGCTGGACAGTCAACTATGAGTTAGTTCAGACCTGAAAGCACACAATAACAACAACAACAACAGGTGCTGTCAAGTCAGCTATGACTCATAGCAACCCTTTGAACAACAGATTGGAAATAATGTCTATTCTGGGCCATCTTCACAATCTCAGAGAGGCTTGAACCCATTGTTACAGTAATTGTGTCAATCCATCTCACTGAGAATCTTCCATCTTTCATTGACCCTCTCCAAGCATGAGGTCTTTTTCTAAGGACTGGCCTCTCTTGAAATCATGTCCAAAGTATATGGAGTGAAGTTTCACCATCCTAGTCTCTAAGAAGCACCCTGGATGCACTTCTTCCAAAACAGATTTGTTTGTTCTTTAGACAGCCTATGCTCTATATTCAATACTTTCACCAACACCACAATTCAAAAACATGCATTCTTCTTCAGCCTTGTGTATTCATTGTTCAACTTCCAAATACATACAAAGCAATTGAAAATACCCTGGCTTGGATCAGGTGCACCTTTCATATAGACTTTTCCACAAACGTATAAACTCTCATTAAAAGGAAAACACTTTCATTTTTCCATCCAGTAAGATGCTACTATCCTTCATATTTTTTTATCTAAGTTCTAAACTGTACATTCAGTCTTCAGAAACTTGTATATGAAATAATTAATGAAAAAGAGAGAGAAACAAAATCATTAATATACATAAAGTTGTTGATTGTGGATTCAGAGATTAAATCATTCATACCAATACGGATACCATTTTAGGAGCCATTATTTAACCTACCAGGAAATTTCTGCTGGCGTAGTCCATAAGCGGTAACAGCATTAACCCAAAGGCCAAATAAATCTCTTGGTGATTTGAATTCATCAGCAACTGCATGGGAAAAAGACGGATAATCTCTTGTGCGGTTTACAACCTCAGAAAACCAATGGAAGCTTAATTATGAGTCAGTTCCAACTCTATGTCACTGAGATTTGCACTGCCAAGGGAAAAAAAAAAAAAGAAGAGTAACTTAGAAGACAAAAGCTTGAAACCAGATGGTGTAAAATGGACACAGAGGCTGGTGAAACTGTGGAAACCTAGGCAGACACCAGGACTACAGGCATTGGAGTAGAAATTAGGGGCCCCATTAGGGCGTAGAGCAGAGCTATGGACCAAGAAAAGAAGCCCCAAAATCACAGAATTTTCGGTGGACTCAAATTTGAAATCTAATAGAATTCACTCTGTTGTTGTTATGTGCCATCGAGTCGTTTCCGACTCATAGCGACCCTATGCACAACAGCCCTAAACCCTGCTCTATTCTGCGCCAACTGCACCGCCTCTGACACACCCATCCCGATTACCCCAGTCACCGAATCAATCCATCTCATAGAGGGTCTTCCCCTCCTGCGCTGTCCCTCAA
>NW_006399884.1:2696603-2724700 GCF_000299155.1 Elephantulus edwardii | reverse complement strand
ACATCTGTGGAAGGAACCGCTGGAGAAGCTCAATATCAGCTGTGAAAACTAGGCCGGGGGCTGACTGTGGAACAGACCACCAATTACTCATATGCAAATTCAAGCTGAAGCTGAGGAAAATTAAACCAAATCCACAGGAGCCAAAATATGACTTTGATTTCATACCACCTGAATTTCAGAATTCACTCTACAGAACTTTAAACTTGTTTGGTACACATAACCCACTGATTTCTACCATTTTCTCCCTTTTCAAATAGAAATGTTTATAACTATAATATGGTGCCTGTTTCACCACTTTGGCTTGAAACAAGATCACATTTTCCCTAGTTCCCCAGGTGGGCGTATTTTACTCAATGACAGATTATACCCATAGTCTGACTCATATCAGATTTAGATGTTTTAAACACATGAACTTGGAGACTTTTGAGCTTTTGAAATTTACATGATTTTTTTTTATTTGTTGCTGGTGATTGAATGAGTTGAGTCTTTTAGAAATGATGAAATGAATATGCTTTGTATGTGGGCTAAATATATAAGTAGGAAAATAATTACTTTTGAAAAAGATATGTCATATCTCAATCCCTGGAATGTGTAATCGTTACTTTGTTGTTGTTGTTGTTGATTGCCTTCAAGTCCAGCACAACTCATATCAACTCTATGAACAAAAGGCCTGAAACCCCTCTACAACCATTGACATTTATCAAAGTTCATACAGTTTCTGGAGACATTTTGTTTAGGAAGTGGATGCCACTCCTGCTTCCAAACCTGTCATACAATGCTATTGGTTGAGTCACCTACAATACATAGGGACCCTATTACAGCAGCTCTGAACCCTTCTCTGTCCTGAGCCAGTCTCACTAATTCTTACACACCAACCCCCATCGCCCCAGTCACTGTATCAATCCATCTCATCTGGGGTCTTCCTCTCCTGCACTGTCCGTCCACCCTTCCAAGCATGATGTCCTTCTCCAAGGATCAATCTCTCCTGGCCATGTGCCCAAAGTGTGAGGCGGAACTCCAAAATCTGAGCCTCCAAGGACAAACTTGGTTTTACCCTCTCCAAGACAGACCTATTCGTTTTCTTGGCAGTCCATGGTATGTTCAAGACTCGTCTCCGGCACCACAGTTTGAATATATCTATTCTTCTTCTGTCATCCTTAGTCATTGTCCAACTCTGTGAAGCATAACCAGTAATTGAGAAGACCCTGGCCTGAATTAGATGCACCTTTGTATTTAGACTGCCATCATTGCTCTTCAGCACTCTGGAGAAGTCTATGACAGCAGATTTTCCCAATGCAATTTGTGTTTTGATTTCTTGACTGCTGGTGCCAAGAGTGTTGGTTGTGGAACCAAGCAAGCTATAATTGCTAACAACCTCAATCTCTTCTCCTTCTATTATGGTGCTGCCAATTGGCCCAGTGGTGAGAATCTTTGTCTTCTTGGTGTTGAGCTTCAATCCATATTGAAGACTACAGTCCTTCACCTTTTGCAGCGAGTACTTCAGGTCTTCTTCAGTTTCAGCAAGCAACGTTGTGACATCTGCATATCGTAGATTGTTAATGAGTCTTCCTCCAATCTTGATGCCACACTCCTCCTCATAAAGCCCTGCTTCCCAAATTTGAGAATAATATCTTTGCCAATGTAAAGAAGAACTTTGCGATAAGGACATTATCCTGGGTTACAGGGTGGACTCTTAATCAAAATGGCTGGTCTCCTTATGAGAGATACACAGAGACAAACAGATGAGGAGGAGGCAATGAGAAGATGGAGATAGAAATAAAACTGGGGAAAAAAAAGAAATTGAACTGGAGAGATGTGGCCACAAGCCAAAGAAGCCAGCAACTCTCATAAACTAGAAGAGATATGAAAAAGATCCTCTCTTCAAACCCAAGAACTGACCTTGCCGACAGCCTGAGTCTGGACATCTGGCCTTGAGAACTATGTGAGTGCTAGTTATGTCCAGCCACCCAGTTCGTGGTCATTTATTTCAGAAGACATTGAATGTGAATACAATCACACATCATTTGCTCAGTAACAGTCCACCTCCTCATCCACCAAAATAAGTTGAAGCCACACGGCTGATAACTGGAGCTGAATAGAGAGCAATGTCCGAGCACCAACTGATCTATATAATCTGTCTGTGTTCTTCAATATTCTATTGTCACATTGTTATGAAATTGAAGCAGGTGGTAGAGTTTACTTTAATGGTTTTTTTTGTATTGTTTTGTTTTGTTTTATCGAGTGAACTTGTTTGTTTTGACTAGTTAACTACAGAGGATTTCTTTCTGGTAAGTTTTACAGCTTACACAGCTGCTTTTCCCCTAAAAAAACCCAGCAATTTTTTTGTTAGAAGAAAATGTGCTAATACTTGAATCTTGTCTGTTCTCTGTGGTTTGGTACAAGCTGTATAATCTGTTCTGACCCACTCATCTACATTGCTCATCTCTATCACTGAATAATTGAAAGTTTGCCTAACATTTGGGCACTTACTGTATTGCTTTCTCATGCATTCTTAATAATATCTTGCTAATAAGTTGATAATGTACTCCTTATGTTATAAATAAATACTTAATCAAAGGTGAAGTAGGAGTATGTGAACTGGCAGAGCCCCCTTCCTCTCTAAATATTCCGTTTATTGCTTGGATGGCTTGTGGGCAGCAGACTGGAAGGCTAGGATAAACTCAGTCATCCCTTGCTGAACATTGAACAAGCATCTAAGGAAGTGTCTTCTTGAAAGAAATTAGCTAATTATACTGGGTGGGGAGGGTGAAATGGCATAAGCAAGTTTACAAACAATGCTTGCTAAGATTTATTCCAATGAAGTTATTGCTAAAAACTATGTGAGAGGAATTATCTGAGATGAACCTCCTTGTTTAGATGATTAGTTGAGGAAATGCTATCAGAAGAAGGGGAGTAAAAGAGGCAGGATACTGAATATTTAAAAAATATTAGCAAGGATGTAATCTCACTGGGATACAGGATTTGATCTAACTATGGAAAACTTCAGAACAAATTGCATCAGTGGTCATAGTTTGAGGGAGAGAGCTTTTAGTCTTTATATCTGTTACTGACAGTGGCCTGTAACCATCACATGTGTAGCTGCCTTAGTTTCCAGAGATGGAGGCCTCCGACGAGCTACTAACTAGTAGATTCTCCTACCAGCCCTCTGCCAATTTGTTGTACTGTGGTTGCATGTGAGGGAGCTCTGGCGACCTAGTGTGTAAGGAGCTGAGCTGAGCTGCTAACACAAAGGTACCTGCTTTGGATCCACCAGCTGCTCCATTGAAGAAAGATGGCCTATCTTTCCAACTTGTGATTTACTGCCTCTGAAAACCCACCAGAAGTTTACCTATGAGTTGCTTCTAATTTGACAGCACATAACAACAGTAACATGTTGGCATATGTATTGCTACGATACCGGAAGCCTTGTAATTGCTATTTCAAGTACCACCAATGTCACCCATCACAGATAGGGTCCATCAGAGATTAGGAAGAAAGACATAGCAATGTATATTACTTTTGATGTTGTTGTTATGTGCCATCGGGTCACTTGTGACTCATAGTAACCCTATGCACAATAGCTTTGAACCCTGCTCTATCCTAAGCCAATCTCACTGTCTCCAATTCACCTACCCTCATTAGTCCAGTTACTGTGTCAATCCATCTCATCCAGGGTCTTCCCCTCCTGTCCCTCCACCCTCCCAAGCATGATGTCCTTCTACAAGGACTGGTGGCCATGTGCACTACGTGAGACGGAGCTTCAAAATCCTTGCCTCCAAGAAGCAGCCTGTTTTCACCCACTGCAGGACAGATCTATTTGTTCAAACAGGTGTTTGTACTTTTGGCAGGCCAAGAGGTCAACTTTTCTCCAGCAAGCTTCAAGGACTGCAGCCTTCTATATGGATTGAAGCTCAACATCAAGAAAACAAAGATTCTAACCACTGGACCAATTGGCAGCATCATGATAGACAGGGAAGAGATTATGATTGTTAACAGCTAAAACAACCATGAGATACCATCTCACCCCAGTCAGAATAGCAAAATTTAACAGAACAGCAAGCAACAAATGCTGGCGAGATTGTGGAGAAACTGGAACCCTTACTCACTGTTGGTGGGAGTATAAAATGGTGCAACCCCTGTGGAAGGCGGTATGGCGCTTTCTCAAAAAGTTGCAAATAGAGATACCATTTGATCCAGCAATTCCACTACTGGGAATATACCCCAAAGAGACCATAACTGACATCCAAGCAGATATATGCACACCCATGTTTATTGCAGCTTTGTTCACAATAGCAAGGAGCTGGAAACAACCTAAGTGCCCATTAACAAATGAATGGATAGAGAAGCTGTGGTATATTCACACAATGGAATACTCAGCTGCATTGAAAACCAAGGAACTCATGCAATATTATTCAAAATGGGTGAACCTGGAGGACATTACATTATGCTGAGTAAAATATCTCAGTCACAAAAAGACAAATACTGCATGGTGCCACTGTTGTAAAACAGGACTGACCTCGGAGTTGGAGGGAGACTGAGAAAGATGGGATAAATAATGTATACTGAATGGAAACAGATGAGGGAGAAAACTGTTTAAAAGGGATATGTGATTAGGTATTTTTGTCATGACAGGAGTACAGAGCGAAGGCTGTATAGTGGAGTGGACCTGGAGGGAGGGTTTTTAAAACAATGAAAGAATTTTTCTTTTACTTTTCCAAGAGGGCAGTGTACTAGGGGGGAGTGTTGGAAGGGGAGAAAAGTGCAACAATGAATGAATGGAAATCCAAAGTCTCTGTAAATTTTCATTGAAATTAATAATAAATTTTTTTAAAAAAAGATTGTTAATAGCTTCTATTTGCTTGGCTCCACAATAACCTCTCTTGGTGCCAGCAGCCAGGGAGCCAAAAAATCAATTGCATTAGGAAATTCTGCTGTCAGGAACCTCTCCAGAGTACTGAAAAGCAATGAAGTCAATCTGAAGACTAAGGTTCACCTTATATAGGCCATGGTCTTTGCATTTAATTGCTATGTATCAGAAAGCTGGACAATGACTAGGGATGATAGAAGGAGAATTGATAACATGGACTGCTAGGAGAACAATCAGGTTTGTCCTTGGCTTCTCCTTGGAGGCAAGGATTTTGAAGTTGCAAGGAGTGAGCAGTCCTTAGAGAGGAATGTCATGCTTAGGAGGGTGGAGGGACAGTACAAGAAACGAATAGCCTTGATGATATGGGTTGATTCAGTGACTAGGGTAATGGAGGTAGGTGTGTTGGAGACAATGAGATTGGCACAGGACAGAGCAGGGTTCAGAGCTGTTGTACACAGGGTTACTATGAGTTTCAAGTAACTCGATGGCACTTAACAATAACAACAACATCCTTATTGATTGTCCAGTTCTCTGATGCATAGCAAGTAATTGTGAAGGCTGTGGCTTGGATCAGGCACACCTTAGCTGATAATAACCCCATATGAAACCCCAAAATTACAAAAAACCAATAACAAATACCCTATGGTTCACAACAGAATATTGCATGATACTCAAGCATACCAAAATGAGATCACTGAGAGAGCTGACCTGATGGCAAGCAACAACAGTAGTTTATATCAGTTAGCAGATGGGCATACTGGAGAGTCATTATAGCATCTATGACTTATTAAATTCTTAGAGATAAAAATGTACAATATAAATAAACACTGGATGTTGTAGATTTAGAAAGCATGTGATTCTGCCTTTGCCAGAACTTTTAGTACTACAATAGAAGATCTTCCCTGGAGATAAGCTTGTTATTATTTGCTAAGGTAGTGGGTATTAAAAGCAAAGAGTACTAGAGGAATGTTGATCTGTGTTTCATTGATTATGCAAAGACATTTGGCTGCGTGGATCATAATAAACTGGGATCTTCTCTCCAGAGTGCTGAGAAGCAATGATGTCAGTCTAGAGGCTAAAGTGCGCCTGGTCTTCGCCATTATTTACTATGCATCAGAGAATTGGATGATGACTAAGGAGAATAGAAGAAGAATTGATGCCTTTGAGTTGTGGTGCTAGTGTGAAGTCTTGAATATATCATGGACTGCTGAGAAAACAAATAGGTCTATTTTAGAGAGGGTGAAACCAAGTTTCTCCTTGGAGCCAAGGATTTGGAAGTTCCGTCTCATATACTTTGGGCATGTGGCCGGGAGAGACTTGGAGAAGGACATAATGCTTGGAAGGGTGTAGGGATAGCACAGAAGAGGAAGACCCTGGAAGACATGGATTGGTACAGTGATTGGGACAATGGGGTGTGTTGGAATTAGTGAAACTGGCTCAGGACAGGGCAGGGTTCACAGCTGCTGTACATATAGGGTCAATAAGGGTCACAGCCGACTCAAGGGCACATAACAAAAACAACAACAGTGGGTGTTGAGGCTTGGTGCATGGCAAAGATTAAGTCCACCAAGTTCTCTGAGGAGATTTGCATTTGAATGGATTTGTGGAACCACCTTGGACTTTTGATTGAAGAGATTCATATTCAAAGAAGGGCAAGCAGGAAAGGAAAGAAGGGGAAAGAAAAAAAAAGGAAAAGAAGGCACTGTTTATAACTGGAACAAGTGGTTTGGATTCTGAGGCAGCATAAAGTTGGTGCCCATTATAACTCACCTCCAAGGCCTGAGGTTTGAGTATGCTAGCTCATAGTGATCACCTGGATCCACAGAGTGGAAATGGGAGGAATACAACAGTGAAGAAACAGGCAGAGCTTGGGCATGTTCCTTCAGCACTGCCCACCTAGCATGCACAGATGTGTGGATGAGCAGGAAAGGGTTGTTGGTTTGAGAAGCAAGGAGTCACGAGGGCCCCTGGCTTGTTGACTTCAGTTGGCCTCATGGGGGCTGGGGGGAGAGGGAGCTAGCACTTAGTGAAGAGACCAATAGGTTTGGAATGCAGGGAGATGTATGGATCTCTGAGCTGGCAGCTCATGTCCATCTGAACCTAGTCACAAGTGGCTGGGCTTGAGTAGACTAGAACCCAACCAGATGAAGAGAAGATGATCCGTGCTGTGAGTTAGGGTAAATGCTACAACCTGATGACTTGCTCTGGACTGATCTTGGCCTGTGGATGCAGATGCTCAAACTTTCCAAGGTGAGCAGATCTTTCAGCAAAAAGGACATGCTTGTTCTCACAGATTACTGATTTGATAGGGATAGGCAAATCAGAAACTGGCTATCTAAAAGGGCATGAAACATGAAGTAGCTAGCTTGCATGCTTTGAAAAAAGTAGTTGTTGGTGGGACGATTGCAAGGGGGGGAACCCCTACAATTCAAATGAATGAAATTTAATGTCAGTGAACCACTATATGGAACACAATGTATATACATGGAACAAAATATATATGTATGATAAAAATATAAATAAAAAAGGACCTTAGAGATCATACAAGAAACAGTTGATCACTTTCCACATAAGAAAAACTGAAATTTAGTGATGTGAGCCCAAATGTGTTCAATTTGGATTAAAGCATTTAATTGAATTAATTAATTAAAGAGGAGTCTGGGTGGCTAAAAGAATTTTCCTGCTGAACAAAAGGCCAGTGTTTGGAAACTCACCCTCAGAAGGAAAAGGGAAAGTCTGTGTCTGCAAAGAAGTATAGCTTTAGAAACCCTGTGAAGCAGTTTTACCTGCCCATTAAGGAGTTCTGGTGGCTTAGTTGTAAGGAGTTGCACTGTCAATACAAAAAGACACACAGTTTGTATCCACCAGCTGCTCCATAGGAGGAAGATGGACAATCTCTTCCTGTGCAATTTACTTCCTCTTAAAGCCTGCCGAAGGGTCAGCTATGAGTCAATTCTGACTTGAAGGTATATAACAACAACAATACCAGTGTTGCTGAGCCAGAATCAATTCAATGGCAGTAGGTTTGGTATCTGGGTTTTTGCATTAGACACAAATCTGACTTCATTTTGGGTATAATTTTTATAATATCTAAATTCCTGTTTGCTTTTTGAGAGTTTTCTTTTTACTAGTATATGCAGAACTGAAACCTTAGCTCTAGTAGTTTTCTCTCAAAAAATTAACGCATTTTGTGACTACGTGAGTTTTGTGACAGGAAAAGAATTAACTGCTCATGAATTGGTCACTGGGCTTATCCTTTTTTGCAATGAAATCAAGAAGTAAGACTATAACACCAAAACTTAGATGAGAATGCAAAAAAAGGAAACACAGTCCAAAACTGGAAATTAGAAACGAGAGAATCAATTTTTCCTAACACAAGTGACAAGGCAGAAAACTCTGGCTGGAATAATGCCTAGAAAAGAGAGAGCTGAAAAGGATAGCTCAGCACTCGATTTAAAAACAAAACAGCATTAAGTATTTTAACCACATTTTATGAGAAAGAACTTTGATAGAAAGTGAGAGTGTTTCTATTTTTAATCCATTTAGAACTGACATAGGTAAAACAAGGAACTTTCCATTTTTCTTAAAATATCTTATTTTTTAGGTTTATTAATGTTTCCTTTGGCATTTCGTAATTAGACTATATTGCCAAAATGTGAGAATGACATTCTTGGTAAGTTATTATTAATTGAGCTACCTCTATAGATCAGGAACTCATAACCTGGAGTCCTTGAAGGCCCAAGCAGTCTATTGTTAGAAGGCCCAATGAGTTCTTGAGCTTGAAGGAGTTAAAGAAATTACATTTTAATTTTCATAATGTTGTTATTGTTGTTGTGTACTATAGAGTTGGAACCAACCCATAGCTGACCCTCCAGAAGGTTTTCAGAGGCAATTAATTGCATGGGAAGAGACTGCCCATCCTTCTCCAATGGAGCAGCTAGTGGCCTCAAACTGTGTGTTTCTGAGATTGCAGCACAGCTTCTTGATATTAGGCCACCAGAGTTCCCTATCTTCATAATATCTAACTATAAATAAAAAAGTCCTTCTACTATGAAGTCGGCAAGAAATCACAGGTCCTATAACTTTGCATCTACAGTGTTAATCTAAAGTTGGCTTTTTTTTAGCCATTGCCTTGCCCCCTCTGGTCTTCATGTATCCTTAACTACAGACCTATGGTCTTGCAAATCAACAGTTGTGGGACTAGGATAAGAGAAAGAATGTGTCTCACATTGAGGAGCAAGACTTGAGGAGAGGAAGACTTGAGGGAGAGTGGAGCAAGACCCTTTTGAAAATGAGAGCCTGGTGAGACCCTGGTGATGGTGATGGAAAGGCTGTGGCATTGCTGTGGAGAAACTGTGGCAAGGTGTAACCAGAGCAGCCCTGTGATAAAGGCCGTAGTTAAAGGCTTTTTTGCTGTTCTTGCTGGATAATTAAGGAGGAGCTGACTTATCACTGCTCTGAGGCAAACCTTGCCAATGATTGAGGAAACCAGTGGCTTCTTGAATTTGTATTGCTGAACTGAAATCGAAGCCTGAACTAATTGAGAAATTGTGCCTTGAAACTACTGGGTTAAAACCTGGATTTATGTTGGGTGATATGATTTGCCTCCCTCCACTCTCCAACTTATTTCCCTAATAAACCCATTGTCAGAAGTAAAGTCTGTGAGTCAATAATAAATAAATGAACCTCTTGCTGCTGGTGTGGCTCTAGAGGCTCCATGGAGCTGAGTTATAGTATTTTTATCTGTTTTCTGCACTGAGCAGGTGAGGGGCTATGCTATTCTCATTCCCTCTGGCCCTTTCAGAGAGATGTTCTTGGTGCTGGGCCCCTATGTCCTGTTTTTTGTTTGTTAGACAGTTACCAATAGTAATCATAGGCACTTTCATATCACAGTATGGTTTTTGTAGATATCACAAAATATTTTTTATCTTCATCCTTTCTCAAAAACACTATAGTAGTAGATCCCAGTTTTCCTCCTTACATTGCGTGTACTGGAGTTGGCAAATAAGAGTCCAACTCTGGACCTCCAAATGGTCAAGCTGTATGTTTGACCTCATAACAGGAAGTTAATGCTGGTTCTTTTAGAAAAGCTTGGTGCTACTTGAGAGAAACTTACCCATTTCTTGTTAAGCAAGCTATTAAAACTTTAATAGAATTTACAATCCTTTATTTTTGAGAATCAAGTTTATTAGCCCGTGTAATCAACAAAACAAAAGCAATAAGTAACATCAACTTTCACATTGGTAAGAATTTGAAAAATAAGAGTAAATTTTGATTTGTCTGTCCATTTGCTGTTCAGAAGTAACTCGTGGTTGCTGTGACACTAATGTGTCAAATTCAACAGTGGTTACCCATGGTGGACAGTATTTGGTGGAGCTCTCTGATTAAAACAAGCTTGGAAGTAGTAGTGGCATCAACTTCTGAAATAGCTTGACTCTGGAAATGTTATGAACTTGGAGAAACGATGAAAGTTATACAAGTGTTCAGGTCTTTCGTTCATAGGGCACTGTGAGTCGTCTAGGACTCAATGGCACTTAAAAACACCAACACAAACACAGAGAGAGCTCTGTGGGAATTGTGGATAGAAAGTTATGCTACCAAGCCAAAGGTGGGTGATTTTAATCTACAGTTCTCAGGCCTGGTTTTAATTGGTTTTGGTCAAACATTCTTCTGAGTGGCATAGCACTTGTCTGTCCATTTGTACAGAGGTAACTCGTGGTTTCTATGATGCTAAGCACTGTGACACTGATGTGTCATATGCGATAATGGTTACCCATGGTGGACAGTGTTTGGTGGAGCTACCAATTAAAACAAGCTTAGAAGCAGGAGTGGTATTCACTTCCGTAATAGCTTGCCTCTGGAAACTCTATGAATGTGAGGAAACAATGAAAGTTATACAAGAATTCAGATTTTTTTGTCTATAGGGTCATTTTAAGTCTTCTATGACTTGATGGCACTTAACAACATACAATAAATATTTTGCTTAATGTATTTTTTAAAGTATATATATTACTATATCAGAAACCTATAATATGTTATACTACTTCCATAATAGTTTTTCTTTTTATTTTTAAGTATAAAAAAATTCTCCATATTTTAAGTATTAAAAAAATAACTATTCTTAGCAGGATTCTATTTGCTGCACAAGATCAAGGACTGTAGCCTTCAATATGGATTACATTTCAACATCAAGAAATCAACAAACCTCATTACTGGACCAAGAGGCAATATCATGAGAGGAGAAGAGATTGAAGTTGTTAATGATTTCATTTTACTTGGATCCATAATCAACATGCATGGTAACAGCAATCAAGAAATCAAAAGATGTCTTGCATTGGAAAAATCTGCTCTAAAGAGTCACTAAAGTGCTAAAGAGAAAGGATGCCAGTTTAAAAATTAAAGTGTGTCTGATCCACACCACAGTATTTCCTATTGCTTCCTATGTATCTGAAAGTTGGACAATGAATAAAAACCAGACAGGTCTGTCTTGGAGAAAGTGCAACCAGGGTGCTTCTCAGAGGTAAACGTGGTGAGACTTTGCTTCATTTACTTTGGGTATGTTGTCAGGAGATACCAGTCTTTGGAAAAGTGTATCCTGCTTGGAAAATGTGGAAAGGGGCAGTGAAAGTAAAGAATATCCTCAATGAAATGGTTCTAACAATGGACTTGAGCATATCAGATATTTTGAGGATGGTGTAGGATAGGGAAAAGTTCCTATCTGTTGTACAAAGGATCATTATGAGTCATAGTTGACTTGGTAGTACTTAACAACAGCAAAACAACATAGGATTTATCTGATTTCAAAGGGGTTATGATACAGAAAAAAGTTGACAATGCCTGATTTAAACACAAGTAAATCAAGACATGCAAATGGCTAATGTATTCAACTGCCAACTTGAAGTTTGGAGTTTTGAGTCCACTAAAAGGTATCTTAGAAGAAGGACTTGAGAATCTACTTCTAAAATGTCAGCCATTGTCTGTGTACATGTCACAAAACATGGGCAGAATACTGAGTGTTAGTTCCTCAGTCTGCTCTGTGTAATTCTGCTGTCTGCTTCCTATAATGCCGCCTCTCTAATTGTACACAGTATAGTGATGCCTAGGGGTATAACGTGGTCGCCCATCAATAAAAGTCACAAAGTTGGACCCCCCCCAAAAAAAGTGAGCCATTGAAAACTATATGGAGCACAGGTCTACTCTGACACACATGACATTATAATGAGTCAGAATTGACATGATGGCTACTAACCTATTGCCATGGAGTCTATTGTGACTCATAGAAACCCTATAGGTCCAAGCTGAACTTCTAACAGAGCATCCAAAATGGTAATCTTTATGGAAGTAAATTGCCACATCTGTCAGCCACAGAGTAGTTGGCAGACTCCAGCCACTGAGCTTTTATTTAGTAGCCACATTCTTAACCTCTGCCTCATCAAGGTTCTTGTTTTATGCTGGGTTCTTTGGAGAAACAAAGCTAATGGGGAAGAAGAGAGGTGGGAATAGATATTTGCTTGATGCTATGACTCATAGTGACACTATGAACCGATCAAAACCTTGCCCTATCCTACCCCAACCTCATGATCTCTGCCTTATTCAAGCCTGTTGTGTCAATCCATCTCATCAAGGGTATCTTCTCTTTTGATCACCCTTTATCTTTTACAAAAGCTGATATCTCCTGACAATTTGTCTAAAAGTATGAGATGCAAAGTTTTACATACCTCTACCTCCATAGGGCCGCTATGAGTCGCAGGCGACTCGATGGCACATAACAACAACAACAACCTCTAAGGAGGACCCTGGATGCTCTTCCTCCACATCAGATTTATTTATTCCTTTGGCAGTCCATGATACAACCCTCACCAGCACCATAATTCAAAGGCATGAACTTTTTTTTTACCAGCCTTCCACATTCATTGTCCAGCGTTCACATGCATATATATCTATTGAAAATACCATGGCTTGGGTAAGAAGCACTTTAGTCTTTCAGTAGACATCTATGCATCCTGTTTCCATACCTCTTCAATCTATATGCAAAACAGATCATTTAGGAGGCTGGTCTTTATGAGGAAGAATATAGCATCAGAATTTGAGGATTCATCAATACCTTGTATTATGTAGATGACACAAATTCCAAAAAGCCAACTATATCTTGGAAAAATGCAGCCACGGTGCTTCTTGGAGGCAAGGATAGTAAAGCTTTGTCTCACATATTTTGGGCATGATTTTAGGAGGGACCAGTCCTTAGAAAAGGTCATCATGATTGAAAAGGTGGAGCGTAAGTAAAAGAGAGGAAGATCTTCAGTGAGATGGACTGACATAGTGACTGTAACGATGGGATCACATATATCAGTGATGATGAGGATGGCACAAGGCAGGGCAAGGCTCAGATCCATTAATTGTTCACAGGAGAGCTAGGAGTCGTGGTCCAATGATGGCACCCCAAACCACTCACCAGTGAAACTCTTTCAACTGATTGGCTATCCATGGTAGATCTCATCAAAATGATTACATTATATAAGACCTTGCCAGGGAAATTATTGTATCAGATCTCATAAAGGAAGTGACAATATCATAACTATCAAACCAGAGAGTCATTTTTAGGTAGCCAAATTTACAGCCCATGTTAAGCAGCCCAGGTCCTTTGTTGGCTGTTGTTCAAATCATGACATTTAGTTGCCACTTTCACTGGCCTTTGCTTTCCTCTTTGGGGTGATTTTATCGTCATCTTGTTATAAAGATAAGGTTCTTAGTTAAAAAAAAAAGTATCCTTAAAAAAAAAAAAGTATCCTAAAGTATATACTAGTAAAGAGATATATTTGTGACTTTGCATCTTATTAGTAATAGTTTAGAGAAGTGTGGAGTGTGTGTGTGCACGCGCGTGGGTGTATCTGGGAGAAAGAGACACAGAGACAGAAGGAGAGAGATAAATGGAGAGAGAGAAAGACAGGTAGCAAGCATAATAAAAATGTTAACATTAGGGCTATCGGGGTAACACAGTAAGGAATCTTATATTATTATTAAAACTTTTCTATGAAATAAAAGTATTTTTAAAGAAAAAAATTAAAAGATCCTCCTACTTTGTGTACTCGCTTTCTTACTAAACGTTTAAAGTCCTGATACCTCAATTTATCAGAAAAATTGTCTTCCTAGTTTTTTCTTTTCTATGCTCCCTTTGCTTCTTTAAATCTGAGCATTTGTATGCTCCACTTTTGTTTATTATTTCCCTAGGGCAGATGATGTTCAAACATACAGCCATTTTCATTTTCTGCCAATCACATACGGGGTGGGGGGTGGGTAAATAATCATTGTGGCAAACTAAAATAAGGTATGAAAATGCAGAACAGACTGAGTCATGTATTTTCAGAGTCAGCAGCTTTGGTTGGCTGCTGACTCATTGCTTATGCTCTGTTCTTCTTATAATCCTTTCTCCACAGCTTCCATTACAATATTGAAAGGATTAACTTACAGTTGTTCATCACTTTGAATCCCTGTGATTTAGGCATCAAAGAAGTAAATGACAAATAAATATTCTTATAAATAGTGCTCTTATGCAAATCCCTGTCTTGAGATTTTGGTGGTTATTTTTTAACTGTGAAGCTTTTTATACTGCTCAAAGTAGTAACAGGATAAACTTGTGATATACTTTCTCCCTGTGGCCATTATGTTATTGAATATTCCTGAAGATAATAGATCAGGAATTTTGTATCTCTAGTATTAGATCTTTTTATTTTCAGGTGGATAGTGAGTAAATTATTTCTCCCTTCCAAACTTTTTCCCATACAATTTTTGCCTACTTGGGATTTATATACCTTTTCTCTGGACACCAACATACTAAATTTTACTTAGTGAAATGTGCCTCTACCAATTTCAATATGATTTAAGTGGAACTGATATGGAAAGTTGAAGTAATATATCCAGCCTACCGTTTTTGACTGAGGAATGAGAACTATAAAAAAAAGTAAAGGTGATATGAATACAGCCATGTCTGACCTCTAACTCTACATGAGGACATTATTCCTATTATCAGCATCCACAACACAAAACCAGTTTCCATGAGGTCAGGCATGTTTTCTATGCTTGTGCATTTCCTTCTACTAATTCCAGCCCATAGCCTATTGCTCTACTGGGTATGAAACCAGTTGCTGTAGCTACAAAGACCTCACAGAATCATACTTATGATTATGGGGTTTGTTAGGAAGTTAGTAGGTTACAATTCAGGTTGGCAACAGGATACAATTTCTCAATCAGAATATCTTCTTCAATGCATTTACAGACCCTTCAGCCTTCAGCCTATGACTTTTAGGCCAGTGTTACAAACCTTTCTTACTCCTGCCAGTTATGACATCTCCCCCATAGTCCTTCAACAGCTTGGGTAAAGCTGGCTCTGGCTTGGCAGGGCAATAGTTGGAGGTCAGCTCTGCCTCATTTTGCAGTGGTGGCTGCTGCTTTCCTGAAGGCCCCAGGCTGAGTAACATAGAAATCTCTGGTCCCTAAGGATGTGTCTGCGTTCTCTGCTGCTTCTCTATTGCAGGTAGTGAAATTCTCAGATTTCACGTTCAACAATTTAAATCTGGTGGAAGGGTAAAACTAGCCAATACTCTTGTAGATAGACTAACACACAATATTTGCTCTTCCCATGCAGTCATATGGCAAAGTCAAGGGCAATGTCCAAGGATAGCAATTTTGAACAATAGACCCATTGCACCACAGATATCAACAAGGCCATGAGTACCTCTTATGACTCATACTAAAATGATTAACAAATAGGTAATTAATTACTTGTCATTGAGATTACTAAATGAGAATACTGGGCCAGGTTTTCAGGCAGCCATTTTGCCACCATGAAGGGAAAGTCTGTCTAAGCTTGTTTCCAATCCAGATGAAAGGAAATCTTTGGGACAAGAGGGAATGATCCTGACAATCATTTGGTTTCATTATGGCTGTATATAGGTAACTGGAGTGTTTAGTCATGTAGGCCAATACAATTGCTATACTCTTTTGCTTTTCTTTTTTTCTTTTTTTTTTTTTTTGCTTAAGTAGATTGAGTTGTGGTGGTGTTAAGTGCAATTAACTCATAGAGAACTCCTAGTGACCCTATGAATGAAAGACCTTAACACTTCTATCACTTTCATCATTTTCCAAGTTCATAGGGTTTCTGGAGGCAAGGTATTTTGGAAGTGGATGCCACTCCTGCTTCCAAGCTTGTTTTAATTAGGGAGCTCCACTAAACACTGTCCACCATGGGTAACCATCATCACATCAGTGCCACAGTGTTCAGCATCACAGCAAATATGAGTTACCTCTGTACAGCAAATGGACAGACCAGTGTTACACCACTTAGAAGAATGTTTGACCAAAAACAATTTAGTACATGTTACAGAGACAGCAGAGAGCTGACAGCTTATTTAATAACTCTTCTTCCTTTTATTTTTAGTAGCACAATCCCTATTTTATTTAAGGTACCAAGGTTTAAGATTTTTAATATACTACATTTCCTGGCCTCTTTGTGGCAAAGTATGACCTTGTAATTAAGTTCCAATCAAAGGGATAAATGCCGGAACTATGAGAAGAGATTTATGGAAAGTGTTTTGTAACAAAACATTTAAACAATTCCTTTTGTTAATGTCTTGTTTGTTTCTTACCAGGAATGGACAAATTGTGGTTATAGTTCCAGTGGGACTTAAAGATTGCAATCATGTGTTAAGAAAGATGGAATGGAAAGGTGAAAAGGGCTGGATCTCCGTGGACTTTGTGAATGGCTTTACGAGCATGGATCCCTTGCTTCTCAATTCCTTTTATGTCAGAGAATAACTCTGAGGTATTTAAGTTGCTGTAGTGATTTCCATATTGTCAATAGCTGACACAATTCCTAGTTGAGGTACTACATCTCTGTAACCAAATAAAAAAGTGTATTTTATTAAATACTTGAGTACATTTTTTCTAAGTAGAATATGAAGACAAGAATAGTTTTTGGTTGCAAGCTCTAGGTACTCATTTCGTCATTTTTGCCTCATGTATAAATTTTAGGTGAGAAGAAATGAAGAACACTGGCCACTATCAACTTGGCCTTCCTCTGATCCTCCCATGATAATGAGGAAAATGTTGAAGGAGTCTAATTATGGCCATTCAGAGTCAGAGAATTTGACTTAACCGAGTCTATAAATGTTCTCTCTCTCTTTATATTTAGCCTTCTTTCTGTTCAGTAGGAATACTGGTGCTACAGTGGTTAAGTCATCTGCTGCTAACCCAGAGGTCATAAACTTGAACCCACTGGCTGCTCTGTAAAAGAAATACAAGACAGTCTGCTTCAATAAACTTTCCAACCTTGGAAACCTTACTGGGCAGTTCTGCTCAGTGTTATTTTGTCACTATCAGATAGAACTAAGTCAATAGTGGGTTTTCAGTCAGTTAATTGCAAGGGAGGAGATTGCTCATCTTTTTCCCTCAGAGAAGCTGATGGATTAAAACTGTGTATCTGGGATTACAGTATAGCTTTTTACCTCTAAGCCACCTGAGCTCCCTTACCTTTATTAAGAAGACAGGTTTAGAATATGAATCTAGTCATATTTACCGTCTACTAATATAAACACTGAAGAGCAATGGTGTCACTCTGGAGACTAAGGTGCATCTGATACAGGCTATGGTCTTTGCAATCACTTGTTGTGCATCAGAGAGTTGGACAATGACTAAGAAGGATAAAAGGAGAATTGATACCTTTGAGCTGTGGTACTGGAGAAGAGTATTGAATGTACCATGGACTGCCAAGAAAACAAACAGATTCCTCCTGGAAAGGGTTAAACCAGGCTGCTCCTTGGAGGTAAGGATTCTGAGGCTCCGTCTAACATACTTTGGACACGTTGTAAGGAGGGAGAGGTCCTTGTTTGGGACCATGCTTGGGAGCATGGAGGGACAGCACAGGAGGGGAAGACCCTCTATGAGGTGGATTGATTGAGTGACTGGGGTAATCGGGATGGGTGTGTCAGAGGCAGTGAGATTGGCACAGGATAGAGCAGGATTTAGGGCTGTTGTACATGGGGCCGCTATGAGTCTCAAGCCACTCAAGCGCACATAACAACAACAACAATGTAAACACACAAAACAAAACTCCATAGTCTTCTAAGGAATTTAGCAAATTTCAAAATTTCTATAATGTGTGTTTAAAAATAGCTAATATACAATAGAAAATAACTAAACATACAAAAATTAGGAAAGGGCAAACTATAGGGAAAAAAATAGTAGAAAACAACTTTGAGATGGTTCAGATGATGAGATTATCAGGTAAGGATTTTAAAACAAGTACTGAATCATATTGAAGGACAAAAGTAAAAATGTTCTTGTGGTAAGGAGCTGCAACTACAATCCCAGAGGCACACGGTTCGAATCCACCAGATGCTCTGCCGGGGAAGGAGGGACAATCTCCTCCTGTACCAGTCAGATCTGATTTGACGGTAGACTTACATAAAAATAATAAAATAAAAATTAGGAAAAAAAAAGTAAAAATGTTCTTGTAACAAATGCACAAACAGGAAATACCAGCTGAGAAACAAGAACTACTAAAAAAAACCCAAAACACATGAATACTGAGGAAGACTTGTAACATTTTGCTGCAGAAGGTCAAAGACTGTGCTCTTCAATACAGATTGAAGCTCAACATCAAGAAGACAAAGATTCTCACCACTGAGCCAACTGGCAGCACCATGATAGATTCAGAAGATATTAAAGTTGTTAACAGCTTCATCTTGCTTGGCTCCACAATCAATAATCTTATCACAGCAGTCAAGAAATCAAAAGACGTACAACTGGAAACCCAAATCTCTGTAAACTTTCCTTAAAATTATTTTAAAAGAAAGAAATAAAAAGATGAATTGTTCTGGGTAAAGCTGTTGTCAGGAACATCACAAAAGTCCTGAAGAGCAACAATGTGACTATGGAGAATAAAGTATGCCTGATTCAGGCCATAGTTTTCACAATTACTTTCAAAGAGCTTAACAATAACCAAAGATAACTTTAGCCTGTTTGGCTCCACAATCAACACTCTTGGCACCAGTAGCCAGGAAATAAAAAAATGTATTGGGATGGAAAGTCTGTGGTTAGAGACCTCTCCAGGGTACTGAAAAGCAATGGTGTCACTCTGGAGACTAAGGTGTGTCTGATACAGGCTATGGTCTTTGCAATCACTTGTTATGCATCAGGGAGTTGGACAGTGACTAAGGAGGATAGAAGGAGAATTGATGCATTCGAGCTATGGTGCTGGAGAAGAGTATTGAATGTACCGTGGACTGCCAAGAAAACAAACAGATTCATCCTGGAGAGGGTTAAACCAGGCTCCTCCTTGGAGGCAAGGAGTCCAAGGCTTTGCCTGACATACTTTGGACATGTTGCCAGGAGGGAGAGGTCCTTGGAGAGGGTCATCATTCTTAGGAGGGTGGAGGGATGGCGCAGAAGGGGAAGACCCTCTATGAGGTGGATTGATTCAGTGACTGGGGTAATCGGGATGGAGGTGTCAGAGGCAGTGCGACTGGCACAGGATAGAGCAGGGTGTAGGGCTGTTGTACATAGGCTCACTATGAGTCGCAAGTGACTCGATGGCACATAACAACAACAACAACATCAGAATAAGAATAGATACCTTTGAGTTGTGGTGCTGGAGAAGAGTTTTGAACATACTATGGACTGCCAATAGAACAAACAAGTCTATCTCCTTGAAACCAGGCTGCTCCTTGAAGGCAAAGATTTTGAAACTTCACTCAAACACTTAGGGCACATAGCCAGGAACAACCAGTCCCTGGAGAAGGACATCATGCTTGGAAGGATAGAGGGACAGCACAGGAATGAAAGACCCCTGATGAGATGGATTGACACAGTAACTGGGGTAATGGGTATAGGTGTTTCAGTCAGTGAGCTGGCTCGGGATACAGCTGAGTTCAGAGCTATTACACATGAGGTTGCAATCATTTGCAGGTGGCTCGATGGTATGTACTAACAATACCACAACATGGATAGAATTTGAATACAGTATGCTGAGTAAAATGTCAATCACAAGAAGACATTCATATGTCCTTACTTATATAGAGACCAGAATTTAATAACCTTTTCCAGAGGCAGGAAAGGAAAAGAAGGGAGTTACTGCTAATGGAGTACTGAGTTTTGATTTATGGTGATGGAAAAATTGTATTGCTAAAAGGTAGGGTTGTACAGCTAATTATAAGTGCTTTCAAATAGTTGTATTTGTGTAAAAGGCCAATTTGGTACAAGTTGTTTGATAGCCATTTACAACAATATTTTATCACAGTGGCATATGTGCAAATATAGTAGTTATGGAATCTACTGCTTATTGTACCACCAAACATCTCATGACCTTTGCTTATTTGATTTGTAGGTTTAAGGTTATGCTTTCACAGTACTTTCTAATTAACTGAACTCATAACATGCTGAAGAAGCTCTTGGGACACAGTCCCTCTATGTACTACTATCCCAAAGGCTGTTTCTCTCTGATGATTCAAATCCACCAGTAGCACAACAGGGCAATCTTTTCCCCAGCATCTTACAGCCATAGAAACACAATGGTGGGTCAGCTAGGAGTCAGTTCTGACTCAATCACAATGAGTTGGAGATATTGGGGGGGTTTGTCTGTTTTGTTTTCTTGTCCTTTTAAAATAACACACTTTAGTGCTTCTGCTCCATCCTTATTGTTGTCGTTAGTCCAGTCCCCTATGACTCAGACCTGCAGCTTTGTCCTGTGCCATCCTCCTTATCTCTGATATACATGCGCTTATTAATACACTTCCAGTATTGTTGTTATTGTTGTTAAGTCAGTCTTCCAGCATTATATGCTTTAAAAACTTTGCGTGTTATAACGCTTGCAAGCAATCACCAAGACAAAACAATTGGTTTCTTTTACCTCAAGAAAACAGAAAAAGGAAGTCAGAAATTGAAGCAGGAACTAGAAAGTGTTTAATGGGCTCCATGAACAAAGTGCCTCTTTTGCCATGATTCTAGAACTGGGTGAGTTTGCCCGTGTTACAGGGTCTAGAGAAGAATCATGATCAGAATGGGGGAAATGCAGTACAAAACTTCTAATTCTATGGAGTCAAGATTTTTCTGGAGCCTGGAAGGCTGGAGGAACCTGTGAAAACACGGTTTTAAAGAATTTTTAAGCTATAAGTCAAAAGCATTCCCTGAAACCTTCTTAAAGTCAAATGATAGTTCAGCAAAACCCCAGAGAGAGCGCTGCCTTCGCGTCAGGGGCAGCCCAGCTCCGTAGGGACTGTACCACTAGAGCTCCTGCCAGAAGCTACAGTCCTGGTACACTCTGGGGAGCCTACTCAACAGGGAATGGCTCTGCTATACTAACGGAGGTGTCTCTCTATTGGTTCGAGTCCACCTGCGTCTCCACAGAATAAAGATGGACGCTCTCCTCTCTTGGCATTTACAGCTTCTAAAACCGTGTAGTTATAAATTGGCTAACAGAGAGGAAAATAATTTTTTAAATGTAATTTTAATTGCCATTTCTAAATTTAAAAAATTATGTCAATTATATGTCATGTTTTATGAACATGATTTTATTATTAGATGGGAAAATGGCATTATTTTTCAGACTCCTGGAATTTTTAAAACAGAAAATTATATTCTTTAGAAGTTAAAAAAAAAACACAAACAAACAGAAAGTTTGAGCTCCCTCTGCTGGTTCCATAGTATCATATCAATGTCTATATTGTTTTTGGAAACTGCCAGTTATTGCCAATGCTCATTTGTTGGTATTAAAGAGTATAAGTTTTATATAGGTGGTCCAGTGGTAAGGAGTTGCACTACCAATCCAAAGGGAGATAGTTCAAATCTGCCAATGCTTCGTAGGAGAAAGATGTAATTGCTCCTTCCTTGTGATTTACAGTCTCTGAAAACCTGCTGAAAGGTCTATTGAGACTTGACAGTACACACAGCAACAAATGTTAAATTCTTTGTCTTCTAATAACCTTGAAAATGGTAATATAGGGGAAGATGAGTAAAACGGCCATATTCTGTGAAGGTGTGATTTCTGGTTTGGGGTTGAGACTAGGGTGTGGCTCTTGCTCACAACAGAGTGTGAGCTGATTGAATGTGGCCTCTTATTTAAAAAGGCTTTTGGTTTCTCAAGCCTGTGGCCCTGAGGCCTGGTTTTTGTGGTTTTGTTTTGTTTTGTGGATCTCCCAAATAAAACAAGCTTGAAGCAGGAGTGGCATCCACTTCCAAAAAAGCTTGCCTCTGGAAACCCTATGAATTTGGAGAAAAGATGAAAGTTTTGTGTTCAAGACTTTCGTTCATAGGGTCGCTATGGGTCATCTACGACTCTAAAGCACTTAACAACAACAGTATTAGCAAGTAAAATTTACAGTATTTCAATATAAATGCTAGACTTTTGTGCATTATGTACCTGAATAACTTGCCACAACTCTACAATTCACTCACTGATTACTGTTACAGTCAATTGTAACTCATAGCTTCCTTCTATTTTCTGAGGCTGTAAATCACAGGGAAACTTCCCATCTTTCTCCAGTAGAGCTCCTGGTTATTGTGGCTTGTGATTCACATTGTTGCAGAGTGGTGGAGTGGCAGGTGGCCTCGAAACTCCACGTGTCTTTGGGATTGTTGTGCAGCTTCTTGCCACAAGGCCATCAGAGCTCCTGACCCCCACCCCACTCCCAATTCATAGCCCTGAACCGTGCTCTATCCTGAGACAACCTTATTGTCTCTGACACACATTCCCTCATTACCTCAGTCACTGAGTCAGTTCAGTTCATCTGGGCTCTTCCTCTCTTGCACTGTCCCTCCACCCTCCCAAGCATGATGTCCCTCTACAAGGACTGGTTCCTCTTTGCAACATGCCCAAAGTATGTCACACAGAGCATCAGAACTCTTGCCTCTGAGGAGCAGCCTGGTTTCACCCTCTCCAGGACGAACATGTTTGTTCTCTTAGCAGTCCATGGTATATTCAACATTCTTCTCTAGTACCACAATTCAAAGGCTTTGATTCTTCTTCTATCATCCTTAGTCATTGTCCATATTTCTGATGCAAAAACCATGGCCTGGGTTAGGCACACCTTAGTCTCTAGACTGATATTATTGCTTTTCAGTACTCTAGAGAGATTCTTGACATCAGATTTTGCCAATGCAATTCATCTTTTGATTTCCTGGTCTCAAAAGTGTAGATTGTGAAGCCAAGCAAACTTAAGCTTTTAACAATCTCAATCTCTTCACCATCATCACGATGCTGTCAATTGGCCCAGTGGTGAGAATTTTTGTTTTCTTGATGTAGAGCTTCAATCCATATTGAAGACTGCAGCCCTTGACCCAAATGTCTCCGGTTCTTCTCAGTTTCCAGCTCCATAGTATATTCAATACTCTCCAACAACATCATAATTCAATGTCATCAATTCTTCTATCTTATTCTTATAGATTAAAAATACTGTTTGTGAGTTCTGGGGGCCTAGTGGTAAGGAGCAGTGCTGTCAACACAAAGTCAGATGGTTTTAATTCACTAGTTACTCCATGGGAGAAAGGGGACCAATTTACCGCCTATAGCCTGTGCAATTTACAGCCTCTAAAAACACACTAGGAGCCAGGTATAAGTCCATTCTGACTTGATGGCACATAACAACAACAATTCTCCTCATTGTTGTGCATTTGATTCCCTATTCATAGCTGACTCACCCCTGGATTTCGAAGGCTGTAAACTGCTCATCTTTCTCCCTTGTATACTCTGGATTTGAACCACCAGAAATACACAGACTTTGGGTTAGAAGTGCAACTGACTAAAGACTACATCATCAGAGTTGAGAAAAATATAAAACATTTGCATCAAACAATGATAACAGTATCATTCTAAAGGCCTATAATTACTTGCTTTTTCCATAACAGCATATTTTGTGAAATCTATGAAAACTTTGCAAAATTTCAAGATACTTGTTTTCTGATGATTTTATATTTATGTTTCAGCAGTGACTATCTTCTTCTATTAATCTAATTAATTCCCCCCCACACACACCATAGTGATTTAGGTGGAAGTTGACAGAGTAAACTGGTTTTCTGATCAATAATTTGTACATATTATTTTTTTGGGGGGGCCTGTCTCACTAATTTTTTCTTTTATAGTGCTCTAAAATGTACAAGTTGGGAACTACATATTTAAGGCAATTTCATTCTTTAGTTACAGTTCAATTATTTAATGACAGTCCCACAAAACTATCAGCCACGATCCCAGCCAGTATTTCTGAGAATACCAAGGCACAGCTGTGCAGCCTAGAAATTAAAACACACAAAATGATACTGAACTTTCGAATAAGATCCCATCCTCTAGGGTGGGTATTATCTACAAACATTCGTGGTACTGTTCATAGGGAAAGAATTACTCTGAGAGAAATGCTTCCTTGTTTTGAAAACTCTGTATCTTTATATTTGTATTTTACAAAAAAAAGGAAAAGAAAAACATCTTAAAACCAGAGACTTATGGTAAATTTGACTCCCAGTTCATATCTTTTTTCAATTGAGATTTTAATGAAAGTCTATAAAGAACTTGTATTTCCATTCATTCATTGTTGCACTTTTTCCTCTGCACTTTTCTTTCTTAACACTGATTGCAATTCCTGCAATGTAACTCTTCCTACTTCTCTGTGTTTCCTAATTTCATTTTCTCCATCTTTCCCACCCCATCCTGACTCCTGAATTTTGTCCCTGTGAAAAATCACCTCTTTTGATTTCCTATAGTTTATAACTTATAAGGAATGTTATTGTTCACTTTATAGGCCCATCTATTGCTTGGTTGAAAGTTGAGCCAGAAAATGAGTTCAGATTCAAGTTTGAAGGGCCATAGACTCTACTAATTCCTACCAGACCAATAATCCTGATCTTTTTCTTCCTCCTTTAACTTTTTATTATTTGAATGAAAGTTGATGTAATAGATTAATATTGCATTCCTATATGTTGTGTTTCATGACATTAAAACCTCCACATCATAACAGCTCTCTTGCCACTTCCTCTTTCTTCCTGCCACCAAAACTCTGGGTCAGTTTTGTTCTTTGATTTACGATTAGTTGTTCTAAGGACTATCTCCCCCAGCTGTTATTATTCATCTTATAAATGTGTCAAGAGTTTTGCCAACAATCATACCCACAGCTCAAGACACAAAAGGTGACTAGTTTGATATTTTTTGAGAGTTTTTGTTACATGTTTTGCTCTCATTCTATCCAGGACCCACTACAGCAATCCCTAGAGCAGCTGGCAATGGTGGCTGAGTGTCATCTAATTCTCTGATAACCCGACTATGGGGGCTGGTTTGTATGGCCCATTAATTAGTTCTTTGAAGTAATTGTTTCTATATGTCTTTGATTTTCTTCTCCCTTCTTTGTTTCAAAAAAATGGAAGACCAATAGCTGCACCTTAGATGGTCTTAGACAAGCTGAGACACCAATCCTACTCATCAAAGAGGGATATAGAATATATTATATTTGTGGACTGTTTTATGGCAATTGTCTTGATGTGCCCTGAGACTCGGATTCGAAGTCCCTCAGCTCAGTGACTCATTATCTCATGGTTGACTAAGTAGTTTCATAACTTTTATCTCAGTTCCTAAGTATCGTTATGGCTATGGCTAATAGTTATATAACTATTTTTTTCATGAATAAAAGACCTATTGTAAAGTCCAAAACTACAAAGCTCATATAAGAAAAAATTGAAGCTAATTAGGAACCCAGATCTGTGACAGGAGAATGGGAATCCAAGAACACTTGATTGTGCTCATATAAAACTTATACTTGGACCAGGAAGCAGTCCTCGGAACAGAGCAAGGAAACACTGCATGGTTCAAAATTAGGAAAAGAATGCATCAGGGATGAGTCCTGTCTCCATACCTATTCAATTACACACAGAACAGATCATTTGGGTAGCTGGGCTTTATGAGGAGGAATGTGGCATCAGGATTGTTAGAAGACTCATCAACAACCTACATTATGCAGATGACGCAATCTTACTTGCTGAAACTGAGAAGACCTGAAGCACTTGCTGCAGAAGATCAAGGACGATAGTCTTTAGAATGGAATGAGGTTCAACATCAAGAAGACAGTGATTCTCACCACTGGGCCAATTGGCCCCACCAAGATAGATGGAGAAGAGATTGAGGTTGTTAACAATTTCATCTTGCTTAGCTCCTTAATCAACCCTCTTGGCACCAGCAGTTAGGAAATCAAAAGATCAATTGCACTGGGAAAATCTGCTGTCAGTGACCTTTCCGCAGTACTGAGAAGCAATGATGTCAGTCTAGAGACTAAGGTGTGCCTGATCCAGGCCACGGCCTTCACAATTATTTGCTATGCATCAGAGAGCTGGACAATGACTAAGGATATCAGAAGAAGAATTGATGTCTTTGAGTTGTGGTACTGGAGAAGAGTCTTAAACATACCTTGACCACCAAGAAAACAAATAGGTCTGTCATGGAGAGGGTGAAATCGAATTTGTCCGTGGAGGCTAGGATTTTGAAACTCTGCCTTCATACTTTGGGCATGTGGCCAGGAGGGGTTGGTCCTTGGAGAATGACATCATCCTCAGAAGGGTGGAGGAACAGTGGCAGAGAGGAAGACCCTGAAGGAGATGGAGTTAATACCTCAACTGGGGCAATGGGGTAGATGTGTCGAAGTCAGTGAGACTGGTTCAGGACAGGGCAGGCTTCAGAGCTGTTGTACATAGGGTCGCTATGAGTTGCATGTGACTCAACAGCACACAACAACAACAATCTGTGACATAAATAAACTATCAAGTATAACTGAAAGTGTACAATCATCATAGGATAAATGAAAAATTGAATCTTTATGTGCATTAAATGACTTCTCCAAAAGAGTAAAAAGAGAACCTACAGAATAGGAAAAATACTTGACAATGATACATCTGCCATGGAACTCATCTTTTAAATGTGTAGAAAACTCCAACACAAAAAAGATTAATAGAACCAGCCCTTGCCAAGCTCAAGAAGAACATGGTGATTGGTTTCTGAATAGTGGAAAAAAGAAAAGAAGGGGGAAAAAAATGGAAAGGAAGCAGGCATTTGGAACTCTGTGATTGGCTTAAAGGAATTGTTGTCCTTGCATGAGCGATGGCCGAGAGGGACAAGGGAATTTGTGCCCTTTTGCCTCAGGGAGAGACTGAAGCCTAAAACAGCCAAGAGAGCAAGTAAGCTTGTTTGGAATCTCAAGTTAAGGCAGATGTCAAGGCTGCTAACTCCTAGCTCTCCACTTTATGGTTCTAAACACAGAAACCCTTCTAGGACCTCCTGGCTCTGCAGGGAACCCCTTTGTCCTACTGACTTCTGTCCAGACATCAGAGCCCGAAATTCAGATGTCAATGGGCTCCCGGCCTTGGTTCTGCCTCTTCACCACAAAAACCCTCTGTCCTGACACGGTCAGCTGCAGCATATGTTCTCCAAAAACCACAGACAGACGTTTGAAGGGTATGTTCGCACTGTGGTGCAGGCGAAAATCCCCAGCCGTGCTGACCAGCTCAAAGATGGCACTGGCTGCCTGCTTGTCATTCTCTAGATCCCTGGATGACACCAAAACTTTGCCTTCATTCAACACCAAATAGCAGAGCTGGTCTGGATTCGCTCTAGCCCCTGGGTCAGTGCAGAAGTCATCGCAGGTTTAATTTCCAACTTTTTAAGAAAGCGCCATACTGCCTTCCATAGTGGTTGTACCAAATATTTTTATCTTAAAAGTTAAAAAAAAAATTAAAACATTTCCATAAAAAAGACAAATAGACCAATTACAAAATGTGCAAAGGACATAGATAGATATTTTACCAAGGAAGACATTAAGATGGCCAACATATATATGAAGAAATGTTAGAAATCCTTAACTATTCTCAAACTCAATCTCATAGGCATCTGGTCAGAATAGGTGGTCTTATGGTGGGTTTCTAAGACTGCAAATTGTACAGGAGATTTTTCATCTTTCTCCTTCAGACCCACTGGTGGATTCAAATTACCAGACAAGTGATACCTTTGTGTTAGGAGCACAGCTCCCTACAGACTACTGAACCAGAACTCCTCCATTACCTATTGTTGTTGCTGTGTTGTTATGTGCCGTCGAGTCGTTTGCGCCTCATAGCGAACCTATGCACAACAGCCCTAAATCCTGCTCTATGCTGCACCAACCACACTGCCTCTGACACACCCATCCCGATTACCCCAGTCACCGAATCAATCCATCTC
>NW_006399884.1:2683127-2687653 GCF_000299155.1 Elephantulus edwardii | reverse complement strand
CCTTTTCAGCAGGAAGTAGCTAAGAGAATACGCCATCCTGTTTTCCTTATGAATCATGGTGAAGTCTCTCTCAGGGAGGAGTGATAGGGAATGGCAAAGGACACACTGACAAAGGAGGTTAATCAGAACTGGCTTTGACAAGCACTGTGCCAATTGGACAATTAAAACAGACATTCGGGTGGGGGGGGGAGAAGAACAAACTGGGGAGGAGGGTAGAGAGAACGGTGCAGCAATGAAGGAATGAAAACCCCAAATCCCTGTAAATGTTCATTAAAACTAATAAAATTTAATAGGAGATGGATTATTCAGTGACTGGGGCAATCGGTATGAGTGTATCGGAGACAGTGAGATTGGCACAGGACAGAGCAGAGTTTAGAACTGATGTACATAGGGTCGCTATGAGTCACAAGTGACTTGACAGCACATAACAACAACAACAACAACAACCACCACCACCATTCCTACTGCCTCCTTTCTTCATCTCACAATACCTTCTCCACACTAAAACGTATAGGGCGTTTTCAAATACTGATGGGATCGTGACCTTGAACACTGGATGTGGCAGGTTCTTCCTTGTACTAGGGTCGGTATGCTTATCAATATCCTTGGGTGGGAGAAGCAAGAGAAGTCATGGGGCTTCGCACTGCTCACACTGCCAGTGAGTGTTCACCTCCGTTTAATAATTCATCCTACTTCATAATTCACATGGAGAAAGGTGGCAGCACTTTGTCATTAACATTGGCTGGCCCCTGGCAGGTACTCTACCCTCTGAGTACTGCCACATCTGAGTTTCCCAAATGGAACAAATGCCAGTATTTAAGCCCTTTTTTGAATAGAAAGATTCAGAACCATCCCAAAGCAGTACCTACCGAGCTGCAGCAATCCACTTGCTATTGAGTTAATTCCAACTCATAGTGACTCTGTAGGACAGAGTAGAGCCATCCCACTGGGGTTTCTACGCTGTGATATTTATGGTAGCAGATGGCCAGATTTTTCTCCCATGGGCTCCTGGTTGAATTAGACCTGTCAACTTATCGCTGCCCACCTGTATTCATTAAGAGGGATTGGAGCTATCGATTATGACACCAAACTCTCTGTTTTTTGCACAAGAATGGAAAAGTCTTTAGAAAAGCTCGATTCAATGATATTCTGTGAACCACATAAATAATTTTTAAATATCCTGTTGCTGTTGTTGTGTGCTATAAGGTCAGTTCTAGCAACCACATGGTCAAAGAGCAAAACATAACAGGTGAAACGAATCCTAATTATATTTTACTTAGCCTAATTTGTCCATAAGTTTGCTATGAGTCATATACTAGACTCAACGGCACCTAGCAACAACAGTTTACTCAAATGATTATCATTTCAACATCCACTATAAACATTATTTTATAATGTTTATATTTTATACATTATTTTATAATGTTTATATTTTTTTATTTGTTATATGTGCTTGAAGCTTAGTGTGCATTTTCACATGTATTAGACCTCTCAACTCAAGCTAGGCACATGGTAAATATTCAACAGAAAATATAACAATTATTATGAACAATGCAGCTTTAACATTTTCAATACCATGTCTCAAGGGCATTTCATTGTGCTGGTGACTAGTGTTTTGGTGTAATTTGTTGCTTTCTTCTGCTCTGGTTCTGGGATTGTGAAATTCAGGGACTTCTCCCTTTCCCACGAACATTAAGGATCTCCATCATTACCTTTGTTACATACAGCTTGTACCAAGCGAATTAAGAACACATTGTTGAGGTGAACCTTCTTCAAAAGGTTGTTTATATCTTCACCAACTTCTGTAAGCCCAAGATAAGAGACAAAAAGGAAGATCAAAGTACATGCAGTTTTCTTCTGATCTTGCCTTGAAGGACACAGACATCTTCACTATTAATATTTGAGGTAGTGGTTGTTTTGGTTATTTTTTAAATAAGAAAATGAATTGATACAGCAGCATCTTCACAATAGCTCAGTAGTGATTATATGCCTTTAAGAATGCAAATTCCTCCTTTTTCTGGAACTCAAAGGTGGATGTTTGAGTATTTGCTTTCTCTTCGGGTGTCTTTCTTGCTGTACTTATAAGGGTTAATGGAATGTCACATAACACCATAGATGAAGAGAATCCAGGAGTTTTGGTTCTCCATCTCAGCTGTCTTATTCTTTGTTCTTCAAGGTTCATTCATCTGAGAGATACACTTTGAGAGTTCACTGTGTTATGAAATTCTCCAGATACTGAAATAAAATGTCAAATAAGATAGGCAAGGCTCTGGCCTCAGGGAATTTATGTTCTAGGCAATTCTGTGTGGCTTCCCAGAGATCTTTTCATTTTCTGCCTTTGCAGAATTTTTTTAAAAAACTCTTTTCTATGTAAAATTTCAAACACATATAAAAAAGTCCATCTTTCTCCGATGATTATTCTGCTTCAGCAATCATTGATTCGTAATCAGTCATATTTCACTGTTATCTCAGCCTCCTCCCTTACCAATTTTAAATGATTCTGACATCTTAGACATCATATCATTTCACTGACAAATAGCTTTCAATAAAATCCCATGTATTTTTTCCTTTGTATGCTGAGATTAACATGCAATATTTTTAGTTCTTGTCCTTATCTGTCATCATCAGTTGCAATTTTTAAGAAACTGTGTAAATATGAAATATATGCATTATATATTTAATTATGTTCCCCCAAAACATATATTGTAAATCTTACCCTTGCATAAGCTGAAATCCTGAAGGCAAAGAGTTCAAATCCACAGACTACTCCACAGGAGAAAGATGGGCAGTCTCATTCCATGCGATTAACTGCCTCTGAAAGCCTGCTGGAGGGTCAGCTATGAGTCACTTCTGACTCGCTGGAACACAGCAACAGCCACACACCTGTGTAATATGTTTCTCTGTTAACCAAAAAGTTAGTGATTTAAACCCACCAGCTGTTCCATGGGAGAAAGATGAGCAGTCTCCCCCCATTACGATTTATAGCTTCACCCACCTCCTCCATTTTTCCCCTCCCCTACTCTCTTTTAATCCAAAGTTTATGTCCTGTTCCAGATTGTTTAATGCAAACACATACTCTCTGAGTGCCTATTCATATCAGATATTGACTTCCCCTTTGTCTATCCCAACACAGGAATTAGCTATCCATTGTTTTATACAATAAGTGTTTGATTAAATATTGTAATAAATCAATTGCATCAAATTAATTATTGCCCATGAAATAGTTATTGTCTGGGGAGAAAATATTTACAGACTCGGAAACCCCAAGAGAGGGTTGCTATGAGCCAGTCTCCACTCAGAATTGTGGTTAAGCATATATTCCTGACTGACTATCTTACTATCTGACATTTCACATTTATGACATGAGTAAAGAATCTGCAACCAACTATTTTGTACATTAACAACATACATTTGGCACTAGCAAGCACTAAATGTGAACTGAGAGTAATGCTGTCTGATCATTAAGTCAACTTGGCTGGGCCCTGATTCTCTGAGTTGGGGCAGTTATTTAATGATGTGATTAACCTCCATTCTGTGAACTAATGTAGTTATCCTCCATTTTCAAACAACACGAATTTTTACACAACAGCCTGGTGCTTGGAACCTAAGCATGTTGGTAAGTGAGGAATGGGTGTAATAATATTAGTAAATGGTTTTCCTTTTTTGCTTTTAATGGGGCAGTATTAGCGTGGTGTCAATCTCTTTGGGGATCTAAAAAACACAGATTAGGTATAGAGAAGAAGCAGAGATAATATAATGCTATGATATGTTCCATAGAATTGAAACTGACCCATATCTGACCCTTTAGTGGGTTTTCAGAGGCAGTAAATCACACAGGAGGAGACTGTCCATCTTTCTCCTGCAGAGCAGTTGGTGGATTCAAGCCATGTGCCTTTGGGATTGCAGCACAGCTTCTTACCAGAAGGCCAGCAGAGCTCCCTAAGCAGAGGTGAGGAAAGATACCACGCACATGAAAATACTCAAGGAGTGAAGAAATGGAAGCTGAAGATACAAGTACCTTGTCTCAGAGCTGACAGAGAAGGTCTTTCCAAAAATCCAGCTTCCTGGAATCTGAACTTCTAGCCTCCTGTGACAACATAAATTTGTGAAAGTCACTCACTTGCAATACTTCTGTTATATCTGCACTAGATAAGCAAGATCCTATAAATGTGCGCATGCACACACACGCATACAAGGAAGAGAGAGAGTTTATAATTATTCCTCACCATAACCTGTAACTATAAACAAAGTTGCCCAACACCTCTTAGATGGACATGGAATCATTATACTTAGCGATTGGTTCAAATGGATTACTCACTGATAACTTGGCATTTGTCTTTTAAATGCATCTTTGATCTGATCTTATATAGAAACACATGATAATATACCTTTGCACTTGAGCCAGAGCATATGGTGATGAAGGAAGACATTCAAGCTGCTTTGAAGGAAATAGCATAAAATAAGGCCCCTGGAATAGATGGTATACCAATTGACATATTTCAGCTAATAGATGCTGCCGTGGATGT
>NW_006399884.1:2680092-2683027 GCF_000299155.1 Elephantulus edwardii | reverse complement strand
TAGAGGAGTATCTGACAGACAAGCAATTTGTGGAGCAGTGAAAGATAAATCCCTTATTGTGGAGTTAAGCATTAGTTACAGTGTTGACCCCACCCTTAGCCCAGTGCCTTGACCCACTTACTTCCCAGCTCCACCCAACAATAAAATATCACCTCATTTCACTCCACCAAAAATGGAGTGTAGAGAGATTGAAATTCTCATATACTGTTGGTGGAAAAGTACAATGGTATGATCAGTACTGAAAACTTTCATTCTTCTTTAGAACATTGATAATACAAATACCATTGATTGAGCAATCTCACTACTAGCTATATATCCTAAAGAAATAAGATCTGCGACTCAAACTAGCACATATCCATGTTTTCAAAGCATTATTTACTAACGCAGAGAGTTTAAAACAAACAAGTGTCCATCAGTGGATGAATAACTAAAAAATTCTTGCATTCACACAATTAGGCATCAAGAAAAAACTTATCAAAAATGTGTAAAATGCTACATGAAATAGACGATTTTAGAACCAATTACACTGAGAGATACAAGTTAGTCACAAAAGGATAATTGTGAGATCACTATTACAAAAAGCTACAAAAAAAGTTTAAACACAGAATCTATGTTGGAGGGTTAACAGGGATGGGAAGGGAGTAAGAAAGGAAGTAAAATTAATGAATAGATAAGGTGAGTGAAGGGAAAGGAGAACCAAGGTGTGCTTGATTCAGGTCATGGTCTTTTCAGGCACTTGCTGTGCATCTGAGAGCTGGACAATGAATAAGGATGACAGAAGAAGAGTGGTGTTGGAGAAGAGTACTGAATATCCCAGAAGAATAAACAGATATCTCTTGGAGAAAGTGCAGCCAGAGTGCTTCTTGGAGGCAAAATGATGAAGCTTCATCTTACATACTTCAGACATGTTGCTGGGAGAGGCTATTCCTTGGAGAGGGACATGATGTTTTGCAAGATGGAGGGTTGGCAAAACAGAAGACCCTCAACCAGATGAATGGACACAATGACTGCTGCAATGGGCTCTAGTGTGTCAGAAATTGTGATGATGGTTCAGGATAGGATGGGGTTCAGATCTGTTGTTCATTGGGATGCTACCAGCCATACTCAATTCAATAGGACATAACAATAACAACAAAAACAACAGCTGTAAAAACAATATATAATTTTAAAAATAATTTTTGCTTTGGCATTTTTAAGAAACTAAACTCTCTAGAATACAGAGTCCTACAGATTCATCTCAAGTTTTGTCCAATATATGACAGTTCGCCTGTTGGACAATGTACTACTTCATACTTGCAGAACAATAAGCACTTTGATAAAGCAGCATTATTCAGTGTGAAAGCAGAAAAAAGTAAAAGATGATGCTGAAAAGCAAGGCAAGTACTAATTGATGACACACCTAGTAAAGCAAATGATTAAAGATATTATCTTTGCTGTGTATTTACCTGAATGAAGAGTCTTCAATTCACTCAGTATTATTTGTTGTTTTATTGTGGGTTACTGTTGAGTCAAGTATGACTAATAACAGCCCTATAAGCAAGAGATCTGAACCCTGTTCTATGCCCCTCCTTGTTTAAGTGTGGGCAAATAGAAGACTTACTTTCTTCATCTGTAAAATAAAAACACTAGCTTCATGATGCGAGAAAACATTGAGATTGTTGATAATATCAACTTGCTTGGTTCCACAATCAACACTCTTGGCACCAGCTGTCAGGAAATCAACAGACAAATTGCATTGGGAAAGTCTGCTGTCAAGGACCACTCTAGAGTACAGAACAGCAATAATATCAGTCTGGAGACTATGGTGTGCTTGATCCAGGCATGGTCTTCACCTTTACTTGCTATGAATCCAAGAGCTGGTCAATAACTGAGGATGATAGAAGAAGGATCAATATCTTTGAGTTGTGGTACTGGAGAAGAGTGTTGAACATACTGTGGACTGGAGGAAAACAAGAGAAAAACAAGGTCTGTCCTTGGAGAAGGTGAAATCAGGTTGCTCCCTGGAGGCAAGGATTTTGAGGCTTTGTCTCACATACCTCAGGCACATGGCCAAGAGGGACCAGTTCTTGGAGAGGGACATCCTGCTTGGAAGGGAGGAGGAACAATGCAGGAGAGGAAGACCAGGATGAGATGAATTGACTCAGTGACTGGAGAAATAGGATTAGGTCTGTCAGAGACAGTGAGATTTGCTCAGGATAGGGCAGGTTTCAGAGCTAATGTACATAGGGTTTCAATGAGTCACAGGCAACTCAATGGCACATAACAATTACAATGTTGGGAAGATTAGTCTCTGGTGGATCTGTACTTCCATAAAAGTACCACCTTTGGATTAATAGTACAACTCTGTACCCACTAGGCCACAAGAGCTTTCATGAGGGTTTTTTAGTGTTTTTTTTTTAAAGGAAAAATATAATGTCTATTACTTTGCAGAACTCAACACTACTAAACAATCTGATCTAACCTCCTAGTGTCAGACTTGAACTGTTGCAATGGTATTTCTTTGTTCAGTGTCAGGAAGACAAGGATTCTCACCAATGGACCAATTGGCAGCATCAGGATGGATGGTGAAGAGATTGAGATTGTTCACATCCTTAGTCGGCTTGACTCCACAATCAACACTCTTGGCACCAGCAGCCAGGAAATTAAGATGTATTGCCATGGGAAAGTCTGCTATTAGGGACCTCCTAAAGAACTCAAGAGCAACGGTGTGTCTCTGGAGACTAAGGTGCATCTGGTACAGGACACGGGCTTTGCAATCACTTGTTATGCATCAGAGAGCTGGACAATGACCAGGGAGGACAGAAGGAGAATTGATGCTTTTGAGCTTTGGTGTTGGAGAAGAGTGCTGAGGGTGCCATGGACTGCTAAGAAAACAAACAGATTCATCATGTTGTTGTTGTTGTTGTTATGTGCCGTCGAGTCACTTGCAACTCAT
>NW_006399884.1:2671545-2679586 GCF_000299155.1 Elephantulus edwardii | reverse complement strand
GAATGGGAATCCCAGAACATTTAATCATGCTAATGTGAAACCTATACTTGGACCAAGAGGCAGTCATCAGAACAGAGCAGGGCAACACTGCATGGCTCAAAATTGGGAAGGGTGTACGTCAGGGATGTGTCCTATCTCCGTAACTTTTCAACCTGTATGCAGAGCAGATTATTCAAGAGGCTGGGCTCTATGAGTAGAAGCGTGGCATTAGGATTGGTGGACGATCTATCAACAATCTGCGTTATGCAGATAACACAACCTTGCTCACTGAAACTGAGGAGGACCTCATGCACTGACTGCAGAAGGTCAAGGACTGCAGTCTTCAATATGGACTGAGGCTCAATGTCAAGAAGACAAAGATTCTCACCACTGGACCAACTGGTAGCATCAGGATGGATGGTGAAGAGATTGAGATTGTTTACAGCTTCAGTTTGCTCGGCTCCACGGTTAACACTCTTGGAACCAGTAGCCAGGAAATAAAAAAACGTGTTGTGATGGGAAAGTCTGTGGTTAGGGACCTCTCTAAAGTACTCAAGAGCAATGGTGTCTCTCTGGAGACTAAGGTGTACCTGATACAGGCCATTGTTTTTGCAATCACTTGTTATGCATCAGAGAGTTGGACAATGACTAGGGAGGATAGAAGGAGAATTGCCACCTTTGAGCTGTGGTGCTGGAGAAGAGTATTGAATGTACCATGGACTGCCAAGAAAACAAACAGATACATCGTAAAGAGGATTAAACCAGGCTGCTCCTTGGAGGCAAGGATTCTGGGGCTTCGTCTGACATACTTTGGACATGTTGCAAGGAGAGACAGGTCTTTAGAGAGGGACATCATGCTGGGTAGAGTGGAGGGACGGCGCAGGAGGGGAAGACCCTCTATGAGGTGGATTGATTCAGTGACTGGGGTAATCGGGATGGGTGTGTCAGAGGCAATGAGACTGGCACAGGATAGAGCAGGGTTTAGGGCTGTTGTACATAGGGTCGCTATGAGTCGCAAACGACTTGACGGCACATAACAACATACTTTGTATCAAAAATTGCTGATGAATTTTCTCCTAAATTATCTACAAGAATCTTACCACAGCAAGCATTCTTTTCTTTGTAAGCTGTCACTGTCTAATATCATATTTTAAAATTATATTTATTAATATGTGGTTGATTTTACTTCCAGGGAAATAAAAATCCTTACATTACTATAGTAAAGGGCTATTTTTTTCCTCTTGTAGTTTAAAATATACAAATTTAATCAGCTTCTCTCCTAAAAGGTCTATTTTCAGGTTCTCAGTTCATATTGCCACACTTAAAATCTTTCTATGGACTCACATTATACTTTAAATAAAATCTAGGCTAAAAATCTTCATAAGGACTTTGTTTCCTTCTCTAACATAACTTAAAGTCATTTTCTCAGCCTCACTTGATACTCTCTGATCTCTCTAATCTATTTTAAGTTCTTGATCCTTCTTTGCCTCAAGGAACATACCATATCTGCTTGAAATAATTTGTAATATTTTCTTTCACATGGCTAACCCCCTGATCGCTCTTTGCTTTCAAATATCAAACTCTTAGAGAAGTAATGCTTAGGACTTTCCAGTCTAAAGTACTACCATGGCTTATAATTTCCTTTCTTTTTTTCATAACTCTCATAATTCGTTGTTATTTTCTGTTATGATTATTAATTACATGTTCACCTTCACCCCTACTTAAAAGCTCCATAGAGCAGAGACCATTACCTTTTTTGATCATCACTCTGTGTTAGTTGCATGCCTGGAAAAGAAAAAAAAACACAAAAAACCCACAACTCACTGTTGTTGTTTCTGAGTCATAGGAACCATCCAATGGGTTACTAAAACTATAAATTGTTGAAGGGTAGAAGCAGGCCTTTTTTCTCCAGAGAGCAACTGGTAGATTCACACCACACACTTTTCTGTTAGCAACACAACACTAAACTTATTATAGCACTATGGCTGCTTTTCCACAGAAGACAAAATGGATTAAATTTATATCTATCTATCTATCTATCTATCTATCTATCTATCTATCTATCTACCTATCTCTCAATTAAAACAAGCTTGGAAGCAGGAGTGGCATCCACTTCTGAAATAGCTTGCCTCTGGATGCTCTATGATCTTGGAGAAATGATGAAAGTTATGCAAGTATTCAAGTCTTTCTTTCATAGGGTCGCTATGAGTTGTCTATGACTTGACAGCAGTTAACAACAATAACAATAAAAATAACAACATTGCACTGGAGTCAATCCACAATTAGTCATCACTGCTTATTAGCATACTTTTCTTTTTCTGTGCTCTGGTGGCCTAGTGCGTACATAGTAGTGCTGCCAATCCAAAGGCAGGTAATTCGAATCTATCAGCCACTCCATGGTAGAAAGATGGACAGTATCTCCAGTGTAATTTACAGCCTCTGAAAACCCACATGAGCATCATTAGGAATTGGTTCCAAGTCAGCATCAATGAGTCAAGGGTTGTTAAGCATTAACATCTATACCTCACTATTTCTAAGGCCATAATTAGCTAATGTAATAATTAGTGCTTCTGAGAGAAGGCAAAAATAATCCTCCACAGACCACTGTTCTCACCTAAGTAAAAGAAACATTTCAGAATAACAAGTATTACGCTAGATAATTAACATTGGCCAATACAGCATGCTCGCTGAAGGCTCGATGACTTTCTATGTTGCTGTTTTGTGAAGAATGACTTTTTTCCTGGCTCAAATGTCAATTCTTCATGGTAGACAAAACATTTTGCCTCTTTGTTCCTAGCTATATTAATTTTCTTATCACTAGATTGAGCTCCCAAAGAATAGGAGCTCAAGCTTATTCCTTTGCTCTTCCTGCATTTAGCTATGTCTTTAAATTGACAAATGTTTATAGAATATTATCTGCTTAATTTTACATATAGGAAGGAAGCAGAAAGAGAGGAAGATATTTTGGACAGGCAAATAATCAGGTACAACTCCTAAAATAAGTATTGTCTCCTTATTAAAATAATGTCTCCTTATGTTTTATTATCCACCACTCATCTGGTGACCTAGAGGGTAAGGAGTTGGACTGCCAATCCAAAGGCAGCTCCATTCTCCTACTTATATGCCCTTGAGTAAGTCTGAATCCCACCAGCTACTCCAGAGGAGAGAGATGAGCAATCTCCTCTGGTGTGATTTCCTGCCTCTGAAAACCTGAAGGAGGGTTGGTTATGAGTTGGTTCTGACTCGATAGCACATAACAACAACTCCTCTGTCAGTTTCCCATAGAGTCATGGTTTGTGTGTTGCTGTGGCACTGGAAGGTACATCACCAGTATTTGAAATATCAACAAAGCCACCTATCATGGACAGGTTTCAGCAGAGTTTCTGGATAGAAGCAAGACTATCTTCCATTTCTTAAATAATAGATCTTTTAAACCCCAATGGGTAACAGAATAACATTGTTGGAGATAACGCCTGAAAATGAGCCCCTCGAGTTAGAAAACAAAGTACAAAACTTGGGAAGAGCTGCTTCCTCCAAGTAATTTACAGTAATAACATGTGGAGTAAAGTTTCCATGCAGGGAAGGACCTTCATGTAGCAAGATGTGAAACAAAGAGAAACTGCTACAAATATCCATTAACAATTGAAACATGGAATATAGGAAGTCTGTATTTATGAAGATTGGAAGTTGTAAAAAAAATGAAATGAAACTCATAAAGACTGACATCCTAGTCAACAGTTAGCTGAGATGGATTGCTATTGACCATTTTGAATCAGACAATCACATAATCTACTATACAAGAAATGACAAATTTATGAGAATGGTGTGACATTCATCATCAAAAAGAGCATTTCAAGATCTATTTTGAAGTACAATGCTGTGTTGGATAGAATACTACCCATATATATACAATGAAATCTAACTTGTATTCTATTAAGGGTTATTGATTTAATAGTTGATATTACAACATATTATACAATTTGTATAATACAACTGTTAAAAGTTGTATTTTTCAAATATAAATATCAACCACCAAAGCCAAAGATGAAAGAACTGAGGACATTGGCCAACCTTTGCAGTCTGAAATTAAACAAATATGCAACTAAGATGTATTGTTATTGTTGTTATATGGCTACAACTTGAGTTGTCTGTGACTCATAGAAACACTAAGCACAAAAGTTCTGAAACCTGCCCTATTCTGAGACAATCACACTATCTCCACACACCTACTCCCATTACCCCAGTTACCATCTCATCTGGGGTCTTCCTCTCCTGTGCTGTTTCTCTACCCTTTCAAGCATGATGTACTTCGCCAAGGACTGGTCCCTCCTAGCAACACACCCAAGTATGTGAGATGAAGTCTCAAAATCCTTGCCTCAAAGGAACAACTTGACTTCACCCTCTCCAGGACAGACCTGTTTGTTCTCTTGACAGTGCATGATATGTTTAATACACTTCCTCAGCACCAAAACTCAAAGGCATCAATTTTTCTGTCATCCTTAGTCATTGCCCACTTTGATGCATAGCAAGTAATTAGGAAGACCACGGACTGAATCAGGTGCACCTTACTCTCCAGCCGAATATCACTGCTCTTCAGGACTTTGGAGAGATCCCTGACAGCAGCAGATTTTCCTAACACAATTTGTCTTTTGATTTTCTGATTGCTGGTGCCAAAAGTTTTGATTATGGAATTAAGCAAGCTGAATTTATTAAGAGTCTCAATCTCTTTTCCATCTATCATGGTGCTGCCAATTGGCCAATGGTGAAAGTCTTTGTTTTCTTGATGTTGAGATTCAATCTATATTGAAGACTGCAGTCCTTGGCCTTCTTCTGCAAATGCTTTGAATCTTCTTCGGTTTCAGCAAGCAAGGTTGTGTCATTTGCATAACCCAGGCTGTTGATGAGTCTTCCTGCAATCCTCATGTCACATTCCTTCTCATAAAGTCCAGCCTCCTGATTTATCTGTTCCATATATAGGCTGAAAATGTATGGAGACAGGACACATTCCTGATGGACTTGTCCTGATTTTGAGCCAGGCATTCCTTGCTCTGTTCTGAGAACTGCTTTCTGGTCTAAGTATAGGTTTCACATGAGCACAGTCAAGTGTTCTGGGATTCCCAATTGATATCTGGAATGCAAAAGTTGGAAACAAAGAAGGACCAATATTTGGGGAAAATGGCCTTGGTGACAGAAATGAGACTGATGATTGCATGATAAAATTTTGTACAATGATTTATTTATTGCAAATATTAAAATTAGTAAATGTAATTATATACATTAATCTCACTTGTGGGACTACACAGGAATCAGATTGACTACATCTTTGGGAAGAATCAGTGGAGAAGCTCAATACCAGTATTCTAAACCAGACTTCTGAAGGTGAAGAAAATGGAAACATGTCCATAAGTACCAAAATATGACCTTGCTGGTGTTCCAACTTGATGTAAAAATCACCTTAAGAATAAATTTGATACATTGAACACTAGTGACCTTAGGCTAGATGGGTTGTGGGCCTTGCAAAGAGAGGGAAGAAAGAAAAGACCAAAATGAATGTTAGAATAGACTCTGAAATTTGCATTGGCATGATTAGAAGCCAAAACAAGGGGCAGGAATGCTGATGTAAGGGAGCTGAGCAGACTTTAAAACTCAGCTTGATAAGACACTAAAAAGTATAATGAAATGTACAAGGAGCTGGAGTTAAGAAAATCAAAAGAGAAGAACAGAGTTAGCTTTCCTCAAATGGAAAGAACTGAACAACAAATTCAAGCACTGAGTTGTAACATTGAGGATTCTATGGACAAAATCTTGAACAATGCAGGAAGCATCAAAAGAAGATGAAAGGAATATAGAGTCACTGTATCAAAAGAATTGGTTGACAGGAAACTACTTCAAGATGTAGCATATGATTAAGAACCAATGGTAGTACTAAAAGAAGAAGTCTAAGCTGCAATGAAGTCATTGAATAAGGTTCTAGTAATTGATGGGATACCAACCAAGGTATCTCACGGAACAGATGCAACCCTGGATGTGCTCTCCAATCTTAGCAAACAAATACCGAAAACAACTACCTGGCCAATGGAAGAGATCCATGTTTGTGACAATTCATAAAACAAGGTGATAAAATAGACTGTGGAAATTGTAGAACAATATTGTTAATATAAGATGCAAGTAAAATCTTGTGTATTACTAATAACCAGCTGGAACAAGTGTACTGGAAGGGAACTGTCATAAGTTCAAGCTGGAAGACATCGTCACATAAGCAGTATCATTGCTAATGTCAGATGATCTTGGGTGAAAGCACAGAATGCCATGAAGATACTTACTTGTGTTCTTATTGATTATGAAAAGGCATTTAGCTGTGTGGATAATAAGAGACTATGGCTAATACTGGGAATCCCAGAATACTTATTGTAAAGAAGAAAAAAAAAGTTGCCATTATAGATACCATTCTACCCAACAATTCCACTACTGGGAATATACCCCAAAGAGACCATATCTGACATCCAAGCAGATATATGCACACCCATATTTATCGTGGCTTTGTTCACAATAGCAAAGAGTTGGAAACAACCTAAGTGCCCATCAACAAACAAATGGATAGAGAAGCTGTGGTATATTCACACATTGGGATACTACGCTGCATTGAAAAACAAGGAACTTACGCAATATTATTCAAAATGGGTGACCCTGGAAGACATCATGCTGAGTGAAGTATCTCAGTCACAAAAGGACAAATACTGCATGGTTCCACTGTTGTAAATCAGGACTCACATCTGGGTTGTGGGGAGACTGAGAAAGATGGGATAAATAATGTATACTGCATTGAAACAGATGAGGGAGAAAACTGTTTAAGAGGGAAAATTATTAGCTATTTTTGTCATGACAGGAGTCCAGAGTGAAGGCTGTACAGTGGAGTGTACCTGGGGGGAGGGATTGTGAAACAATGAAAGAATTTTTCTTAAAAAAAAAAAGAAAGAAAGAAAATACAAAGGTATTTCTGCTTGTCTTATAGGCAAAGATGGTAAAACTTCATCTCACTTCCTGTGAGACATCGTGCTGGAGAAGGTAGAGGAATAGGGAACAAGAGGAAGATGCTACAAAAGATGACATAGTGACTACCACAATGAACCTGAGCATAGCAGTGATCATGAGGATCATGCAGGATAGGCCAGCTGTGGCTAGTAGTCCACTCAATGACACCTAACAACAACAATGTAGTTTATTATTATGAGTTACCTACCCATTTTTGCATTATGTAAAACCACCTGTAGCGTGCTTAGCTCCTTAGGTTTTTTCCCGTTTTCTCTTGTAGCTAATGAATACACATTTATCACTTTCTGAATCTAATCTAAACCTACTCATAACCTATTAAGCAAGATAGGACCCACAGACAGTAAATTTTAATCCAGTCTTTAAAAAGCAAGTAACAGTCCCCAATGCTGTGGATCTTTTCTTAGCGCTTGTTTCTTTTGATTTAGAAAGTTATGAATACAAGCAACAAATGCTAGCTAGGTTGTGGAGAAACTGGAACTCTTATTCATTGTTGGTGGGAGTGTAAAATGGTGCTAACACTGTAGAAGGCGGTATGGTGCTTTCTCAAAAAGTTGCATTTGGAGATACCATTTGGCCCAGCAATTTCACTACTGGGAATATATCACAAAAAGACCATAACTGCCATCCAAGGAGATGTATGCACACCCATGTTTATCGCGGCTTTGTTCACAATAGCAAGGAGTTGGAAACAACCCAGGTGCTCATCAACAGACGAATGGATGGAGAAGCTGTGGTATATTCACACAATGGAATACTATGCTGCATTGAAAATCAAGAAACTCATGCAATATTATTCAAATGGATGAACCTGGAGGATATTATGTGGAGTGAAAATATCTCAGTCACAAAAGGACAAATACTGCATGATGCCACTGCTGTAAAATGGGACTGACATCTGGGTTGGGGTAAGACTGAGAAAAATTGGATAAATTGTGTATACTGCACTGAAACAGATGAGGGAGAGAATAATTTAAAAGCGATGTATGATAGGGTATTATGGTTATCACAA
>NW_006399884.1:2669756-2671390 GCF_000299155.1 Elephantulus edwardii | reverse complement strand
AAAAATAAAAGAAATTATGTTCTTAAAAAAAGAAAGTTATGAATAATGTTACTTTCATTTGAATACCTCTTAATAATTTATTTCTTTTGTTAGGTATCTTAATTAAATTCTTACAAATAGTAGTTGTTGGTTTATACACAATTTCTAAGAACACTTAAAACAATCAAAAAACTTAGATATTGTGTTCATTTTACAATAGGAAATCTGACCTTTAGTTCAGAGAAAATAATTCAGATAAAGTCAGATGGAGCCAGGTCTTGCACTCAGCTCTTTCTGATAAGCTAGCTCAGACTCTGTCCACTGCATCAGGTTGCCAATTATCTCATTTGATCTAATGGATATGCTTGTTTCTTATTCTGTCTCTCCTGTGTAGAATTCTTAGATTTATACTTATAAAACTAATCACAAATTTTAACAATCTATGACAGCAATTCAAAAGGAAGAAAAAGTTTAGGGAATGTCGAGTTGATGTTAAGAATGATGAGATATTTGTCCTTTTGTGATGGAAATATTTCACTCAGCATATTGTCCTCCAAGGTCTCCATTTTGTTTAATGTTTCATGAATTCCTTGTTTTCCAATGCAGCATAGTATTCCACTGTGTGAATATACCAGAGCTACTCTATCCATTTGTTTGCTGATGGGCACTTGGGTTGTTTCCAACTCTTTGCTATTTTGAACAAAGCAGCAATAAACATGGGTGTGTATATATTGGTTTAGGTGGAAGTTCTGATTTCTTTAGGGTATATTCCCAGTAGTGAAATTGCCAGGTCAAATGGTACCTCTTCTATTTCCAGCATTTTAAGAAAGCACCATAGTGCCTTCAATAGTGGTTGTACCATTTTACACTCCCACCAAAAGTGAATAAGGGTTCCAGTTTCTCCACAACCTCACCAGCATTTGTTGTTTGCTGCTCTGTTGAATTTTGCTATTCTTTTTTTTTTTTTTAAGTTCGTGGATTTAATGAAGATTAGCTTCCATTGATCACTTCCCAAATTCTTGATTAACATTATGTTTGGCTCCTTCACACGTTTGCCTTCTTCCTTTGTAAATTTTTATTTACTTGACCTTCAGACAGATGAAGTTTTAAATTTTAAAAAGTATCTAACATAAGCAGAAATAAAAAGCAGTATTTTTAAATTCGTTTAGGTTAGTGCACTTCCTACTCTTGGAATCAGTTTAGCTCACTGAATCTGGTGTTTTGTTGACTTGGAATAGGTGATGTGAAATGCCTACCATGACTTTATAAATGTATAAGCAAAATTTATTCATTATATTTTTATTTAGGGTACATTCCAATCCACAATTCCCTGACACAGGTCAACTACATAAAAAGTAAAATGCAATGTCAAACCCAAAGCCTCAAAGAAGAGTTCAGTTTCCCAGAAAACAGTGATGGCATAACAATGGAAAACTTTCTCTAGAGCTTAACAGCATTAAATAAGTTATGCTTAAACAACACATGGAAGATTAACAGAAAGATCTGGAGGTTCCTTCTAATGTACATATAAATAGAACCATGGAAGCTTTTGAGACACTACATTGTTCAAAATCAAGAAGGGGGTCCATCAGGGATGTATTCTGTCTCCATACCTTTTTTTTATAAAAAATATAAGTTTATTTTCTTTAATCAAC
>NW_006399884.1:2664410-2667556 GCF_000299155.1 Elephantulus edwardii | reverse complement strand
GTGCAATATTTGTCCTTTTGTGACTCGGATATTTCACTCAGCATAATGTTCTCCAGAGTCAACCATTTTGAATAATATTGCATGAGTTCCTTGCTTTTCAATGCAGCATAGTATTCCATTGTGTGAATATACCACAGCTTCTCTATCCATTCATTTGTTGACTCCATACCTTTTCAATCTGTGTGCAGAACAGATCATCCAAGATGGTGGGCTGTAGGAGGAGGACGAAATGTGGCATCAGGATTGGTGGAAGAGTCATCAACAACCTGTGTTATGCAGATGACACAACCCTGCTTGCTGAAACTAAGGAGGACCTGAAGTGCATGCTGCAGAAGGTCAATGACTGCAGCTTCAATACAGATTGAAGCTCAACATCAATAAAGATTCTCACCACTGGGCCAATTGGCAGCATCAGTATGGACGGTGAAGAAATTGAGATAGTTAACAGTTTTAGTTTGCTTGGCTTCACAGTCAACACTCTTGACACCAGCAGCCAGGAAATCAAGAGATGAATTGCAATGGGGAAGTCAGCTGTCAAGGACCTCTCCTGGGTACTGAATAGCGACGATGTCAGGCTGGAGACTAAGGTAAACCTGATTCGGGCTATAGTCTTTGCAATTTCGTGCTATGCATCAGAGAGCTGGACAGTGACTAGGGATGATAGAGAATTGATGCCTTTGAGCTGTGGTGCTGGAGTAGAGTGTTGACTATAACATGGACTGCTAGGAAAACAAATAGATTTGTCCTGGAGAAGGTGAGCCAGATTGCTCCTTGGACGCAAGGACTCTGAAGCTTTGTCTGACATGCTTTGGGCATGTAGTATGGAGGGTCTTAGAAAGAGACATCATGTTTTGGAAAGTGGAGGGACAGCGCAGGAAAGGAAGACCCTCGATGAGATGGATCAATTCTGTGATTGGGTTGGTGGGAGTGAGTGTGGGAGTCAGTGAGGTTGGCACAGGATAAAGCAGCATTTAGGGCTCTTGTGCATAGGATTGTTATGAGTCGCAAAAGACTCTACGGCACATAACAACAACAATCTTTTTATGGCCTTATATAGATTTAATGAACAAAATTAAATGTGAATCACCATTCCACACCCCATCCGTTATTTCTAGATAAATCTATTGTTTATTTTTTTTTTAGTTAAGTTTTAAGTGTCCAGATATCCTAGGTCTCATTTAAGGAAATCATCTCTAGACTTGGGGACCTTATTGCTCTTCATCTGGTACAGGAAACTCCACCACATAAGATCCTGGCATTCATCATCTTGTCGAGCTCTTCACTTGTTCTTCATTCTAATCAGCAAAATCAGAGATTGTCAACATTTTTTGGGTTAATAAAACAAGGTGTGGAATCAGTAGATTCGATGGAGATCTGGTTTTTCTCGTCACACTGGATTTCTAGGCACCATTTGGATTGAGTTGAGAAGATGGGGAAGTAGAGGCGTTTCTTGGCCTGAGTCTCTCAACAGAGATGTAGAAGGGAGAGCGAGACCCCAAGGAGACTGACTGTGCACTGCAGGGGGACCCCACTTCCCTTGCACGTGGTGTTGGGTGACTGTGTGGCACCTGAGGTATACTTGGAGGAATTACTCTATTGTGGCACGGCAGTTGTAGTATTTGAATAAATCTACGTGGGGAGGGAGCAGCGCGAGGAGCAGCAGGCCCAGACCAAGCCTTTCGAAAAGCCATCGCTTTGCCCATGTCCTGTCCCCGTTCCCTCCCGTGGTGAGCAGCGCACGTCTCTCTCGGTGCTGGGAGATGATATATCACAGTTGTTTTGATTTGCAACTCTCTTAGAGCTAGGGATTTTGAACATTTCTTCGTGTGTTTGTTCACCATCTGAATGTCTTCTTTGGTGAAGTGTCTGTTCATATACTGTGCCCATTTTGCAATTGAGTTGTTTACCTTTATCTTGTTGATTAGGTTTTATTTTCATGACAAAATCCAGAATAAGAGCTGCATAGTCAAGTGGGGGAGGGGGAGATTGTATAACAGTGAAAGAATTTTTTTTCTTTTCAAAGAGAAAAGTGAACTGGGGGGAGGGGTGGGCAGGGAAGAAAACGTGCAACAATATATGAATGGAAATCCAAAGTCTCTGTAAACTTTCATTAAAATTTCGATTAAAAAAAAGATGAAGTATTTTGCAAAAGGATAGCAAAAATGGTGCCATAGCTTGAAGAATGTAACTGTTGTCACCGAATTATTATGCAAAAACTGTTGGATTGGTGTTTATTTTGCTATATTTTAACCAAAATAATTTTTTAAATTTTCTTAAAAAAATAAACAAACTCCCTTTTGCCAAAATAATAAATTCTAAACTCTCTAATTCACTTAAGACATTTAACTTAAGCATTAAAAGTCATAAAATCTGACTGTAGTATTTTTAAACTTCTTTGTTCCTTTTTATGCATAGATCTCAGTCAATCCACTGTATTGAAAACCAAGCTAAGGCTCAGTTCTGTGGCCTTAACCCAGGATTTCCCCCACATCCATAACAATAAAAAGCAGTGTCTTTCTTTGATTGGTCTTATTTACACTTCTCATCTTTACTCAATCACAATTTACTTATCTTTCTCCTTTTTGACATTTTAAAGTATATTTTCCAAATTGTTTTCACAAGTATGTAACTTTTCCCCCATTGGAAAAAGATTTAATCATATTTTTAGTGCTTGGCTCTACTAATTCATTTACATATTTCCCCCTTCACCTCATTCTCCATTCCTATCCTCATAAATACTACTTTCTCTAATATGTTTAATATTTGTCTTCAGATATATATGAATTCTTTTAAGATAAATAGTATTCTTCTGTGTGCACTTTTACTAAACATAAAAAGTATAGACCTTGCGCCTATTTTTATTCTCACATGACATGAAAAAAATTATCCTCATTTCTGTGAGTAGAGGTCCTAATTGGCTTTATGATTATGATATTGTGGTTTAAAAACTCAGTCTAACATAGATCAATGGAATAGAATTGAGAACCCGGAAATCAGCCCATCTATTTATGGGCAATTGATTTTTGACAAAAAGATGAAATCAGTTAGGTGGGGAAATGACAGCCTTTTTAACAAGTGGTGTTGGCAAAATTGGAAAACTATCTGCAGAAGAATTAAACAAGACCCCCACCTCACTCCATATACAA
>NW_006399884.1:2659145-2663240 GCF_000299155.1 Elephantulus edwardii | reverse complement strand
AGAAGGGTGCAACAATGAATGAATGGAATCCCAAAATCTCTGTAGATGTTCATTGAAATGAAAAATAAACAACCTAAATTAAAAAAAAAAAACAACTCAGTCTACATTTCCAAATTATTACAAATTATCATTTTCTCTTTATTTCTTTTCTAGTGCATTGTGTTATTCAGAGTATCACATTTAGTCTTTATTCTCTCTGGACTACACCTTGACATATATCATAAGGCTTTGTTCTCCAAATAGTGAGCCATTATTTTCTCTCTGAGATTCCAATAGTCTATTTCTTCCTCATTGGTTGTTTATGTCACTTTACCCTATATTCACATTTTAACTTATAGCTGGCTTTGGTTCTCACCTTTTTTAAGAGGAAAAAAAAATCTTTCATTGAGTTTAAAAATTAATTTAAATTGAAACCCCTCAGTGTGAGACCATTACAGAGATCCTGTTCTCTAATCTCCCTACACTGTGCATCTGCAAGACATGTAGCTAGCGGAAGTCTGCCACTCAAGGATGAATCTCAGATTTGAGCCAAATTTACACTATTCTAATATGATCCCTCTCCCTTCAAGGCACTGTCCATTACTAGCTCCTAACTGATAAAAACATAGTATAAACCACCTGTTAAGTTGGGAAATCAAAAGTTGGTCATGTTTGTCTCTAGAGGGATAGTCCCTGGAAGGTGACTAGGGAATTGCATTGCTAATCCAAAAGACCACAGCCACTCTGGTGGTTCAAACCTACCAGCAGCTCCCTTACAGCCTCAGACACCCACTGGAGGGGCTTGGGTTGTTTTTTTTTTTTTCTTTTATATAGATATTCATTGGATTCCACTGTGGGATCCTGCATCCTATTTCCTTTCACAAGTGCTGCTATTGTTTGCTGAGGTGTCACTCAGACATCTCTGACTCATAGCAACCTTATGTGCAACAGAAAGAAGTACTATGCCATTCTCACAATAATGGCTATATTTGAGTCCATTGATTGTAGTTACTATTTAAATCAGTGTCATTGAGAATTTTTCTCCTTTTTTTGTTACCAACCCTCTACCAAACATGATGTCCTTCTCCAGGGACTTCTCTCTCCTGGTAACAAGTCCAAAATACATCACACAATGTGTCACCACCCTTAGGAGCATTCTGGTCCTACTTCTTCCAAGACATTCTTCTAGCAGTCCATGTTTTGTTATGTGCCACTGAGTCAATTATGACTCATGGTGACCCTATGCACAATAGTTCTGAACTGTGCTCTATTCTCAGCCAATCTCACTGTCTTTGAAACACCTACCCATATTACCCCAGTTATTGTGTCAATCCATCTCTTCTGGGTCTTCCTCTCCTGTGCTTTCCCTTGATCCTTCCAAGCATAACATCCTTCCCTAAAGACTAGTCCCTACTGGCTACATGCCCAAAGTATGTGAGATGAAGTCTCAAAATCTTTGTCTCCAAAAAGCACCTTAGATTGGTTTCACCTTCTCCAGGCCAGAGCTGTTAGTTCTCCTGGCAGTCCATGTTATGTTCAGTATTCTTCTCCAGCACCACAACTCAAAGGAGTTGATTATTCTTCTGTCGTCTTTGGTCATTGTTCAGCTCTCTGATTATAGAAAGTAATTACGAACACCATGGCTTCTATCAGGTACTCCTTAGTCTCTAGTCTGACATCCTTGCTCTTCAGCACTTTGGAGAAGTCCCTGACAGAAGGTTTTCCTAATAAAATTAATCTTTTGATTTCCTGACTGCTGGTACTAAGAGTGATGATTGTGGAGTCAAGCAAGCTGAAATTGTTGACAATCTCAATCACTTCTCCATCTATCAAGATGCTACCAATTGGCACAATGATGAGAGTCTTTGTTTTCTTGATATTGAGCTTCAATCCATGTTGAAAATAACAGTCCTTGACTTACTGCAGCAAATGCTTCAGGCTATCCTGTTTCAGCAAGTAAGATTATGTCATCTACATAATACAGGTTGTTGAAGAGTCTTCCTCCAATCCTGATTCCACATTTCTCCTCAAAAAGGCCAGCTTCTCAAATGATAAATTCTGCATACAAATTGAAAAGGTATAGTGACAGGACACATTCCCAATTTTGAACTATGCAATGTTTCCTTTCTCTGCTCTGATGACTACCTCGTGGTCCAACTATAGGTTTTACAAGAGCACAATCAGGTTTTCTGGGATTCTTATTCTTCTCAAGGTTAGCAATAATCTGTTGTGACCCCACAGTCAAATGCCTTTTCATAGTCAATGAAACACTGATAGACATTTCTCTGTTACTCTTTGCTTTCCGCCAAGATCCATATAACTTTGGCAATGATTTCCCTAGTGCCAAGGTATTATTTCTATCATGCATGGAAGAGTGGAGGGACAGCACAGGAGGGGAAGACTCTGTATGAGATGGATTGATACAGTAACTGGAGCAATGGGGGTGGGTGTGTTGGAATCAGTGAGACTGGCTTAAGACAGGGCAGACTTCAGAGCTGTGGTATATAGGGTCACTAAGAAAAGAAAGATTCTCACCATTGGGCCAATTAGCAGCAGCAGCATCATAAATGATGAAGAGATTGAGATTGTTAACAGCTTTAGTTTGTTTGGCTCCACAATCAACACTCTTGGTGCCAGCAGCCAGGAAATAAAAAGACAAATTTCAATGGGAAAGTCTGCTGTCAGAGACCTCTCTAAAGTACTGAAGAACAACAATGCCAGCCTGGAGACAAAGGTGCGCCTGATCCAGGCCATAGTCTTTGCAAATACGTGCTATGCATCAGAAAGCTGGACAATGACTAGGGATGATAGAAGTAGAATTGATGCCTTTGAGCTGTGGTGCTGGAGAAGAGTATTGAATATACAATGGACTGCTAGGAGAACAAACAGTTTTGTCTTGAAGAGGGTGAGACTTTGCTGTTTCTTGGAGGCAAGGATTCTGAAGCTTCATCTCACATACTTTGGACATGTTGCAAGGTGGAACCAGTCCTTGGAGAGGGACATCATGCTTGGGAGGACAGCACAAGAAAGGAAGACCCTCAGTGAGATGGACTGATTCAGTGACTGGGGTAATGGGTGTAGGTGTGTCAGAGACAGTAAGATTGGCACAGGATAGAGTAGGGTTTAGGCTGTTGTACATAGGTTCGATATGAGTCGCAAGCAACTTAATGGCACAAAACAACAACAAACATGGGTGTTAGGCAACTTGATGACATATAACAATGTTGTTGTTAAGTTGTTAAATGCAGTCGAGTCACAGGTGACTCATAGCGACCCTATAAAGGAAAGTCCTCAAAACGTGTGTGTCTTTCATCCTCTCTCCAGGTTCATAGGGTTTCCGGAGGAACTATTATGGAAGTGGGTACCGCTCCTGCTTCCAAGTTTGTTTTAATTGGGGAGCTCCACCCAACACTGTCCACCATGGGTAACCAACCATTAATGCATTTGACACATCAGTGTCACAGTGTTCAGCCTCACAGCAACCACAAGTTACTGCTGGACGGCATATAACAGTGACCATTTAAAATTTAATTGATTAACTATGTGTGTGTATTAGTGTAATTGCCTTTGGTTTACTCGACCCTTCACTGAGGTTGTTAGGTGGTACACTGCACAGGATATGACTGTTCATCTTTCTCATGAGGAGCTACTGGTGGAATCAAACCACCAGAGACACATAGTCTTTGGATTACTAGTGCAATTCTCTACAAACTGCCAGTCACCAAAGTGTGTGCGTGTGTGTGTGTGTGTGTGTGTGTGTGTGTGTGTGTGTATACACAGATTTATCTGTATCTCCACCACTTGTCTGTCAGCAAGCATTATTCTGGTGGCTTGTGTGTTGCTGTGATGCTGGAAGCTATGCCAGCATTTTATGCTGTGCTATATTTTAAACACGAGTGGGGTCAAGAATAGGGGATAGATATCAGGGAATCTACCAGTTTAAGACTAAGACCTAGACTAAGAAGTAGGTCTGGCCATCCACTTCTGAAATAACAAGCTCTCAAGATCACCATTAATTTATGAAAATCCGAGAGCTCACATTATTCTCAATGGAGAGAGGTTAAAGGCATTCCCTTTAAGAACAGGAACTAGGCAAGGATGCCCATTATCTCCTCT
>NW_006399884.1:2626291-2656987 GCF_000299155.1 Elephantulus edwardii | reverse complement strand
TGAAAAATAAGGAAATTAAAATAAAAAAAAGATGGAAGGAGTACACAGAGTCACTGTATCAGAAGGAATTGGCTGACACAGAAGAATTTCACGAAATAACGTATGAGCAAGAGCCTGTGATGATGAAGGAGGAAGTTCAAATTGCCCTGAAGGAATTGGCAAAAAACAAGGCTCCAGGAATTGATGGCATACCAACTGACATATTTCAACAGACACTTCCTTGGATGCGCTAAGTTGTGCCAAGAAATCTGGAGAACAGCCAGCTGGCCCACTGACTGGAAAATATTTGTTCCCATTCCAAAGAAAGGTGACCCAACAGAGTGTGGAAATTATAGAACAATATCATTACTATCACATGCAAGAAAGATTCTGCTGAAAATTAACCAAAAACATTTTGGAACAATATGTCAACAGAGAACTGCCAGATGTGCAGGCTGGATTTAGAAGAGGTTGTGATACTATGATATTATAGCTAATGTTAGATGGATCTTAGCAGAAAGCAAAGAATACCAGAAGAATGTCTATCTGTGCTTCATTGACTATGCAAAGGCTTTTGACTCTGTGGATCACAATAAGCTGTGGCTGACTCTGAGAAGAATGGGAATCCCAGAACACTTGATTGTGCTAATGTGAAACCTATACTTGGACCAAGAGGCAATCGCCGGAACAGAGCAAGGAGACACTACATGGTTCAAAATCAAGAAGGGCATCTGTCAGGGATGTATTCTGTCTCTATACCTTTTCAATCTGTATGGAGAACAGATCATCCAAGATGCTGGGCTGTACAAGGAGGAATGTGGCTTCAGGATTGGTGGAAGAGTCACCGACAACCTGCATTATCCAGATGACATACTCTGCTTGCTGAAACTGAGGAGGACCTGACGTGCTTGCTGCAGAAGGTCAAGGACTGCAGCCTCCTATATGGATTGAAGCTCAGCATCAAGGAAACAAAGATTCGCACCACTGGGCCAATTGGCAGAATCAGTATGGATGGTGAAGAGATTCAGATAATTAACAGTTTTAGTTTACTTGCCCCACAGTCAACACTCTTGGTAACAGCAGTCAGGAAATGAAGAGACGAATTGCTCTGGGAAAGACAGCTGTGAGGGACCTCTCAAGAGTACTGAAGAGCAGCAACGTCAGGCTGGAGACTAAAGTGTGCCTGATTCAGGCTATAGTCTTTGCAATTATGTACTGTGCATTGGAGAGTTAGACAGCGAATAGAGATGATAGAAAGAGAATTGATGCCTTTAAGCTGTGCTGTGGTGCTGGAGAAGAGTGTTGAATACACCATGGACTGCTAGGAGAACAAACAGGTTTGTGCTGGAGAGAGAGAAGCCAGAATGCTCCCTGGAGTTAAGGATTCTGGAGTTTCATCTGACATACTTTGGGCATGTTGCAAAGAGGGACTGGTCCTTGGACAAGGACATGACGTTCGGCAGAGTGGAGGGATGGCGCAGGAGAGGAAGACCCTCAATGAGCTGGATCGCTTCTGTGAGTGGAGTGGTGGGAATGAGTGTGTTTGAGATGGCGAGGTTGGCACAGGATAGAACAGCGTTTAGGGCTCTTGTACACAGGGTTGCTATGAGTCTCAAGCAACTTGATGGCACATAACAACAACAACAACAACAACAACAACAACAACAAACTGGCCAAGTGGTGAGGAGTTGTGCTACCAATCCAAAGGCAGATGGTTCAAATTCACCAGCTGTCCTGCAGGACAGAGTTGTGTAATCTCATTCAAGTGATTTACAGTCTCTGAAAGCTTGTTGGAGGGTCAGCTATGAATGGGTTCTGACTCAACAGCATGCTAATAATCACCACCAATAGTTAGGAGCAAAAATAAACATACAAACTAACCCATACTTCATGATTAAATATCAGAAGTGCCTGGGTTCCCCAATCGTTACAGTTATCCAGAAAGTTTGAAGTTAGATCCTACCAGGGATTCTGGGATAAAGATGTGACAGAGTGTGAAACACAATGTGTATGAATTTTGTATGCATACCAATATACAATAAAAATTTAAAAGAAAATAAAAAAAGATCACCATTAATAATGCCTTAATATTATTGGATATAGTGCCAGAAGATGAGCCCCTCAGGTTTGAAGGGATTCATAATGCACTAAGGAAAGGCTCAAGGACTCATCTTATGACACTAAAAGTAATGCACCAGTGCTATCATAAGGTTATTGAGGACTTGGTGGCATAGTCTGTAGGGAGTTACGCTGTTAATGCAAAGTCTGGACCATGTGGGCAGTCTGAATTCCCCAGCAGCTTCTAAGAGATTTATAGCTTCAGAAAGTCAATAGAGGGTCAATTATGAGATGATTCTCAAGGAGAATATATGAAATATGAATCTAGGAAAATTGGAAGTTGTCAAATACAAAATGGAACACACAAAGATTGACAACTTAAGCATTAGTGAGCTGAGATGGATTGGTGTCTGTCATTTTGAATCAGACAATCATATGATCTGCTTGCAAAGAATGACAATTTGGAAAAGAACATTTCAAGATATAGTTTGAAGTATAATGCTTTAAGTAATAGGATACTATTCAAACACATACAAAGATATCCACCAGCCATAATGCTAATTATTAAGAAATTGGGGGAAATCTCATCACAGCCTGTGTTATGCAGATGACACAATCTTACTTCTTGGAAGTGAGGAAGATTTAAAGTACTTGGTGTGGAAAATCAATGTCAATATGGATTGCATTTCAGTATCAGAAAAACAAAAATCTCACCACTGAACCAACATCATAAGTGGAGAAGAGATTGAAATTGTCAGTGATTTCATCTTACTTGGATCCATAACCAATACAATTGGCATCAGCAGTCAGGAGATCAGGAGACATAGTGTATTAGGAAAGCCTGTTGTCATGGACCTCTCCATATTATTGAGGAGCAATATCTGAAGAGTAAGGTGTGCCTGACTTTTTTAGGCCAGGGTATTTTCAATTCTTTTATGCACCTGAAAGCTGCACAATAAGGATAATGAAAGAAGAACTGATGTCTTTGAACTGTGGTGTTAGAGAAGAGTATTGAATATCCCACGAACTAGCAAAAGAACTGATATGTCTTGGAGAAAGTGCAGCCCAAATGTTCCTCAGAGGCAAAGATGACAAAGCTTCATCTCACATCCTTTGATCATGTTATTAAGAAAGGCTATTCCTTGGAAAGGAATATCATGATTGCAAAGATGGAGGGTCAGTGAAAGAAGTACATGCTCAATGAGATGAAATACACAGTGACTACAGCAATGGGCTCAAGTCTGTCAGGGATGATGATGCGGATGGCACAGGAGTCAGATCTGCTGTTCATAGGGTTGAGTCATGAGTTCATGACTCATTCTCAATGTTCATGTTCAATGTTCATGAGTCATTTTCAATTCAATGACAACAAACAACAGCTACTGATTTCTGCAGCCCGAAATGTATTTAACATGCAATCAAGACACATTAGTAATAATGGTGACTGGAATGCAAAAGTTGGAAACAAAGAACTGGTAGTTGGAAAATATGGCTTTGGTGGCACAAATGAAGCCATAGATTACATGGTAGAATTTTGTACAATGACTTATTCGTTGCAAGTACCACCCAACAAAACAACAAACTGAAATGGTGACTATACACATAGACCTCTTCTGGTGGAATACAGAGGAATCAGATTGACTACATCTGTGGAAAGAGACCATGGAGAAGCTCAAAACAGCAGCTGAACTAAGACCATGGGCCACAGGGGACAGCTCCTCAATTACTCATATGGAAGTTCAAATTGAAGCAGAAGACATTTAAGATAAGTCTACAAGAGCCAAAATACAATCTTAAACATATCCCCACTGAATTTGAAGACCATCTAAAGAGTAGAGTTATTGCACTGAACACTAACAACTAAAGACTAAGTGAGGGGTGGTGGTGATGAAGGAAATGCGAGAGTCCATGTATGAAAAACAAGGCATTAGAACTTTGTAAATAAACCGATATAATAATTTTTTTTAAAAAAGACCAAGTAAGTGTGTGAGGACATCATCTAGGAAGAAAATAAAAACGTTCATTAAAAACACAGGAAAGAAAAGCCCCCCAAATACGTCAGAACAGACTATTTTCCGCAGATACTTGTTCTTCAACACAGAGAAGCCAAAAACTAGGGGAAGAAATGGTACCCTAAGACAGGTGAATAGAAGATTTTAAAGGGCAGCCTGAGAGAGACAAGTATTATAATGAAATGTACAAAGACTTGGAGTTAAAAAACCAGAAAAGCAGCAGATACATCACATTTCTCAAGCTGAAATAACTAAAGAACATATTCAAGTCTCAAGTTGTAATACTGGAGGAGTCTGTAGGCAAAATATTGAACAATGCAGGAAGCCTCAAAAGAAAATGGAGGTAAAACACAGAGTCACTATGCCAAAAATAATTGTTTGATGCTGAACCATTTCAGATAGTATTGGTCAACACTGAACCATTTTAGAAAGAAGCTTATGATCAAGAATCACTGATACTGAAGAAGTCCAAGCTGCACTGAAAACATTGGCAAAAAAGTAAGGTTCCAGGAATTGATGGAATATCAACTGAAGTTTTCAGCAAACAGATGCAGTACTGAGCACACTGACTAGTTTATGCCAAGAAATTTGGACAATTGACTGGAAGATACCTGTATTTGTGCCCATTCAAAAAAGAAGGCGATCCAACAGAGGGCAGAAATTATAAAATAATCAATAGCATATGCAAGTTAAATTTTACTAAAGATTATTTAAAAATGTACGTTGAAAGGGAACTTCCAGAAATTCAAGCTGGATTCACAAGAGGAGATTATATATATAATTCACAAGAGGATGTATATAATTGTTGATGGCAGATGGAACTTGTCTGAAAGCAGAGAATATCAAAATGAGGTTTAGTTTTGGTTTTTTTACTATGGAAAGACATGTAACAGTCAAATGAATAAGGATAACAGAAGAATTGATGCCTTTGAGTTGTGGTGCTGGCGTACTGAATATCCCATGGACTTCCAAAAGAATGAACTGGTAGGTGTTGGTAAGAGCACGCCATAGTGCTCCTTGGAAGAAAGACCGCTAATCTTTCTAAATTTGGACATGTAGCTAGGTAATGCTGTTCCTTGAAAAGGAACATCAAGCTTAGAAAGGCGGAGGGAGGGTCAGTGAAGAAGAAGAAGACTTACAATGAGATAGACATGGTGACTTCTGCAATGGGCTCTAATGATGGCTCAGGATAGGGGAAGGTTCAGGTTGGCTATTCATAGAGCTGCTATAAGTTGTACTCAACTTGAGAGTACCTAACAACAATAACAACAATGAGAAATGCAGGAATTCCAGAACACTTAATTGTGCTCATGCCAAACCTTTATATAGACCAAGAAACCGCATTCCAACAGACAAGTCTAAACCCAGGAAAAGTGTGCATCAGTGTGGTATCTTTAAAAAAAATTTTTTTTTGTATTTTATTTTTTTGCATACGTATTTGTATCAACTACTTAACAACAATAACATCAACATAGAGAATGATCAGTTGGCCTAGTGGACAGAAAGTGATGCTATCAAGCCAAAGGTAGGTGACTTTTAATCCACGGCCCTCAGGCCTGTTTTTCATTGTTTTTTGTTCAAATATTCTTCTAGGTTGTATAGCCCTGATGCTTCCACTTGCCATACAATGGTAACTTGTGCTTGCTGTGAGGCTGAACACTGTGACACTGATGTGTCAAATATGTTAATGGTTACCCATGGCGGACAGTGTTTGGTGGAGCTCCCCAATTAAAACAAGCTTGGAAGCAGGAGTGGCATCCACTTCCATAATAGCTTGCCTCCAGAAACCCTATGAACCTGGAGAAGAATGAAAATCATACAAGTGTCGAGGACTTTTGTTCATGGGGTCACTATGAGTAGCCTACGACTGACGGCACTTAACAACAACAACATTTGTATCAACTACCAGAGTAATGCAGATAACACTATGTTGCTTGCAGACATGCAGAAGACTTGAAACACTTAATATAGAAAATCAAAGACTATGGCCTTCAATATGGGTTATATCTTAATACTAAGAATACAAAACTTCTCACCATAGACAACATCATGATAGATGAGAAAACACTGAAGTCACCAATAATTTCGTTTTACTTGGATTCACAATTACCCATGGTAGCAGTAGTCAAGAAGTCAAAATATGTGTTGCATTGGAAAAATGTGTTGTCTAGGCAAATATGACAGCATTTTACAGCATTTTAAGTAATTTCAATTTTGTCTTGAAATAATATTGTTTCTGAAGATCTCAAGCCGGCAAATGACATGATAGAACAATTTCTATTGATGGAAATGTGGAAGATGGTCTTATATGAGGGCAGTCAAAGAGGTAGAATATAAAGATGCTGTTGAAGTTTAGGGGAAAAAATGTTTCAAACATGACAGTATCTGTGGTATCAGTGAGAAAAACAGAAAGGATATGAGGAGTCAGAGAAAAAAGTTGAAGTATTTCCTGTGGGAAATAATGTGAATGAATATTCAGCAAAGAGGATCGTGAGCAAAGCAGTTTAGTTGGGAGTCTATAATTTGTCCGAACCACAGTGTGACTAGCTTAAGGGATGAAGTGCAGGCCAGAGTTATAAGACTGAAAATATTGCTGGAGTTAGTCAGTGCCCAAGTTATTCAACAAAGAGGCCAATCAAGTAGAATTTTACATTCTCTTTGCCTCTCTGCCCCAGCAATATTGTTATTGCTGTTAAGTGCTATTGAGGTGATTATGATTCACAGCAACCCCAAAAGCAACAGATCAAAACCTAACTTCCTCATGATCTCTGTAATATTTGTTGCAGTTACCATGCCAATCCATTTCATTGAATCTTTTTTCCTCAGCACGATGTATTTTTCTAAGGACTGACACTTCTGATAGAACATATAATAAAACACTTTAATTAAAACTCTGGTTATCCAATATGACCTACTGAACATACTGTTCTGAAACAAATGTTAAGCTTTTCCTTAAAAAAAAAAAAAAAAGGAATATTCTTTTGAGTTTTTGGTGAAAGTTGGCAGACACAGCTAGGTTGACATTTGACAATTCCCATGTAAATTGTTCAATGACGTTACTTATATTTGTTACACCATGCCAACATTCTTTTTGTATTCATATTTTCCCCATTTTCAGTACTCTAGTTTCCCTGCCCCTTTATCTTTTTCTCTTAGGTTTTTGAGTAATTGTAAATCATTTTGGCTTCATAGTAATCATTCATCTTCCGTACTTTATTATCTCCAGTTATTGCTTGGGTCATCTCACTGCAAATTATAAACTTGTAGTTCATAAAGGCAATTTGGTTTATAACTATCTGCCACAAAGAACTTTAATTTGTCTACTTACTATAAATGCCTTTAGATTGTTAATTATATTAATTCCACTACAGTTCATGGAACCTATGCCTGAAGCAAAATTCCAGCTTCAAAGGTGTGATTCTGCTGCTTGTCACAGGAAAAACCAATCTTGGAGATTGGTTGGAATGTAAAAAACAGGTTTATTAAATACCACCATATAAAAGACAGGGGGTATATACTTTGGAAATCTGTTTCAAGGAGTGGAAGATTTCAGAGTGTATTTGTAGATTCGTTTAAGGGCATGGGAAGAGCTTAAGTTTAGTTAGTACTTTTAGGAGGGGAAACTAAACTCAAGCTCATTGTCATGGTGTCTAAACCAACTCATAGCTATCTCTTCAGTTGGTTTGTGGAGGAGGCTGTTTGCCCAGAAGATTGCCCATCTTTCTCTCTCTAAGCCACTGGTGGTGTTAAACTGTCAGAGAGGCCCTGCCTTTGGGGTTAGCAGCATAACACCCTATAGACTAGGCTACCAGAGCCCCTATTTAAGTGGGAAATAGGGAATTATTTTAGAAAGGAATTATTATACAAGCCAAGAGGCAAATGCAGCTGGTTTTCAAGTTGATTAGGTGCTTAAGCCATCACAGGACAAGTGCACTAGGCCTCCACGCAGCACCCAAGAAGAAACTTACTGCTGTATATGCATGGCACCTGAGAGCTCTTAACAAGCATTGCTAGCAAAGTAGTTAGAAGGAGTACCAAGAAGTATTAGCTGAATTCCTGGCTACTGGGCTGTGTGGCAACTTGTGTCCAGCACTCTTGATTTGAACTGTCTTAGGGGAAAACTACTTTGCTAGGAAAGACAGGTAGTTTATTCAGCACATTAAATACGGAGGAAAGCAGGAAAGTTTGTGATTCATAGCAAACCTAGCAATAACCAATCAAGGTTCTTCCTTTCCTTTCACTGCTACTGAAAAGGTTACCCATCGTCTTTGATATTAGGTCATATGATAATCATTAGGTCATTTGATAATCAAATTACTGAAACAAGGAGTGAATCTCAGTTACAGATTAATGATTGAGAAGCAAACATCAAAAGGCTTCAGCTTGATAAGGTCTTCCTCAATTGTCCTTCTAGAGAGCTCTGATGGCCTGGTGGTAGAGAGCTCTGCTGCAATCCCAAAGGCATCCAATTCTAATCCACCAGCTGCTCTTCAGGACAGAAGAAAGATGGGCAGTCTCCTTGCTCTGAAAACTCACCAGAGCGTCAGTTATGGGTTAGTTGCAACTCCATGGTATATAACAATAGTTGTCCTTCTAGTCTAAGAAGGCATGTCTTCCTTTTATTTATTAAATGTCTAGATGTCAGATGCAATCTACCATGACCTTTGAGGGAGACAGGTAGGCAATCTGCTTCCCTGTCATCATTAACTGCTTCTGAAAACCTGCTGGAGGGTCAACTATGAGTTGCTTTGGACTCGATGGCACAAAACAATAATGAAATGTTAGTTTCAATGATTACAACTCATTTTTGAAGTTTCCTATTACTTTTTTATCTCTTCCAACTAAAAGCCTCAAACTCATTGCCATGGGGTAAATCTCACAGGGGACTATCTGCCTTATTGTAGAAGTCCCCAGAGGCCTGACACCTCTTTTGCAGTACAAACCTCTGTAAAAAGTCAGTCATTACTGTTGATTGAAAGCTAACCCTCTAGCATGTTTTCAGTGGGTGTAAATTGTATGGAGGAGATTGCTCATCTTTCTCCTGTGGAACAGCTGGTGGATTTCAAACTAATGTCTTTGAGTTTGCAGAAGACCTGAGCTTCTGAACAAGAATAACACCACAGGCAAGAATCAAGCTTACCTCACCACAACGGAAAATTCTATAGGACAGGGGTGGAAAATGAATTAAAAATGGTGATATGCAAGCTTGTCCTGTCACTGGATTTCTCTAAATGGGGCAGAATTTGCTTTAAATGAAGAGAATTAAAATAGGGGGATGGGAATTCCTTTCTCATTTTCAGATGGGGAAAATCCAACAGTTTTAGGTGAGTTGTTACAGATGGTTGTTGTTGTGCCGTTGAGTCGCTTGTTACTCATAGCAACCCTATGTACAACAGCCCTAAACTCTGCTCTGTCCTGTGTCAATCGCACTGTCTCTGACACACCCATCCCGATTACCCCAGTCACTGAATCAGTCCACCTCACAGGGGGCCTCCCCCTCCTGTGCTGTCCCTCCACCCTCCCAAGCATGATGTCCCTCTCTAAGAACCGGTCTCTCCTTACATGTTCAAAGTATGTTAGACAGAACCTCAGAATCTTTGCCTCCAAGAAGTCGCCAGGTTTAACCCTTTCCAGAATGAATCTGTTTGTTTTCCTAGCAGTTCATGGTACCCTCAATACTCTTCTTCAGCACCACAGTTCAAAGGCATCAATACTCCTTAGTCATTGTCCAACTCCGATGCATAACAAGTAATAGCAAAGACCATGGCCTGTACTGGACGCACCTTAGTCTCCAGAGAGACACCATTGCTCTTCAATACTTTGGAGAGGTCCCTAACAGCAGACTTTCCCATGACAATTGTTTGTTGTTGTTACGTGCCATCGAGTCGTTTGCGACTCATAGCGACCCTATGTACAACCTTTTAATTTCCTGGCTACTAGTGCCAACAGTGTTGACGGTGGAGCCAAGCAAACTAAAGCTGTGAGCAATCTCAATCTTTTCACCATCCATCCTGATGCTGCCAACTGGCCCAGTGGTGAGAATCTTTGTCTTCTTAATATTGAGCCTCAATCCATATTGGAGGCTGCAGTCCTTGACCCTCTGCAGCAAGAGCTTCAGGTCCTCCTCAATTTCAGCAAGCAGGGTTGTGTCATCTGCATAACGCAGATTGTTGACAGATTTTCCACCAATCTTGACCCCACATTTCTCCTCATAGAGCCCAGCCTCCAGGATAATCTGTTCTGCTTACAGGTCAAATCCATGGCGTACGCCCTTCCCAGTTTTGAACCATGCAGTGTTTCCTTGCTCTGTTCTTACGACTTCCTCTTGGTCCAAGTATAGGTTTCGCTTTAGAACGATCAAGTGTTCTGGGATTCCCATTCTCAGAGTCAGCCACAGTTTGTTGTGTCCTTTGGTTATTAGTGCTCTTTCATCAAGTCAAGTAATTTTGGAAAAGATCTCAGCGTGTTGTTGAAGACTAGTTCACATTTCCAACACGCAGACTACGATTATCAGCAAGCCACTGGAATAAAGGAAGGAGGCAGCACACCACAGGTCACCTGAAAACAAGACACTGTAGTGGACGCTCTCTAGGAGCATTGCCTCCAGCAAGTTCGTTCCAGCTGATCCGCAGGAAATCTGGGCTATGACTGGACTGGACAGGGTCTCCAGCTGTTTGCTAAACACCCTGAGGGACAGCGGGGGGGAAAAAAGTCCTCATTCACTAAGATAACAAACCCTGAGATCACAGAAAAGAGGACAGCCACGGCAAAATGAAAGAAATGCGATCCCATACTTTGAAGCAAGCTCTCTCCGCTGATCTTACGTGTCTTCCCAGCAGTCTCCGCAATCACCGCGAGATTGCATAAATTCTCGCGAGATTTATCGGCAGCCATCTTCTTGGGGGTGCTGTTAGCCGGGAAGACCCCCGGAATTTTCCCATTGAGCTTCCCTTCATCAATAGCTTTCTTTACTTTTGCCTCTTTTGCGTTGTCAGCAAGCACCCGGCGTCGAGGCTTAGAGGAAGCGCGGGTTTAGGTGCGGGTTGCGCTGCCCGCGCGGGAAGATTTGCTAGGGTGCAGGGAAGGGGGAGGGCCCGGGCAAGCCGTTGCAGCCTCAGCTCGGGCTGGGGTCCGGGGAGGGGGAGCCCCCGGCACCCCGCGCGGTCGCGGCCTGCAGCAGCCCCCGTGAAACTGGTGGCCGAGAAGGGCTCGCGGGAACTTGCCACCGGCACCTCCCACCGCGGCCCACGCGGGCAGCGCGCGGAGGAGGGGCGGGGGCAGCGGCGGCAGCGGCGGCTGAAGCGGCCGCGACCTGGGCGGGCGGAGGAAGAGTGTGACGGGCCTCCGGGCCGCTGTGGATGGTGACTAAAATGATCATTGAAAACTTCGAGGCGCTCAAGTCCTGGCTCAGCAAGACTCTGGAGCCCATGTGAGTACCGGCGGGGTATCTCTGTGGGGATGGTGTTGGGAGACAGGGGGGCACCGACGTGTGCTCTTTCCTCCTGATGCCTGTGGTGGAGGCCGACGCGATAAATGGAGGTTCTGGGGTTCTCTGCCCCTCTCCCCGCTCCCTGCCAGGCGCAGGAGACCCCTGCGAGCTTGCGCTGACCTTTTTTTCATTGGCCAGCAGGCGCTCTAACCGGTGTGTTGCGCTCTGGTTTTCCCGTTAGGTATAGTGCGACCTAACTTCCAAACGGGGCCCCCCAGTCAGTGTCTTGTGCAGAATCCGAGCGTTGCCTCCTCGCTGGCCATTTTACCTGTTTTCCTTGGAATGAAGTGAATGGCCTTTATTCGAGATTAGGACATCTCTGGACGAAATCACTCAGGACTTCTCCAAACAATCCCTGAAAGAAGGCCACGTCTTCCATGTGCTTTCTGGTTCCCAGGCGCCTCTCCTCACTGATTGCAGATGTAACAGGTGCTAAGGTGCCCGGTGAAATGAAGCTGCCTTTTCCCGCCTATAGGCACGGTGGTTCCCATCAGAGGGGAAAGGGGAAAATGCCTTTTCTGATCGTATGAGATACATGTTGCTGTTGCCAGTTTGAAATGAAGTAGGGTCGATGAATTGTGGGGAGGTACCAGAGTGCTGAAACGCTCTTGGTGGGGAAATTTAAAGGGTGTTGTAACGAATTCTCCATGAGTGCATTCAAATGATATTGCAATCTAGGTGCTTGTTACGGATTTTTTTAGAATTGTTTGCTGCATAGTGAACAACTTACTATTTTTGGTTGATACACAAGAAACAACTTACTGAGTATTTACTAGCAATTGTGGGAAGCTTTTGAATATTGATTTCATATTTCGAGGAAGGCCAGGCATAGCAAACAAGAAAAGAATAGAATTTCAGTTAATAAGAAGTATGACAGTTGCAATGAGAAGGTCCTGTAAAAGAATGATTAGAGGAGAGGTCCCTTCAGTTAAGGCATGGAAAGCCTCTTTGAGGGGGTGAAATGTGAGCAACGCTGAGGAAGGAGAAGACGCTGTCCATGTAAAAATCTGTTGTAAAAAAGAATGCTCTTTGCAGAAGGAACTGCAAGTGCAAAAACCCTGCTTTAGTGATAAATATGGTGGCCTAGTGGTAAAAAGCTGTGCTACAATCCCAAACGGACATGGTTTGAATTCACTAGGCTGTGGGAGAACGGTGAGTAGTTTTCCTCTGGTGTTTTTTGTTGCCTCTGAAAAATCCATTGGAGGGTCAGCTGTGGGTCACTTCTGAATTGATGGCACACCACAGAAGCAACAGGAAAGCAAGGAAACCATTGTGGTTGCAAGCAGTGTTCTGCTGGATGATTGAAGGGAAGAACATGCAGTTGGAGAAGTAGACAGGGGCTAAATCCTGTTGGACATTCTAGGCCATGAACAGGTGTTTGGATTTTAGTTAAAAGATAATGGGGAAACATGAGAGAATTTATAGCAGACAAGGATGGATCAGACTTTTAACTGCCTGTTTTGTAGAGAGTAGTAGATCAACAGTGGAATTAAAGAGACTGTTCTAAGAGTTCCAGCAAGCAGAGATCATGGTAACTGGCATTAGGAATAGTGAAGACAGAACTACATAGTCTTCATGAAGTTGTTGTTGTTGCTACATGCCATTGAGTCGCTTGCGACTCATAGCGATCCTGTGTACTACAGACCTAAACTCTGCTCTGTCCTGTGCCAATCGCACTGCCTTTGACACTCCCATCCCAATTGCCCCAGTCATTGAATCAATCCACCTCATAGAGGGCCTTCTCCTTCTGTGCTGTCCCTCTACCCTCCCAAGCATCATGTCCCTCTCCAAGGACCAGTCCCTCCTTATAACATGTTCAAAGTATGTTAGATGAAGCCTCAGAATCATTGCCTCCAAGGAGCCTCCCAGTTTAACCCTTTCTAGGATGAATCTGTTTTCCTAGTAGTTCATGGTACCCTCAGTACTCTTCTCCAGCACCACAGCTCAAAGGCATCAATTCTCCTATCCTCCTTAGTCACTCTCTAACTCTCTGATGCATAACAAGTGATAGCAAAGACCATGGCTTGTATCGGACGCACCTTAGTTTCCAGAGAGACACCATTGCTCTTCAGTATTTTGGAGAGGTCCCTAACAGCAGACTTTTCTCATGACAATACGCCTTTTAATTTCCTGACTACTAGTGCCAAGAGTGTTGACTGTGGAGCCAAGCGAACTAAAGCTGTGAACAATCTCAAATCTTTTCACCATCCATCCTGATGCTGCCAGATCTACTTAAACTTGCTGATAGCTTTTATGTGAGTGAGGGAAAAGGAAATCAAAGGTGCTGCCCAAGAATTCAGCATAGTAAACTGGACAGGTAGTGGTTCTTTGGAGAATAAAGGGCAAGAGGAGAAATTAAGGGTAGGTGATTGTAATTACATATGAGGTGTCACATCTAAGTGAGATGTCAAGGTGGAGTTTAGGTCTGTGTTTCTTAGATTGGCAGAGTTTATTGATGGATTTGGCAAAATACAGTTTTTTGAGAGTGGAGTGGTACAGAAAAAAATTCTCATTTTGTTGAATTGGAGAGAAAGTGGGCAGCCTAGTGGAGTGGTTAAAAAGAATTACTCTATAGAGTCAGAGTTGGCTAGGTTTGAACTTTGACTTTGCTGTATATATTGAGTAAGTTGATCTACTTACCCAGTAAGTTTGTTTCCTCATCTGTAGAGAAAAGAATGACCATGTGTTAAGATAATTTTATATTATTGCCTTGCATGTTAGAAGCACTCCACAACTATTCAATAGTAAATAAATTTAAAAAATGTTTTGTGCTAATACAACAGTTTTTTGAAGCCTTTGATTTCCAAGTTACCATTTTTTTTTTTTTTACTCGTTGGTAGTCTAAATAAGAAAGTTGTTTATAGCTACTTGATGTTTATACCTATAATTGTTTTTTAGTCTTAATAAAGCATATTCCAGGTACTGTATTCGGGTGACTATAGTTCTGTATTTTGTTACTGTTGGAATAATTAAAGCACTACTAGTAGGAGGCTCTGGCGACCTAATGGGTAAGGGGCTGCACTTCAGTTGAATGGCAGGCAGTTCAAATCTCCCAGCTGCTCTGTGGAAGAAAGATGGGCCGTCTCCTCTGATTTACAGTCTCTGCAAACTGGCTGGAGGATCAGCTATGAGTTGGTTCCGACTTAATGACACATAGCATCACCAACAGTAGAGGAGTGATAAGAATTTGGATTTGTCAAAAAAAAAAAAAAAAAGAATTTGGATTTGTCATTTTGTAATGTAAGCTGCTGTGGTAAAAATGGAACTCTTCTCCAGGTACTTTTTGTATGTCTAGCTTCACATTATCCTTCAATAATACCTAAGGTTCTTCACATTGTGAGTAATCTTAGATTGCATCTCAGGTTAATTCTTTTAGATTATGAGTTATAAAAGATAATTCCAGTTACTCAAGAGTAGTGGTTTCCAGTTCTGTGAAACTAGTATATGTTTATTACGTATTTATTTTCGATATTATTGATATTTATTGTTACTTCTTTAAGCTCTAACTGCCACATAACATCTGCTTGAGGACAAATGTTTGAAGGACTTGAAATTTATATGGACGTCTTTTAGCTCTGTGTGCTAGTAAAGTGTAAAGTAGTAGGTCATGGTTTTGGACTTACCCTACATTTATTATTCTTTTAATTCAGTATTGAGATACGATTACCCTTAATAGTAGATTGAGACAGGACATGGAATTGCTATTCATGTTTCCCACTTAGCAGGGAAGACAGATATTGAAGAACTAATTACAGGTATACTGACTGTTTTGGAGAAGTCCAGAATGCTGCTAAAATATGTGTCTGAGGAGGTTAGGAAAGCTTTCCCTGTGATGTAACATGCCATCTTATCCTTCAGGATTAAAAACAGTTTGCTAGACCAAAGAGTGAGGATGGGGATCTGTAAAGCATTCTTGGTTTTGGAGAACAGATAGCACGGAGACTAAACTGAAAGGAAAAGAAAGTCTTTGAGGAATTGGAAGAAATTGAGTAACTGCATGGAAGTGGATACCTCCAAAGAGAGAAATCAGATCTCACAAATGTTTCATTGAGTTATGTTAAGGGTTTTGGATGTTACTGAAGGATAATGTGAAGATGGGGGAAAGGCTTTTGTTATAGTTTAGAGGCCTTACCCTATCCTGCACCACCCATGACTGAGCCCTGTGTTGCAGTCACTGTGTCTGTCCATCTCCATGAGGTTCTTTACCTTTCTACCTTTTTCAATATGATGTCTTTTTCCATGGTCTGACCCCTCCTGACAGCATACTCAAAGTTATGAGACCATTTTTCACCATCCTTGTCTCTAAAGCACCCTGTGCACCTCTCCAAGACAGAATTTTGTTCTTTTGGCAGTCCATAGGGATATTCAATACTTAAAGCCAACATCACAATTCAAAGGCATTAATTCTTTGCTCTTCTTATTCATTGTCCAAATTTCACATGCATATGAAGCATTTGAAAATACTATGGCTTGGTGAAGCAGTTGAAAATACTATGGCTTGGGTCAGTCACAACTTCATAACAAACATCTTTTAGCTCCTTAAAGAGGACCTTGACAGCTGATTTTCCCAGTGCAACACATCTTTTGGTTTCTTACTGTGTGGAACCAAGTGAAATGAAATCTTTGGCAGCTTCCGTCTTGAATTCTTCACCTGTCATGATGTTGACTGTTGATATATTTGTGAGAATTTTTGTTTTCTTGATAATGAGATGTAATCAGGACTGAAGGCTGTAGTCTTTACCCTTCTTCAGTAAATGCTTTTAAGTCGTCTTCAACAAGCAAGATTGTGTCATCTGCATGAGGTACATTTTTAGTGAGTCTTCCTCCAACCTCATTGCTTCATTCCTCATTTAATCCAACTTCTCTGATGATTTTTTTAGCATAACTAATGAGTAGGTATGGAGAAAGGATACAACCTTGACACATATCTTTTATGATTTTAAACCATGCAGTGGTGCCCTATTCTGTTTGAATGGCTGCTGCTTGGTCTCTGTAGAGATTTTGCATGAATACAATTAAGTGATCTGAAATGGACCTTTTCTCAATGTTTTTCATAATTATTATGACCCATGCAGTCAGAAGCTTTTGCATAGTGAATAAAACAAATATAAACAGCTTTCTAGTTGTCTGTACTTTTAGCGAGGATCTACCTGACATTAGTAATTATATCCTTTGTTCCATAGATCTCTGGTGATGTAAACCCCATGGAGTTGCATTGCTAGTGTAAAGGTAGTGTTTCTGTTTCTAATCCACCAGTGGCTCCAAGGAAGAAAAATGGGCACTTCTCTTTGTGATTTGTAGCCTCCAAAAACTCACTGGAGAGTTCTCTATAAGTCAATCCCAACTCCGTGGCAGTGATTTTCTAGTTTGACAGCCTCTTCTGAATTTCTTAATTTCTTGCAGTACTCTGTTAATGTGCCATTCTAGTGTGTTTTAAATAATTTCAGGAAGATTTTACTTGTGTATGATACTAATGATATTGTTTGGTAATTTCCACATGCTGTTGGATCACCTTGTTTTGAAATGGAAATAAATAATTGGTTTCCAGATTTCTTGGTGTAGGTCAGTGTTCATGGCCAGGGCTATCTTTGTTGAGTATCAATGTAATTGATACTCCATTAGTATTTGGGACCTTATTTTTTGCCAATACCTTCAGTGTAGCTTGAATGTCTTCCTCCTTCAGTACTCTTGGTTTTTGTTTGTATGCTGCTTTCTGAAATGGTTCAGTGCCAGCCACTTCTTTTTGGTACAGTGATTCTGTGTATTCCTTTCATGGTCTTTGATGCTTCCTGGTTCTTCCAGTTTTGTCCTTTGAATCCTTCAGAATTACAACTTAAGGCTTGAATTTGTTCTTCGGTTTTTTTCAGCTTGAGAAATAATGAGGATGTTCTTCCCTTTTAGTTTTCTCTCTCTAGGTGTTCACGCATTTTGCTTTGTCTTTTTCAAACTGAAAATTTGAAATCTTCTGTTTGTCTCTTTTTCATTTCTTCCCTTTATTTTGGCTTCTCGAAGTTCTTGCAAGTTTCAAAATCCCTTCTAACAACTAACTTGTTCTTTTCTTATTTTTTTTTTTTCTTTCCTGTACTTTTTATAACCATTTGCTTTCATCCTGGATGATATTCTTGGTTTCATCCCACAACTTGTCTGGTCTTTGATAATTTTCCTCAGTTTATCAGCTCTGTTCTTGATGGTTTTAAAATTAATATAGGATAAGTTCAGGTTTGTAGTTTGTTTCTTGTGGACTTATTTTCATTTTCTTCAGCTTCAATTTAGGGCAGTTAAGTTTTTAAATTGACATTTGTATTTATAAATGTATTTATTTTTATACGCTTGTATTTTTTAAAAATTAGATGTTCTGTAGGTTTTACCAGAGTTCTAGATTTTGTTTTAATGTATGTGTTAAAATCATTGTCCTGAAATACTTAACATTTTGACACAGTGACTTAAAGTGCTTCTGAGGAGCACCTTCACTCCAAGACAAACTTGTTTTTCTTTTGGCAGTCCATGAGATATTCAATGCTCTGCTCTTTTCTAGCATCACAATTCAAAGACTTCATTTGTTGTTCTGTCTGTCTTAGTCATTGTCCAGCTTTCATATGCATAGGAAACAATTGAAAAGACCATGGCTTTGGGTGCACACCTTAGTCTGTGAACTGACTGACATGTTTGCTCCTTGGCACTTTGGAGAGGTCTTTGATAGCAAATTTTCTCAGTGCAGTATATATATTGATTTCTTGGTTGCTGTTACAATAGATGTTGATTGTGGATGAACAAGCCACATTAAAAGGAAAAGAAAATAAAAACATTAAAAGACAAAAAATAAAAGAAAAAAAAAGATGAAATCCTTGACATCAATCTTTTATCCATTTATTATGATGTTACCTTTTAGTATAGAGGTGATAATTTTTGTTTTCTGGATGTTGAGATGTAATCTATTTTGAAAACTGTAGTCTTTGATTTGCAGTGTTTCAAGTCCTCTTTACTTTGAGCAAGAAAGATTTTGTATATAACACAGGTTGTTGATGAATCTTCCTCTATTTATGATGCCACAGCCTTCTTCATAAAGTCCATCTTCTCAAATGATTTGCTCAGCATAGAAATTGAATAGGTATGGAGAAAAAGGATAAAATCCTGATGCACACCATTTTGATATTACATCATGCAGTGAGTGCCCTCTTGTTGTGTTTGTATCATTGTATCTTGTTCCTAGTTCTAAATTTCACATAAACACAAGTGTTCTGTGATTCCATTTTTCTAATGCTATAATCTAAAGAAATGTTAATTAAAGAAATATTATAATCTCAATATTCATAATCTCTTAGGATCCACACAGTCAAATGCTTTTGTGTAGTCAATAAAACACAGGCATCTTTCTGTTCTCCACTTCGAGTGAAGATCTACCCTTTCCTGAGGTGTCTTCTGAATACAGCTTGAATTTTGGTGGATCCCTGTTCGTTTCCCTCTTCCAGTGGGTTTTGAATAATCTTCAGAGTAAATAAATTTGTTACATTGTTACTAGTACTGTTACTGTTGTAACCACTACTATTGCCATCTTAATTTCAATATTTTAATTCTTTGAACGGTTTTTATCTCAGAAGTTCTTTGGGTAATTATTATCTAGCTTTCACAAATGCAGAAAGTGAGACATAAAAGCAGAAAGTGACAGTATTTGCCCAAAGTCAGACAGCTACAGAATATAGCTTAATGATGATTTAAACTCAGGCTTTCTGATTTTAAAGCCATGTTTCTAATTAACTATTATAAGAAACTGTAATTTTATTATTTTCTATTAATATATACTGATTTTTAAGATGATATTTGCTCTAATTGCAAAAAATAGTCTTAGGTTCTATGCTTCTTGGTTATCCCAGTTTTATAGACTCTGAAAGTAACACCTCCAGTGATTTGGTCGGCTTTCCTCCTTTAATCACTTGTCTCACTTAACCTTCATTTTTATTCTTAGAGGAGGAACTGTTCTTTTAGGTTTGCAAGATGAAAACGGAACCAAAATTCCAGGAATGGAGATTGTTGAACTTTTTCTTCTTCTTAATTCTATTGGCATAGTCTGACATTCCTTAAGGAAGGAAAACAAATTTAGCATCAGTAACTTGGTTTCAGAATCAATATTTTTGGTCCTGAAACACAGAAAATCAGGAGACGTATTGCACTGGGAAGGTCTGCAGTGAGGGACTTCTCCAAATTATTGAGGAATAATGATGTCAGTTTGAGGACTAAGGTGCTTCTGATTCAGGTCATGGCCTTTCTGATCACTGCTGTGCTTCTGAGAGCTGGACATTTAGTAAGGATGAATTGATGCCTTTGAGCTGTGGTATTGGAGGAGAACACGGAACAACATCCAAACAACAAATATACCTTAGAAAGGGTACGTCAGGAGTGTTCTTTGGAGGCAGAGGTGATGAGGCTTCACCTCACATACTGTGGGCATGTTGTTAGGAGGGGCTCTTCCGTGGAGAGGGACATGATATAAAAGGTGGAGGGAAAGCAAAGGAGAGGAACACCCTTAACCAGGTGTATTGACCCAATTGACTGCTGCAGTGGGCTCAAGTGTGTAAGGAAGTGTGAAGATGGCATAGGATAGGACAAGTTTCAGATCTATTGTTAACAGGGTTGCTATGAGTAGTACTTGCCTTGATGGCACCTAACAACATTTTGATGATACCAATTAATTTAAAAAAAATCACATCTTTTCCTTCTATTCACTTTCCTTTTTTAATTGTTATTTTAGTGAACATTTACAGAAAAGTTGGATTTTCATTCATTCATTATTGCACATTTTCTTCCTTCTCAAGTTCACTTTAAAAAAAATACTCATTCATTGTTGCATAATTTCCTCCTTTCCCGCTCCTTCCCTAGTCCATTTAGCTATGCATCTCTTTTCCTGGATTTGTAAGAAAAGGTGGAGTAAATAATAATGCATTGAAACAGATGAAGGAAAGAATATATGATTAGGCTTTATTTGTATGACAGCAGTAAGGAATATATGATTAAGAATTATTTGTATTGACAACAGCCTATTCACTTTGTTTACCAGCTTTCTCTTACTAGTAAATTTTCAAACAGTAGTCAAGTCTTCAGTCTTTCCTTTGTTGTTTTTAGGTGCCACCGAGTCGACTGACTCATAACCACCCTATGGACAACAGATCAGAACCTCAGTCTGTACTGTACCATCCTTTAGTACTACTTGCCTAAAGTAGTTTCTTCTTGTATTCAACCAAAATTGCCTAATTACAAATGACTATGATAATGAAATATAAATACACCCTTTTTACATTCTTTTGTCCATGTATACAATGTGAGACATTGCTGAGGCTACTTTTTTATGTTCCCATTTGTCTGATTCCTTGGTTCTCAAAATCAGTTCTGTCTTTTAGTTTCTTTTCTGACCATATCACTGTATTTTTTTTTTTCTTCTAAGCATTTCAGCTCTTCATAGCTCATTCATTCATTCCTAGAGATGGCTTCTATTATGATTCATGACAGTGGTTCTTAAAAATGATTGTATGTGACTATGTTCTATTATAGAGACTTTGAGAGTTAAGACTAAAGATTCCCTTCTCTGGAATGTTAAATATACAAACACCTTTCAGTTGAATGTCAAAATTTTTTTAATCTTTATGCAAGAGTATCTATTTTATGTATAAACCAAGAATTTAGTAATTATCTATAAACACAATGCATGTTTAAAAAAAATTAGATGAGACTATCACATTTTAATTCTTATTTTCCCTCTATTTAACCCGTTTTTCCATGCCACTAAATAAAGTTTATTATTCTGTGGTAGTTCCATAAATTAGATCACCATTGCCCTATAGTTGTTGGAAGTTTGTGTTTGTTGGTTTGTTGTTTTTTTTTTTAAACTCTGATCAACACACTCGGACATACATGGATCTTTGCCTAATTATTTCTGTTGGATAAATTCCTGCAAATGAAAGGTTGAATCTTTTTTTTAAGGTTGAACATATTTAAGGTTGAGTTATTGAACTTTCTTCTAAAATAATTGTAATTTACATTACTACTATGTGTTTGAAAATTCTAGAAATCTTTAGCTACTTTGCCTATGAAAATTTAAAAAATATAAAATTGTTAAACTTACCAGGTAAGAAAATAATACTTTTAAAATTTGCATTGCTAATTTGACACGGTGAATAAAAATACTCGCTGTTAACTGGAAGGGTGGTAGTTCAGTTCTAATCCACCAGAACTCTCCGTGGGTAAAAGATGGAGAGGCTTCTTCAAGTAGAGATTGAATCTTCTTGAAGTTACAGAAACCTTGAATCAATTCTTCTCTGTCATATGGAGTCACTTGGAGTTATAAGTGATTAGATCGTGATGATTTTTGTTGTTAACAGGGTTGAACACTCTTCATAGTAGTTTAGCTATTTGTACTTAGATAGGTATATTTATGTATGTGGCATCAGAATTGAAGACTCATCAATAGCCTGCATTATGCAGATGATACAACCCTGCTTGCTGGCACTGAGAATGACCTGAGGTGCTTGCCACAGAAGGTCAAGGACTGTGACCTTTAATATGAATTGAAGTTCAACTTCAAAAAACCAAAGATTCACACCACTGGGCCGATTGACAGCATCATGATAGGCGGTGAAGAGATTGAGATTGTTAACAACTTTAGTTTACTAGGCTCCACAATCAACACTCTTGGTATCGGCAGCCAGGAGATTAAAAGACTAGTTGCATTGGAAAAGTCGGTTTTCAGGGACCTCTTCAGAGTACTGAAGGACAACAACGTCAGAATGGAGACTGGTGTGCCTGATCCAGGCTATAGTTTTCACAGTTAACTTGCTAAGTGTCAGAAAGGTGGACAGTGATCAGGGATGATAAAAAGAATTTTTGCCATTGAGCGATGGTGCTGGAAAAGAGTATTGAATATACTATAGACTGCTGGAGGATAGGAAGAGAATTGATGCCTTTGAGCTGTGGTGCTGAAGAAGTGTATTGAGGGTACCATGAACTGCTAGGAAAACAGATTCATTCTGGAAAGAGTTAAACCGGGCGGCTCCTTGGAGGCAAGGATTCTCTGTCTAACATACTTTGGACATGTTGTAAGGAGGGACCAGTCCTTGGAGAGGGACATCATGCTTGGTAGGGTGGAGGGACAGCGCAGGAGGGGAAGGCCCTCTATGAGGTGGATTGATTCAGTGACTGGGGTAATCGGGATGGGAATGTCAGAGACAGTGCGGTTGGCACAGGACAGAGCAGAGTTTAGGGCTGAGTCGCAAGCGACTCGACGACACATAACAACAACATAGACTGCCAGGAGAACAGATTCATCCTAGAGAGGGTAAAACCAGGCTGCTCCTTGGAGGCAAGGATTCTGAAGCTTCGTCTGACAGTCTTTGGGCATGTTGCAAGGAGGGACCAATTCTTAGGAAACTCATGGTTGGAAGGGTGGAGGGACAGGGAAAGAGAGGAAGACCTTCTGAGATGGATTGAGTCAGTGACTGGAGTAATGAGCATAGGTTGGCACAGGATAGCACAGGTTTCAGGGCTATTGTACATAGGGTTGCTGTGAGTAGCAAGTGACTTGACAGCACGTAACAGCAAGAACATACTTACGTAAATTTAAATATATGTAATTGAGAATATTTGAATAAAAATCCTATTGAGATTATATTGTTGTTTGCTTTTGATTTGGAACAAACCCATAGTTTACCCTCTTGATGGGTTTTCAGAGGCAGTTAATCACCTGGGAGATTGTCCAACCTTCTGGAGAGCAGCTCGTGGAATCAGACCGTGTGCCTTTGGGATTGCAGCACATCTTGTTACCATTGGACCACCATTTCAATTATATGAAGGCTGAAATATTGAATAATAGTTGATTGCCTAAGTTAATATAATTTCACTGCCCGTTAAGGGTCCTGTCTAATCTTTTCAATTGCTGTTGTCAATTTGATTGCATAAAAAGATAAACCTTTACTAGTTAAGATAAATTATTTTTTGGGTTCAAGATTGTTTTTAATACTGATACTATTTTTTGCTGCGGAGTCATTTTCTGCTTCATGGTCACTGCTAGTCCTGCATGATTTCCATGATCAGATTGTTGTGGTCCATAGAGTTTTCATAGACTGAATTTCATGACTAGTTTTGCAGGCTTTTCTTCATAAAACGTGTTTAAACTTAAGTATTCTTTAAACTCTTCAGTACTTATCAGCAATTAAACTCTTCAGTACTTATCAGCAATTGTAAGCAAGCTGTGTATCTACCTAGATTTCATGTCCAAACTTAAAATTATGTTTCTGAAAGTAAGCATTTTCTGGATTCAGTTCTTTCCATATATAGGTCTTCGAATTATGTAGGTTTGAAATCTTGCTCTTGGCATTTCTTCTTTTTACTCCCCAATCCCCATTACTTTACTCATCAAATCCCATCTCTTTAACAATTCTTTCTAATGCACCTAGTAAACCCTTCCTAGTGTGGGCCCAACTTTGTTTATAGCCTCCTGCTTGATAATATTTCCACATTCCTAAATGATACATTGCTTACTTTTAGCTTGGTTTTTGGAACTCTAGTATTCTACTTTTTGTTGTATTTCTAGTTTATGTCTTCCTACTTTATATGAGTCTTAATTTAAGCAACAGTAAGTTTTTCTATGCTTTCCACTTTATATTTTCCTTTTCTCGCTCACTTTATAGATAACTTTTAGTATTTAAATACTACATGGAGCTCAGGTGGTGGCTTAATAGATAGAGTTGCACTGCCAGCTCAAAAGTCAGCAGTTTGAATCCACCAGCTGCTCCATGAGTGAAAGATAGTCTCCTTGTGTGTTACTTTCAGCCTCTGGAAATCCACTGGTGGGTCATTTGTCAATTCTGACTGACAGTGAGCTGAGTTGTTTTTAATGTGTCGTAGTTAGTCTGTAGGGAGTTGCTCTGACAACAAAGGTGACGCCTCTGATTCAGATCCATCAACATGTCCATGGGGAAAAGATAGGCAATTTCTTTCCATGCTTGTAGCCTCTGATAAAACCTGCTGCAGGGTCACTTTTGAGTCATTTCTGACTCAACTGCAATGAGAGTTTTTGAGAGAATCTTTGTGCAGGGAGCTGTGGTACTTGTTGCTTTGCTGACTAAAAGGTTTGTAAAATAGGGTAAGAGTGGATAGATAATGAACATTGCATTGGAACAGATGAAGGAAAGAACTGTTTAAAGGGAACATACGATTAAGCATTATATGTAGGACAACAGCCCAGAATAACAGGTACATTGCAAAGAGGACTGTGGGGTGAGGGAGGAGAGGTAATTGGGCAACAATGAATTTTTTTTTTTTTCTTCAAAAAAGGAACTAGGGGGCAGGGAAGGGAGAGAGAGGGGCTAAAATATGCAACAGTGAATGAATGAAAATCTGACTTTTCTGCAAACATTTGTTAAAATCACAGTTAAAAATTTTATTTACAACAACAAAGGTTGGTGGTTCAAATCTACCAGTTGCTCTTTGGGACAAAGATGGGCAATGTTCTCCCATAAAGATATACAGCCTCAGAAACTCAATAGACAGTTGCCCTGAGTCAGAACCAACTTGATGATAATGTTTTGTTTGATTTGGTTTTTAATTCTTTGTTTACTCTTTGTATGTGAACTCTCAGAGATTTACTGCTGGTGAATTGGAATGGATTCATAACTGACTCTCTGGCAGGTTTCCGAGGTTAGAAATGGACTGAGAAGTTGCCCGTCTTTGTCTTGCCAGCCAGAGAGGGAGGTAGCCACTGGGTTAGAAGCACAACTCTGTACAGTTTATGCTTTGCAAACTCCCTTATATGTGAGCTTGGTTCTGTTATCCAATTTAAAAGATGAAATTGAGTCTTAGGCAGGTGATGTAACATAATTTTATAGTAGTTGTTGTTATGTGCCGTCGAGTCGTTTGCGACTCATAGCGACCCTATGCACAACAGCCCTAAACCATGCTCTATCCTGTGCCAATCGCACTGCCTCCGATACACCCATGCCGATTACCCCAGTCACTGAATCAATCCATCTCATAGAAGGTCTTCCCCTCCTGCGCCGTCCCTCCACCCTCCCAAGCATGACATCCCTCTCCAAGGACCCGTCCCTCCTGGCAACATGCCCAAAATATGTCAGACGAAGCCCCAGAATCCTTGCCTCCAAGGAGTTGCTTGGTTTAATCCTGTCCAGGATGAATCTGTTTTCTTGGCAGTCCATGGTACATTCAATACTCTTCTCCAGCACCACAGCTCAAAGGCATCAATTCTCCTTCTGTCCTCCCTAGTCATTGTCCAACTCTCTGATGCATAACAAGTGATTGCAAAGACCATCGCCTGTATCAGGTGCACCTTAGTCTCCAGAGAGACACCATTACTCTTGAGTACTTTAGAGAGGTCCCTAACAGCAGGAGGCAAAATTCAAAACAAGAGTTTGATTCCAGAATCTTGCTGTATTATGATACACTCCAATTTCTTTTTATATCCTGAAATAAGCAACTATGAGATGTCAGTTTTTCCACCAAGCTGTTTGTATGAATCTATCCAGGTGGAATCAGTATCAGTGCTTCCTCATTTCAGAACTCCTTTCCTCTTGCACGGATTTTTAGAATTTATGACGTTTATCATTTGCACACTTGACTCCTTGTTACTGGTTTTAGCCAGTTGGAGGTTTTAGCCTCCTTTTTAGAGCCTGTTGTCAGGTGCTGTCAAGTTGGCTCTGACTTATAGTGACCCTATGCATAACAAAAGACAAAAACCCTGCCTGATCCTGCACCATTCTCACAATATCTCCTGTTTAAACCCATCCTTACTGTCAACAGTTCTAGTCCTTCTCCTTAAGGGCCTTTCTTTCCTTTGTTGACATTCCATTTTTCCAGTCATGATGTCTTTTTCCAGGGTCAGGCACCTCTTTGACAGTCTCATCATCTTCACCTCTAAGGAGCCACTCTGTCTGCATGTCTTTCAAGAGAGATTTGTTTGTTCTTTCCGCAGTCTATGGTATATGCAGTATTCTCTGCCAACACCACAGTTCAAAGGCATCAGTTTTCTCAATTTGTCCTTATTCACTGTTACTTAGAACCTTAGATTCTTGAAAACTGACTTCAGATCAAAGATTGAAATATGTTCCTGTTCTCTGCTTGGCACAGTTCCTCCTGCGTGATTTGCAACTGAATATTAATTGCATTAATTGATATATCTGTTTTGTGCACCCATTATCTTAGCAGAGAGTAGATTCTGTTTTGTTTAGAACTATAAAATTCCATCATTCTTTACTTTGAATTATATTTTAGAGAATTAGAGATTTGGGTTTGAAGATTATTTAGTCTCTGGCTAGGTCGATTTCTTTCTCTTTACCATACAACACTTTGAGATTAAGTAAAGCTTAAGTTCAGGTTTGTTGTTGAGTACCATTGAGTCAGAACCAACCCATAGCTGATCCTCTGACAGGTTTTCAGAAGCGGTTAATCACACAGGAGGAGATTGCCCATCCTTCTCCTGCAGAGCAGGTGGTGGGATTGGAACTGCATGCCTTCAGTATTGCAGTGCAGCCTTTTAGCACTAGGCCACCAGAGCTTCCTTAAGTTCAAGAAAAGTACTTATTTTTGGAGGAAATGACATATTGGAGAATATGAATATTTACTCATTTTTTGGATGCCACTATGCAAATTTTCAAGAAGCTGTGCTGCAGTCTCATAGTCATGTGGTTCAAATCCATCAACTGTTCCATTTGAGAAGGATGGACCATCTCCTGTGTAATTTACTGCCTCTTGAAAGCTGGTAGAGGGTCAGCTATGAATTGGTTCCAAGACTACAGCACACAACAACAACAGTGTTGTACAAAACAGAATTCTGCAAAGTACTCTTAATCTGATGAGTTTTCAAACTGATAAAAGAATAAATAGGTAGATAATGACACAATATTTTTATCTTCTTAATTTCTTTTACTCTTGATAATATAACATTACCACAGTCACTGCTGTAACTTCTTGTCACTTTTTTATCAGCATGATAATAAGTTAAAAATGCATTTGGCATTTACATTGTGTAGCACTTGGCCTAGTATTTAGGGAATTGTGCTGCTAACCCAAATGGGGAGCTTCTCTGGCAACTCGAATCCAACAGTTGCTCTATGGGAGAAAGATGAGCAGTAACCTCTCGTATGATTTACAGCTTCAGAAACCCCCCCTGGAAAGTTAGCTTTGGGCTGGTTTGTACAGCAATGTTTTGTTTTTAGTACTTGCAGTTTATTGTGCTTCTCAAAAAATATGCATAAACCAAGAGGCATGGACAATATTATGACTAGGATGGAAAATTCAGTACTTCTGTATTGTGTCCATAGTGAGAATTATTAATTTTGGTGTTTTTTTTTTTTTTTTTCTAAGGAGATGGTTTAATTTTTGTGGTCCCCCAGCACCTGTGTGTGTATTAATTTGTTTAAGCAAGATGACTCCTCAAATTTTTTTTCTTTCTTCCTTTGTCCCGGAGGAAAGATAATGAATGAAAGATGTGAATGGATGGTAAACTCTTCTTATCTTCATAGTGTTTGTTTCTATGGGGGAAAAAATACCATTTTCTGTTATAAATAATGAAATTATACAAGAAAAGATTTAAGTTGGAGTTATAGTTGGCACTTTTTTGTGTATTAGAAATAATAAGATCACTAATTATTTGATTCTTACAACAAGAACACCAGAATAACTTGTAAGTCCTTACAGAATTGATCTCTCATTTTTAAGTTTGTTAATCAGTAAATTAAGAATCTTCATTGAGTGAAAGCTTTACTCCTCCTCCATCATTACTGCAGATTCTACTTTAAGGAGGCAGTTCTTCTGTAGTTGTGTTTTGAGCGCCTTCCAAACTGGAGGACTCATTTTCTGGCACTGTCTGGCACTGTTCTGCTGCTATTATAGGTTTTCTAGGGCCCTTTATTTCAGAAGTGGATGGCCAGTCCTGCAGAATCTGTTCACTTTGGGTGATCTTGCAGATATTTGAAATATTGGTAACAGAGCTTCCAGCGTCACAGTAACAACAAGCTGCCACAGTATGGTGAACTGACGGGAAATTGGTGACTATGAATGTACTATATTTTAAACATCTTCCTGTGATGAATTAAACGAACAGTGCTAGAATAAATGTTGCTGTATGTAAGTAAATAATTATCATAAAACAAGACAAACATATCTTAAATATTCAGTAAGCCTTGATAGCTATGCACAGCTGCAGAATTACCACCCAAAGAAAGTCTCAAACATCCTCAAGAAAGTAACTCTTAGTATTCTTTTATAGATACCTGTCCCTTGCTTACAAAGAGGTTGTGTCTATCTGTATAGACTAGTTTTGTCATTTTTTAAACAGTGTAAGTGAAATGCAATAAAAATGTGCTTTTTAGTATCTGTTATTGTTATATACTGTGTGTTCCAACAAACCCATAGATAAACCTCCAGCTGGTTTTCCAGAGATGAAAATCCCAAGGGAGGAGATTGCCCATCTCTGTGGAACAGCTAATTTAAACTGCATGCCTTGGGTTTGGCAGCACAATTCCTTAGCTTTTTTTTTTTTTTTTTTAAATAAAAAGAATTTTTGATGAAAGCTTACACAGCAAATGTCACTTGATATTTTCTATATTGTTCAGTAGCATTGGTTACATGGAACATATTTTGTCAGTATTTTAATGATATCTGTTCTGGTTCTGTTTCCATTCTTGCTTCTCTATCCCTTCTTCCCACTCCAACTTTCTCATCTTTGTGTATAGTAAATGAGACTTGTCTCAGAAAGATTTTTTTAAATATAAAGGAGCACAGTATTCACAGATGATATTGCTTATTTTATGAAGCTGTCTGTTACTTAGTTGAAAGGTGACCTTTGGCAATAATTTTTTTTTGTTTGTTTTTTTGCACAATCCTGGCAATAATTTTAAGTTCACAGTTTTTAAACTATTTAGAGTATCTCAGATCCATAGTTGTAGGCTTTCTGTTTTCTCTGCTAGTCCAGTTAAATCTAGCATTTTCTACATAGATTGACTTTTATACACTTTTCTCCTATTCATTTAATGCCCTGACCAGGAACAGTTGTGATTGGGCACCATCTAGATCTTTTCTTTGTGTAAGTGAAGTCATTGTTTCTGTGCACATTGTTTTGTAGACAGATTTTTTCTTTTAGTCATTGATTTTCTGCTTTCTTCAAGATGAGTAAAAACTAGTACAGTAGTGTGTATATTAAATGGTATGTCAGGATTTTTTTTTCTTTCTTTCATTTATGTTCTACTCCACTGCAATCCCAAAGGCTTGGGATTTGAGTTTACCAGCTACTCCATGGGAGAACAATCTCCACCCATGCAATTAACAGCCTCTGAAAACCTGCTAGAGGGTCAACTATGGATTGTGTGACTTAATGGTACTCAATAACAACGGTATTCTGTTTTGTTAATATACATCCGGGACTCAGGTTATGAATAATAATCATTCCTGTCTATCTCCTAGGAATAGGCAGGTAAGTAGGAACAGGTGTGTAGAGTTTGTATTTAGCCTTTCTTTAGTGCAAGAAAAAACCTCAAAGCCTGTTAATGATTTTAAAAAATGCATCTGCAGCAAGTGAATGACTGTGATAAAAATTTTGTTACAGATAGGGGTTAGTTTATTTCAGTCAGGGCAAATTTACATAAACTTAAAATGGATTTTGTGCTGAAATAGTGCAGATCCATTAAAAGATGGTATCTTTCTGCTCAAAGATAGAAGCGCCCAGTTTAAAGATGGTAGGTGACCGTGTTACTTTGTGTGTGACCCTGCTCAGTCTTGTCAGTAGTCTATTCTCATTTATTTGGTTCTTGAAAGGGCTCACTATGTCTTCACTGAGTTTCCCATTCCAGGACTTACCTCTCAATTTTCTTATGACATATCACCCAAAGTGAAAATTTCAAGCCTCTTGTTTTGTTGACCATAACAGAACTGTTTAGGATAATTTTGAAACTCTGCTTAAATGGCAAGTAGATTGTCTATGAGTATTTGTATCATGAGATCTTCCTTTGACACAGTTGATTCATTCTTTAGTTAATGACTATTTCTGTTTTTTTAATGTTTGCTATTTATGAATATGTTGTTGTTGTTGTTATGTGCCGTCGAGTCGCCTGCGACTCATAGCGACCCTATGTACAACAGCCCTAAACTCCGCTCTGTCCTGTG
>NW_006399884.1:2577433-2623779 GCF_000299155.1 Elephantulus edwardii | reverse complement strand
TCTAATTTTCCTACATTCATGGTTCTCACATTCCATGTCCCAATCACCAGTGTTGCTGTATTTTTTTCTATGATTTGGTGATGACATTGTAGTATATTGTTCAGCTGTCACCAATATCTGTTGCCCAATTTTCTGTCACTGTAAGCAGAAATGTGGTGCTTCCAAAACAATTGCTACCCCTTTCTCTCTCCTTCCTGCTTGAAACCCCTGAGAAACTTTGGTGTCTATATATTTATCAGGTCTAGCTGTTTCATTTAAGTGAGATTAGTTTGTCCTTTTGTGACTAACTATTCAGCACTGGGAGCTCTGATGGTTAAGTGTTAAGGAGTTGCACTGCCAACTTAAAGGCAGGTGCTCTGCAGGAGAAAGATGAGCAGTTTTCTCCAGTGCAGTTTACTGCCTCTGAAAACCCACTGAAAAGTCAGCTATGAGTTGGTTCTGACTTTTTTTGCTATCATTAAATGTTTCATATATGTTGTTAGAGCATGTATCAGGATTTCCTTTTTTATTTATGGACACATAATATTGTTTGTATGTGTATCTCTAATGTAAGAGGGTATTCCCTTCAGATAACTCCACTGTAAGTCTGGTCTGATATAGGCTGAATATCTATTTTTGTTTTTATTGTTGCTGGCTTTCATTGTAAGTATCTTTGTAAATTCAGTTTTTGAAAAGCTGCAAGTGAACAATTGAGACTAACATCTGTATATAGTACAGATTGCTAATGATAAAAATCCCAGCAAAACCACCACAACAAACCTACTACCATTCATTCAGTTTTGACTTACTTTGTTGTACAGAGGTTGTGGATCATTAAAGAAGCTGACTACATCATTTCTCCTATAGAGTGACTAGTGAATTTGAATTGCTGACCATTTTTTAACAGCTATATACTTTGACCACTCTGCCACCAGGGCTTCTAAATAACAGACATGGGTTTGAATTTTGCCACATCCTTACCACCATTTATCATTTGTTATGAATGTTGTTATGTGCTGTCAAGTGAGAACCTACTCATAGTTGACCCTTTAGTGGGTTTTTAGAGACTAAATTCCATGACAAGAAATTGCCCATCAGTTTCCCTTGGAGCAGCTGGTAGATTCGAACCACATGCCTTTGAGCTGGCAGCACAACTCCTTACCCATTGAGCCACTAGGATTCCCTTTGCTATGAATTGTTAGGTGCCCTCAAGTCAAGTACAGCTTATAGATGACCTTATGAACTATCAACCTGAACGCTGCTCAATCTTGTGGCATTCTCATCATCCCTGGCACATTAGAGCCTATTGTGAAAGTCATTGTGTCAGTCTATCTTAGTAGGGGTTTTCCTCTTCCTTCACTGAGCTTCTGTCTTTCCAATGCCCCTTTCCAGTGAGTAGGCTTGCCTATTGTCTAACTTATGTCCAAAGTATGAAAGACGAAGCTTCACCATCTTTGCCTCCAATGAATACTCTAGCAGCACTTTTTCCCAAGACATAATCTATTTGTTCTTTTGGCATTCCATGAGATAGTCTTCTTCTCCAGCACCAATATTTTTCTCTGGCAAATAGGTGAATTGCTAGCTTAAAGGGTAGATTATTGAAGTACAGGATCATCAAAAGAGAGGAAGGCCCTAAGTGACATGTAATAATGTAGTGGATGACACAGGATTGAGTAATGTTGTATTCTGTTATATATAGGGTTGCTGTGAGTTGAAAGCACCCTCACAGCGTTTAACAACAGCAGGGTGGATGTATGCTCAACCGTATAAGAAACTGTTTAGTTACTTATATTCACATTAGCATGTAGCGGAGTTCTAGTTTTTCCACATTGTCAGTATTATTTAAATCTGTCAGTTTATAAACCAAACCAAACCCACTACAATCAAGTACTATGATTCCAACTCATAGAAACTTTCTAAGGCTTTAAATATTCGTACAAATCATATATACATTGTTTTAAAAATTTTGCCCATTTTAAAGTCTTTTTGTTGATTTACAGTGTTTATATATTTAAATATAAGTTCTGCATTTTGTACACATTTTAGGGTATTTTTACCCACTCTGGTCTATATAGACAGTGTTAATCCTTTTGTGATGAGAATTTTTTTAAATAAAATTTTATACTGGTTTACTTAGAAAGCTTGTATACATTGCTTTTCATGTCATGTCATATATTTCCCATATCCTTTACCTACCCCACCCTTCACCTATCAAATTGTGTGACCTTATGATTATCCACTGCATCACCCTTCTCCCTGCCCCTACCTCCCTTGGATCCTCATATGTGTTTTATTATCTTTCTTTTTCTACAATAATGGATTTATATAGTATTTGTCCTTAAGGCACTGAATTAGTTCACTTAGCATAATATTCTCCAGTCCCTTCCAAATTAGGTAGTGATTTACAAAATCATTGCTCCTGCATGCTGTGTGGTATTCCATTGTGTGATTGTACCATAATTTGATGATACATTTTTAAGCCCATTAGTTGTTCTTGTATTCAGAGTGCCCTTCTCTAAAATTATGAAGATGATTTTTTTATGTGTTCTAAGATTATGATTCTAGATAGCATGTTCAGATCTGTGATCTATCTTAGTGAATTTTTTTAGTATGACATGGAATAAGGCTAATGGATCTGCCCTCACCTAATATACTTACTGCTGTCCAATTGCAACTGACTCATACTTGACACTCTTTTAGCTTTCCAAAGCTGTAAATTGCACTGGAGGAGATGACCCGTCTTTCTGCCTTAGAGCTGCTGGTGGATTAGACCTGTCAAAGTTGTGGCGTTTGTATTAGCAGCACAACTCCCTGCAGATTACACTATCAGAGTTCCCTCTATACCCAGTTTTCCCCAGAAATGTTTGTTTAAAAGTCTTTCCTTTCCTAATTGTTTTGACTTAGCATCTTTCTTAATAACATTTGAAGTCTTAAAACAGAATTATTTTTATGTATTTTTTAAGGTTTGGGTTTTTTTTTTTTTTACTTTTGGATATACTAGATTTGCTTGCCTTTCTGTTTAAAATTGAAGATCACCTTGGTGATGGAAATGAGGCTAGAGATTGCCCGTGATAGAGTTTTGACCAGTGAATGATTGATTAATTCATTGCAAATACTTTTTAAAAAAACCTCAGAAGACAACTATATATGTAGACTTTACCTGGTAGACTTTGGAAATCAGCTTCATTACATCTGAGGAAAGAGACTGGAGAAATTCAGTATCAGGAGTTAAAATTACACCAGGTACTGACTGTGAAACACACCATCAACAACTTCTGTGTAAGTTCAAAATGAAGTTAAAGAAAGTTAAAATAAGTCCACAGGAATCAAAATATGACCTTGAATCTGTCCCAACTGAATTTAAAAACTATCTTAAGAATAGATGGTGGCACTGAAACATTAATGACCAAAGACTAGTTGAGTTGTGGAATAACATCAAAGACATCATCCATGAAGAAAACAAAAGGTCATGATAAAAATAAGATTGTTATGTGCCATCGAGTTGCTTGTGACTCATAACGACCCTATGTACAAGAGCCCCAAATGCCGTTCTATCCTGTGCCAATCTTGCCATCTGAAACACACTCATTTCCACCACTCCACTCACAGAATCGATCCATCTCATAGAGGGTCTTCCTCTCCTGTGCCATCCCTCCACTCTCCCAAACATGATTTCCCTCTCTAAGGACCAGTCCCTCCTTGCAACATGCCCAAAGTATGTCAGACGAAGCTTCAGAATCCTTGACTCCGAGGAGCATTCCAGCTTCACCTTCTCCAGGACAAACCTGTTTGTTCTGCTAGCAGTCCATGGTATATTCCACACTCTTCTTCAGCACCACAGCTCAAAGGCATCAATTCTCTTTCTATTATATTATCCCTATTCACTGTCCAACTCTCCGATGCATAGCATGTAATTGCAAAGATGATAGCCTGGATCAAGTGCACCTTAGTCTCCAGCCTGACGTCGTTGCTCTTCAGTACTCTTGAGATAAGCTAGAAAAGACCAAAAGGAATGTCAGAAGAAATTGAAACTTGCATTGGAACAAAAAGAAGCCAAAGCATGAGGAAGGAATGGTGAGGTGAGAGAGCTGAACACAGTATTTTTAAGGACAGCTCAGGAAGACAGAGTATTTATAATGAAGTGTTCAAAGAACTGGAGTTCGAAAACCAGACGTTTGGCATTTCTCAAACCAAAAAAGCTGAAGATCAAAATCAAACCTCGAGTTGTAGCATGAAGGATTCTATTGGCAAAATCTTGACAGGAAGTGTGGAAGTGTGGAAGGAACACACAGATTCACTGTACGAAAAGGAATTAGTCAATACTGTACCATTTCAGGAAAAAAAAAAGAAATAGCATATGATCAAGAACTATTAGAACTGGAGGAATAAGTTTGTCATTAAGTAGTGCTACATTTTTCGCAAATCGGTTTCCTGCTTATGTTGAGAATGATCTTATAGTTCTCCTCCCTTTTTTCTGTTAATATGATATGTTTCACATTTGAAAATTGATCTGTGAAATGTATTATGCTTTTTTGAACTAAACTCTGATCATGATCATTTTCAGCAAGCAAGGCTGTGTCCTCTATAACACAGGTTGTTGAAAAGTCTTTCTTCAATCCTGATGCTGTATTCTTCATAAAGTGTTTCTTGACTAATTTGCTCAGTATACTACATGAATAAATACGGAGAAACATTTTTCTTGATTTTGAACTATGCAATGTTACCTTGCTGTCTTCAAACAAAGCTACTTGGTATAGATTTCATGTGAGTAAAAACTGTTTTCTGTGTTCCCCATTCTTCTCAGTGTTAGCCATAATTTGGTATTATCCACATAGTCAGATGCCTTTGCATAGTCAATGAAACACAAATATATATTCTTCTAGTAATGCTTTCAGCCAAGGTACATCTGATATCTGCAGTGATACCCTTGGTGCCACAGCCTCTTCTAAATCCAGCTTGAATTTGTGGCTTTTTTTCCCGTCAGTGCACACACTTCTTTCATTTTTAGATTATCATCATCAAGATTTTACTTGGATGTGTTGTTAGTGATAATGTTCAATTATATTCATATTCTGTTGAATCACCTTTTTTGGTCTTGTAAACAAACATTGTTTTGGAATACCGTGTAGCTCTTTTTCCTCATACCAAATTGCTTCTAGGAAAGCCTTGCAGTTACCCTTAGAGGTCAAAATAGACTTGAAACTACTTGACATGTCTCCAGGTTTTAACTGGGCACATATGCTTAGGGTTAAAGGCATCTCCTAACTCTTAAAAGTGTTTATCATTATCCTTTAGTTATCTTGTAACATTGATGTTGGTATTTGGCAGGCTTATATATTTCTTTATAAATTTTATCTTTATTTGCTCTTCGGCTTATTTGTAATATGTTGACAGTTCAGCCTCTTTATTTTTGGTGTGTTTTCTTATTTGTAGGACATGTAAACAGAAAATGTTTACAACAGTTACTTTTAATGAAAACCTATCAACATGATTATGATTGTTGCTGTGTACCATTGAGTTGGAACCAGCCCATAGCAGACCTTCCAGCAGGGTTTTCAGAGGCAGTTAATTGCAAGGGAAGAGATTGCTCATCCTTATCCCTGGGGAACAGCTGATGGATTAGAACCTTGTGTCTCTGGGATTGTTGTGCAGCTTCTTGCCACTGGTAGTCTTAGAAGAAAGACTGATATATGACTATATACAATATACAGACACCTAGCAATAACCAGAATGAAAATTTATGGTGTTTTTATAATTATTTACAAGAACAAAGAATGAACTTGCTTTTCACATTTTTTTCTAGTTTTAGTGCTGGAGTTCTTCTGTCATGCAAAAAAGCACTTACTACCTTGGAAGTTTGAAATTTTAGTCTACCTAGAATAGTCAGCTGGAAATACCTACTATATTTATGATAAGTTGTTGTTGTTATGTGCCGTCGAGTCATTTGCAACTCGTAGCGACTCTTTGTACAACAGCCCTAAACCATGCTCTATCCTGTGCTAGTCACACTGCCTCTGACACACCCTTCCTGATTACCCCAGTCACTGGATCAATGCATCTCATAGAGGGTCTTCCCCTCTTCTGCCGTCCCTCCACCCTCCCAAGCATGATGTCCCTCTCCAAGGACCTGTCCTTCCTTGCAACATGCCCAAAGTATGTCAGACAAAGCCCCAGAATCCTTGCCTCCAAGGAGTTGCTTGGTTTAATCCTGTCCAGGATGAATCTATTTGTTTTCTTGGCAGTCCATGGTACATTCAATACTCTTCTCCAGCACCACAGCTCAAAGGAATCAATTTTCCTTCTGTCCTCCCTAGTCATTGTCTAGCTCTCTGATGCATAACAAGTGATTGCAAAGACCATGGCCTGTATCAGGCGCACCTTAGTCTCCAGAGAGACACCGTTGCTCTTGAGTACTTTAGAGAGGTCCCTAACAGCAGACTTTTCCATCGCAGTACGTTTTTTGATTTCCTGGCTGCTGGTGCCAAGAGTGTTGACTGTGGAGCCGAGCAAACTGAATCTGTGAACAATCTCAATCTCTTCGCCATCCATCCTGATGCTACCAGTTGGTCCAGTGGTGAGAATCTTTGTCTTCTTGACATTGAGCCTTTCTCAGTCCATACTGAAGGCTGCAGTCCTTGACCCTTCGCAGCAAGTGCATGAGGTCCTCCTCAGTTTCAGCAAGCAGGGTTGTGTCATCTGCATAACGCAGATTGTTAATAGATCTTCCACCAATCCTGATGTCACAGTTCTCCTCATAGAGCCCAGCCTCCCAGATAATCTGCTCTGCATACATGTTGACAAGCTATGGAGACAGGACACATCCCTGGCCTACACCCTTCCCAATTTTGAACCATGTAGTGTTATCCTGCTCTGTTCTGACTACTGCCTCTTGGTCCAAGTATAGGTTTCTCATTAGCACAATTAAATGTTCTGGGATTCCCATTCTTCTCAGAGTCAGCCACAGTTTGTTATGATCCACACAGTCAAATGCCTTTGCATAATCAATGAAACACAGATAGATGTTCTTCTGGTATTCCCTGCTTTCTGCTAAGATCCATCTAACATCAGCTACAATATCCCTAGTACCAAGACCCCTTCTAAACCCAGCCTGGACTTTTGGCAGTTCTCTGCTGATGTGCTTTTCCAGTCGTTTTTGGATAATCTTCAGTAGAATCTTGCTTGTGTGTGAAATCAATGATACCGTTCTGTAGTTTTCGCACTCTGTTGGGTCACCCTTCTTCGGAATGGGAACAGATATAGATCTCTTCCAGTCAGTTGGCCAAGTGGTTGTTCTCCAGATTTCTTGGCACGACTTGGTGAGTACATCCAGGGCAGCATCTGTTAGCTGAAATACTTCAGTTGGTATACCATCTATTCCTGGGGCCTTATTTTTTGCTATTTCCTTCAAAGCAGCTTGAACTTCTTCCTTCATCACCGTAGGCTCTTGCTCATATGTGATTTCATTAAATTCTTCTGTATCTGTCAATTCCTTTTGATACAATGACTCAGTATATTCCTTCTTCTTTTAATACTTCCTGGATCATTTAGCCGTTGAAAATACTGTTGAGTATGGTTCTTTGACACAGGAGTTTACTGTCTGTATATCAGATTAAGTTTGTGGCAGTTGATCTTAATCTTAGTCCTATGCTTAAATAATAATTTGACCTTTTCTTGGTTATGAGAGAAGATATTTTATAGCCCTCTCTCCTTTTAGTAACTGATGCATTTTCGGTGGTAAGGTATAATAATGGTTTTGTGTGATGGATTATGTTTAGATACGCCTTTTTTTTGGATGTGTTGATTTTATACTGACCAAGAAGCTCTGTCACATAACCATTAGTGCTTAGCTTTTGTTGACATTAATTCCTATATATAATCCATGTTTCTTTTTTGAATTGAATGACTGTGTAAATAAACTATCATTGAGTTTTTGTATATATATTTGTTAAGCATTTGAGTTTTTAAAGGGTAATTTTAAGTACCGAATAATAGAATTATGACTTGATGCAAATTAGCTGTTTTTCTTGAATATAAATGAAAACTTAGTAGGAACAGACGTGGGTGTATATCCGTGTTCCAAAGTTACTGAGCTAACATATTTAAATTTAAGTCTTAATTCCTACTGCCACCTCCAGCTCCTCTTTTCAAGATTATTTAAAATGGAAGGTTGATTTACATTTTGTCACTTATTTTCTGAATTTCTAAAAATTCCAAGAAACTTGAACAAAATCAAACAAATATATTTTTACAGTGTTGGGCTGGGATGTTAATAGCTTTTTATGTTATACATTACTATTTTTAAAAACTTTAAAATAGAAAACTCGACATACACTAATAAGATTAATATGTCGTTATTGTTAGATATCGTCAAGTATCTTGTGACTCATAGCAGCCCTAGGAATAACAGCCCTAAACCCTGCTCTATCCTGTGCCAGCCTTATTGTCTCTAACACACCTATCCCCATTACCCCAGTGATGGGATCAGTCCATCTCATTGAGGGTTGTCTTTTCCTATGCTGTCCCTCTTTCCTCCCAAGCATGATGTCCCTCTCCAAGGACTGATGTCTCCTTGAAACATCTCCAAAGTACGAAGAAGCTTCAGAATCCTTGCCTCCAAGAAGCAGCCTGGGGCCACCCTCTCTAGGACAAATTTGTTTTTTTTTTTCCTGGTAGTCCATGGTTTATTCTCCAGCTTCTCCAGTTCTGCAGCACCACAGCTCAAAGGCATCAGTTCTCCTTCTATTATCCTTAGTTATTAACCAACTTTCTGATGCATAGCAAGTAATTGCAAAGACTGTGGCCTGGATCAGGCACACCTTAGTCTCCAGAATTATAACTTCTATTTGGAGGTAACTTGACTTATGTTATTAAAAATACTACACAAATTAATGAGTTCTTTTGGAAGGTTTATTGTAACATTTGGTTTTCTGTATTGCTTTAGATTTTCTAACTTTTTAAGCGTATGTACATTTCTCCCCAGATATAGTTGGAAGAGATGATTCTCTTAGGTCATGCTTTCTAGAAACATAATGAAGATGGGACTCTTCAATTAAGTTATTTTTTAAAAGAAAACAATGCCCTCTGATTTATTGAATCACTAATCAGTCAATCAGTCTGCATATATATTTATATTCAAATAACTGTTATTTTTTTATGCTTTTAAAAATACTCGTTTAAGTGATTTTATAGTTTTAATACACCATTTGCTACTGCTCATTGAAAGAGGTATTTTTAAATCATTGGAAAGTTGACAGATTGGCAATCAACTCTCACTTTGCTTTATCCCATTGTTTAGTTGTGAACAGTCTTGGGCCCTTTTTGCTTTGTTACTGTTTTTGTGTGTCATCGAGTCACCTGTGACTCACAATGTTCCTATTTACAACAGCCCTAAACCCTGCTCTATCCTGTGTCAATCTCACTATCTCTGACACATCTACCCCCACTGAGAGAGGGAGAGAAGCTGGTCCCAAGAAATGAAAAGGCTTTTATTAAGTGATCTGAGAAGGACACAAGGTGACCCTCACAGAGAGGATCAGAGTGATGTGTAGGCAGACAAAGAGAGTTTCTTTTTATAGGGGCCCTGTGGGAGATTTATAGTGGGTGATGGTGGTTTGTGCCTGGAGTTTGGGAGCAAGAGTCCTGTCAATGTGTAACAGAGAGGATCAAAGTGATGTGTAGGCAGACAAAGGCAGTTTCTTTTTATAGGGGCCTTTAGATGTAGAGGGGGTAATGGTACTTTGTGCCTCGAATTTGGGAGCAAGAGTCCTGTCAATGTGTAATCAGTCCCAGGGCCTTGTCAGAATCTGGTCATCTAGTTGTCTTATCTGGACATAGACATTATGAGATCTTCTCAAACTTGGGAAAATGGTGACATTCTTACCCCTTTTATCTCTGTATAGGCTCTTCTTTTCCCCAGATACCCAGAAAGTTTTCTTTCACTCCATGCAAATAAAATTCAGATTCTGTTTAAATGTCATTTCATCAGAGCCCATCCATGAATGTATTACTCATTCATTCCTCCTCCTCTTTTTTCTTTCTCCTCCCTTCTCCATACTTTATTCATTTATACTTAATAATTTTTCTCCTGAGTACTTAGCTGCTTGGTACTATATTTCTCTCATCTGTGTTGTGTGTCTTGTCTGTTATTCTTTATACCCCTTCCCCTCAATTTGCATTTTGTGAGGATAAGAACTTCATTTTCCCATCATATCTACATGATGTATAACTGTGACTGATAACATACCAAACAAACAAACAAAAGTATATTGTCATGGAGTAGCTTCAAATACCATTCACCATGTTTATGAAGATGAAAAACAAAGGATTCTTATAGAAAAAAATTGAGCTATTATTCTTATTTTGCTTTTATTACTAGTACTTATACCTCAGTAATTACAAAATACTGTATTAGATCTCATCTGTACAGTATCCTGAGAACACTATTAAACCTAAGGATTACATTATTTTAGATTTGTGAGGGGTTTGCTGTTCAGGTTGGTGTTTGTCCACTGAGAGTTGTTAAAATCATTCTAATGATTTTCATATATTGTTTTATGAACTTTATGATCATTGTAAGTAAACCAGTATAAAATAAAAAGAAACCCCATTATTTTAATAATAATAATAATAATAATAATAAAAAATCATTCTTCTGATTTAGTACTTCTATCAGACAGTTTATTCTGCCTTTGGGAGGTCTTTGACTAGTAAAAAAAAAGTATCTCTATTTTAAGCCAAAATCTGTTGCTTTCATTTACTTGTTCCAATTATATCCGATGAAGGATAATATTGAATATATGTAATTTTTCTTGTGATAGATATTTGAAATCTTACCAAGTTCTCTCTGACATTCCAGTTCTCCAGACTGAGAATTTTTATTGAGCTATATGATAATATCTACTCACCATCTAGTAATTTTTGTAAAATATGTTTGTGATTGTTTATATATTTATAAAAGGGTCATGCTTTGAGCTGCAAGATCTCTGTTGGATAGCAGCACCGTTATTTCTATGGTATTCACGTTTTTATTTTGCAGTGTTTTTTACTTAAATCCTGCCTTCCAACAGTTCATTTTAAAAAAATCTTATTTGACTTATTGAATACTTAAGTGGGTTGCGCTCTCATTCCAAAAATGTTGTTGCTTATGAACATGGTTCATATCCACCAGCTGCTCTGTGGACCGTCTTCTCCTGTGTGATTTATCCTCTGATACCTGGCTAGAGGGTCAGCTCTTAGTAGGTTCCAGTTAGATGGTATATAACAACTCATGTTTTCTGCCTTCCTTATTCTGCAGTTCTGATCGTCTTTGTTTTGTTCTTGTCTTCCCTGCTCCTACTTGCCTTTTCCAACTGCATACACAAAGGATTTGAATTTGTACACTCTGTGATCATAAACCTTAAACATTTGAGAAACTTAATTGGGGTGTGTTTTTTTTTTTAACTTTTCCCCCCTTGTATGCTGTTGAGCCAGATTCAACTGGCACAGGAGACTGCCCATCTGATGGATTTGAACTGCTTACTTTTGGGATTGCAGTGCAGCTTCTTGCCAGTTGGCCACCAGAACTCCATAAAAACTTAATTTTTTTTTAACTTTTTCGGGGGGGAGGGGCACTAATTATACAGAGATGGCAGTCCCATTTTTCTTCTGCATATTTCTGATATGCTAATAGTATGCTGTTAGATGTTGGCCCATCCTTTGTACCAAAGGATTAAGTCTAGCTCTTGATAAAATCCTAAAAAACTCGAGCACATTCTCATCAAGTCAGAACTGCCTCAGAGCTGACCCTCCAGCCAGTTTTTGGTGGCTGTCAGTCATAAGGGAGGAGATACACTCTTCCTTATCCCAAAGAGCCACTGGTGGATTCACACTGATAGAAGAACAGAGCCTTTGGGTTAGCTAGGTTTTCTATGGACAGTGCCACCAGAGCTCTGTCTTGTAAGTATTCAAATCACAAAACTGTTACTTGCAGAGCTTACTAGCCATGGCAGTTGGTCTAGTAAAGTTACTCATGAATAATAGTGTTTGTCATGAAAAAGGAAATTTTTAAATTTAATTTTTAAAAATAGCTATTTAGTTACCGAATATAATTTTAAGGTTTTTGTTGTTGAGTACTATCCAGTTGGAACTGACTCATAGCTACAGTATTGTCACTTTTTAAAAATTGCTGTGAAAGATACATAACACAATAGTTGAACATTGATACTTTATGGATGGAAAGAACTTTTTTTTTAAAAAACTTCTTAGATGTGGGTGAAGATTTAGAATAAATATATTTTCTGTTCAATTCATGAATGTTTCGACTTGTGACGTTGATTGTGTAACAGCAGTCTTCCACTTCCCTACCCAGGTTTACTGTTTCCATTAATTGTCCCTTCCTGCCTTCTGAATGCTCTCCCTGGGCAAATGCTGCCCTCTTGATTTTACACAGTTAAATAATCTGCCTCCTTGATGTTAAAGTTGACCTTATTTGCCCAAGGGTTGAGGCACATTTTAATTCATTTTCAGACTTGAAGGTATGTCTAACCACAGTTATTAGGCTTAACCTTTAGATATTTTATCTTTTTCTTTTTTAAATTCTACATTTTTCTCCTTCTCTACTCGGACTTCCTGTTGTGATCTGTTACAGAGTGATGTACAGTTGTAGCCAGGTGCCATCTTTTTCTTGTGGTCCTTTAGTTCTTTGGAGAAAATATGTCATTGGTTTTCTTCATTCATCTTTGCTTTAGATGAACAGAGATCAATAGTTGGACATTTGAACTTTGACACTTTTGATGAAGACAGAAAAGAGATAATGGGTTTTTTAAAATTAATTTTAATGAAAGTTTAGAGAGACTTAGGATTTCCAGTCATTCATTGTTGCACTTTTCTCCCTGCCCACTCCTTTCCCCCCCAATTCACTCTTCTCCTTGAAAAGTAAAACTCTTTCATTGTTTATGTAATCTCTCCCCCGAAGTCCACTCTATTATGCAGCCTTCATCCTGGACTTTTGTAATGAAGAAAAGAGATTAGGTTTTATTTGTCTGTGATCCTTAACATTTTGGTATATATTTAAACTTCTATTTCTCACGTTTTTCACTTAGTTTTGATTTGCAGGGGCCTTCTCTTTTTTTCAAAAGTATTGCACACCACACATGATAAAGGTAAACAACCCAGTTGAAAAATGGTCAACGGATATAAACAGACACTTCACCAGAGAAGACATTCAGATGGTGAACAAACACATGAAGAAATGTTCAAAATGCCTAGTTCTAAGAGAGGTGCAAATCAAAACAACTAATAAGATATCATTTCACCCCAGTAAGAATAGCAAAATTTAACAGAGCAGCAAGCAACAAATGTTGGCGAGGTTGTGGAGAGACTGGAACCCATATTTACTGTTGGTGGGAGTGTTAAAATGGTACAACCACTATGGAAGACAGTGTGGCATTTTCTCAAAAAGTTGCAAATAGCAATATCATTTGACCCAGCAATTCCACTACTGGGAATATACCCTAAACAAACTAGAACTGCCACCAAGCAGATATATGCATACTCATGTTTATTGCTGCTTTGTGCACAGTACCAAAGAGTTGGAAATAACCCAAGTGTCCATCAACAAACGAATGGCTAGAGAAACTGTGGTATAGTCATGCAATGGAATATTATGCAGCACTGAAAAGCAAATCATGAAATATACAAAATGGGTGACCATGGAGGACATTATGCTAACTGAAAAATCTCAAGACACAAAAAGACAAGTACTGTATAATGCCACCGTTATAGAACAGGACTGATATGGGGGTTGGGGCAAACTAAGATAAGGGGATAAATAATGTACATGGCCTGAAACAGATGGAGAGAACTGTATTAAAGGAACATATGATTAGGTATTATTGTCATGACAAGAGTCTAGAATAAGAGTTGGATAGTAAATTGGTGGTGGTGAGATGACCCTGTAGAACAATGAAAGAACTTTTTTTCCCAAGAAAAAAGTGCACTGGGGGGGGAGGGGCAGAAAGGAAAATGCAACAATGAATGAATGGAAATAAAAAAAAATCCACAAAAACAAACAAAAAACCCCACCAAAGTTACATGTTCTGAATAAAAGTGCGAGGTATAGAAATAATTGGTGGGAACTGGTTAAGGGTTTTTTTTTGTTTGTTTTTTTTTAAATTCTTTTATTTTCCTATCTGAAAAGTTGAATTTCTCTTAGAATAAACCCCTAAGATAAGATTCCTGGGAAAAGAAAACTTTAAAAATCATTTTAATGTGCCTTCAGATGCCTCAGGGGGAAAAACACAGCCCTAAACGTATTGCATTAAAAATGATATGACTTCTTAAATATCTTAGGAAAAAGTTGATCTTCCAATACAAATTCAGCTGTTTTATTATGAAATGTGAAATTATAAGCCTAGCTGCTTTTAAATAGTTTTACCTCTAAACTGATTTTGAAAAGTAGTCAGCATTTCAGATTACTTGTTTCTGAAAGATTTATTTCAAGCATTTTAAATTTTTGTATATGATAGTTGACTTGTTGTTGTGAGTCAGGAATTTGGAAGCCACATAGGTAGATTTTTCTGACTTTGAGTCACGTATGAGACTTAAGTTAAGCATTAGGCCAGAGCTTTAGTTTTCTTAAGATTTATCTGGTATTGTAGAATCCTCTTCACAACTCATTGTTATGTTTTTCCTGACCCACTTACTGCAGCCCTATGCTTTAAGGCTGCTTATCTGTCTTTAAGACTGCTTGTGTCTTTAAGACGTGGTGTTTTAATTTCTTCCTAACAAGTAGAGAGAGCGAGGATGATGATGATGTGGTAGCTTTTATGATGCAGTCTCAGAAGTCAGACACTGTCATTTCTGTTATATTCTACTTGTTAAAAGTAAGTTAGTAAGTCCAACTCACTTATCAAAGGTGGGGAAGAGAGTGAAAAATTTACATTTGAAGAGAGGAAAGCAACATTTGAATTCTCATTTTAAAATGTAAAGATGAATTGATTGCCCATGGCTTCAACAGTGAGCTCATATGTAGCCACTAGTGTGAGAATGAGCAATGGGGGTTTTTTGGTTTGGTTTTTTTGTTGTTGTTGTTGTTGTTATTGTACTCAGGGTCAGTTTGAGTTGGAACTGACTGAACAGCACCTAACAACAATATCACTATTTTTGTTAATTATAACCTCTTTTTAATAATAAAGGCTACTGATTCTCAAATATATACATAATATATGTGCTGATGATGGCTACATTTACTATGCAAAGAATATTAGTGTAAGAGAGAACATCTTAGGTTTCTTGAATGCCTTTCATAAACTTTTTACATTTATTGGTTTATTTAATTACATTTGTAATTGATTTTAGAATATATATTTTTTTATGGCTATGTTTCCTTCTTCATTTCTTTTTTCTTCAGCTGTGATGCAGATCCATCAGCCCTAGCAAAATATGTTCTGGCTTTGGTAAAGAAAGACAAAAGTGAAAAAGAATTAAAGGCATTATGTATTGATCAGCTTGATGTGTTTCTTCAGAAAGGTAAGATTTTTGTTGTTTATTGAAGACTACTCATACAAAGCTAATATATTTGGCATATATTCTAACTGTAACAAACCACTTTATGACAGTTTATATATTAATAAATTTAATTATAATTAGGGATGATGATTACTGGTTTTATCCATAGTTTACTTATTATTTGTTTATTTGAATTAGAATATTGGGTGGCACAATACTTCTCAACTTTTAAATTTTACTTTCCAGTAGAGAATAATAGGATATGTGTTTGGCACACTTGGTAGGGTTAATGGAAAATAGTCATGACTGGTAGTGATTGGCTCAGAGGCTTTGGACCCTGAGAATTGAGCAGATTACTACTAACTATAGAATTGTGCCATGGCACATTGACTTTGGAAACTATTGACCTTAATATTATTTGTAGATATATAAAAGCTAAAATATATTTTAGGGCACTCTGATGGTATATCAGATGGTTTTCCTACTAGCCGAAAGGCAGTGTGTCTCTGGAAATTCAGATCTACCAGCAGCTCTCAAGAGAAAGATAGGCAATCTCCTGTGTAATTTGTAGTCTTCTGAAAACTCACTGGAGGGTCAGATATGAGTCATTTCCAATTTGATGACAATGAGTGAGTGAAGATGTATTTTATCATATTAGAGATCTTGTGTGTAAAAGTAGAATGAGATAACAAATGTCTTTTGTGTTTGTTTTTTAGAGACACAGATATTTGTGGAAAAACTTTTTGATGCTGTGAATACAAAGAGTTACCTACCTCCTCCAGAACAGCCATCATCAGGAAGCCTAAAGGTAGAATTTTTTCAGCACCAAGAAAAAGATATAAAAAAAGAAGAAGTAAGGATTTTTGGTTTTTAATATACTTTACATGTTCTTTGATACATATCAGGAATAAATAAACTGAAACTTGGGTTTGTTTTGTTTTTTACCTGTTCTGTATGGTGCATCCAGGATACCATCAACTCATCAAGAGGACTTAGAGTATATAATTATACTCAGTGCCAGTAATATTGCACAGTGAATTGTTAGTAAAATCAACAAAGACAAGGCACAGGGTAAAGCTTAGAAGGTCTTCTTGATAAAAGACTTCTTTATATAAGACTTATGACAAATATAGGAAATATTTCTTCCAGTTCAGATGTTTTAGTAGTGTATTGCAAAATGTGGTTCAGTTGCCTGCCACTGGAGAAACCAATCTTAGAGACAGTTGAAATGAAAAAGTAGATTTATTATGTACTAGTATATAATGTCTAATTGGCAGCGTTGGGGTGCATGGTGAAGAGATTGAGATTGTTAACACCTTTAGTTTCCTTGGCTCCACAGTCAACACTCTTGGCATCAGCAGCCAGGAAATTAAAAGATGTACTGTGATGGTAAATCTGCTGTTAGGGACCTCTCCACATTACTGAAGAGCAGTCGTATCACTCTAGAGACTAAGGTGCGTCTGATACAGGCTGTGGTCTTTGCAGTCACTTGCTATGCATTAGAGAGCTGGACAATGACTAGGGAGGATAGAAGGAGAATTGATGCCTTTAAGGTGTGGTGCTGGAGAAGAGCATTGAATGTATCATGACTGCTAAGAAAATGAACAGGTTCATTCTGAGAAAGTTTAACCAGAATCCTCCTTGGAGGCAAGGATTCTGAAGCATCTCACATACTTTGGACATGTTACTAGGAGGGACCAATCCATGGAGGAGGATGCCATGCTTGGGAGGGTGGAGGGACAGCACAGGAGGAAAAGACCCTGTATGAGGTGGATTGATTCAGTGACTGGGGTAATGGGTGTTGGAGACAGTGAGATTGGCACAGGACAGAGCAGGATTTAGGGCTGTTGTACATAGGGTCGCTGTGAATCGCAGGCGACTCAACAGCACGTAACAACAACAACAACAACAACAGTATATAATGTACAGAAATGATGGTAGTTATAGAACATAGTTCTGTACAGAAATGATGTTGGTCATAGAGCAGAGTTTAGGTCTTTTGTGCAAAACTTACTCTTAATTGTATTCGACTTGACAGCACTTTAGCACTGCTAAGTGAAGTATTCAGTAACCTGTGTTGCTGTGATGCTGAACCTTGTTCCATTGGAGTATCAAATACTGAAATGTCTTCCCAGTATGAACAGTGTTTGGTGGAGCTCCCAGTTGTATAACAGGTTTGGAAACAGGAGTGGCATCCACTTCCTAAACCACATGCCTCTGGAAACTCTGAACTTGGTGAAGTGATGACAGTTATGGAAAAGCATTAGGTCTTTTGTTCATAGAGTTGCTATCAGTCAACTTCAACTTGATGGCAATCAATAACAAGCAACAGTATATATGATGGAAGCAGGAGTGGATTCCACTTCCTAAATAACTTGCCTCTGGAAACTCTATGAACTTTGAGAAATGACAGAAGTTCTAGAAAGGCTTCAGGTCTTTTGTTCATAGGGTTGCTGTGACTCATGCTTGACTCGAAAGAAATCAACAACAACAACAGTAGCAACATTAGGAATATGCAAAATAGGACATATGAAACACTTAGCATAGTGGATGACACATGGAAGGGTCTTGTAAATGGCAGCTGCTGTCATTGCTGAGAAAGAAATCCTGGTGGCAGAGTATATTATATGTTTTTTTTTCTGCTAATCAAAAGGTTGGAAGTTCAAATCCATCAACTAATCCTAAGAAGAAGGATTGACATTTTCTTCCCATAAAGATTATATCCTCAAAATCTCCATGTGAGATCACTGTTAGTTGAAACTGATGCAGGAGTAGATTTGGTTAGGTTCTGGGTTTATGGTGGAAAGTATTGTGTGGTGGGAGTTGTGGTTGTGACCTTTGTTTTCTCTTTTGTATTTTCTCTATTGTCTGAAAGGGAACCTCATTAGATGATGTAGGTAATATATATTGTACAAGTAAAAAAAGAAAAAGAAAAATTATATAATAATATGTAATCTATATAAATATATAATATATATCTCAGATTATATAACTAGTCATCATATAATGCAATAAAATATTTTGTAATTAATTATTGTCTTTTATTGTGCTTATGAACATAATTATTACAGCTATGCATGTGTGTGCTTGTGTGCATGATAATAAACCTCCCTTGTAGATTCCTTTGCTTCATATATATTACTCTAGATTTTTTCCTAAAATTAGAGTATTTTTTACTCTTTGTAATATATGACTAGCTGTAAAGCAGACCGGAAAATAGCAGTCAGCAGGAAGTTTTAAAAGGACAAGGACAAAGGAATTGGAATCACAATATGAGTTGTCCACTTTGAAAGTACTGTCTGTATTTTCACTACTTCTGTTTTACTCCTCACTGATGATGTTGCTGTATAATGGAAGACCAAAAGTACATTTTTATTTTAAATTGCATATTTCATATTCAACAATATAGATTTTTGATGGTAAGGAAGAGAAAAGGATCTTTAATTTTAGGAACAGTCTTTTACACAAGTTAATGATGAAGGCTTTGTCTTCTAAATATTGGTACCATAATAATTTATTAATTTTCTGGGCCTGATATAAAGGATATTTATCTTGAATCTTTTGGAACTTGGAACTCCTCAAATTCCAGTCTATATTCTGATTTTAAATGCTATGTTTATTTAGGATAGGTCTTGCATAGTCTGTAGAGAGGTGTTCTGCTAACCCAAAGACCATGCCTCTCTGCCAATTCTGATCTACTGGATAATGCACAGAAAGAGAAAGAGGGATAGTCTCCTCCAGTGTGAATTATAGCTTGGAAATCCAATGGAAAGTCAACTCTGAGTTGGTTCCAACTCTGTGGCAGTGAGATTGCATTTTTTAAAAATTTTCCTTTGCAGTTAAACAATTGTACTTAGTGAGGCTGGCTCAGGATGGGGAAGGGTTCAGAGCTGCTGTACATACAGTTGCTATAGGATGCAGGTGACTTGATGGCACATAAGAACACAGCAACAACACAACAGCAGCAACATGTTATATTGGCTAATTTTTTATTTCAGCCTCTTGTTAGAGTCAAGATCTTGTGGAGAGACTTTTTATTTAAAGGTTGGTTCTTACTTTATTTTGGAGGAACATTCTTCTAAGTGGTACAGTACTCTTCTGTCAATTTGCTGTACTGAGGTAACCTGGAGTTGCTGTAATGCAGAACTTTGTACCATAATGGTTATTCATGGTGGACAGTATTTGATAGAGCTCCCAGTTTAAGACTGGTTTGGAAACAGGAGTGGCATCCACTTCCTAAACCACAAACCTCTGGAAACTATGAACTTTTGAGAAATGGCAATGATTTTAGAACAGGGTTCAGGTCTTTTGCTTATAGGGTTCCTGTTCGACAGCAATCAGACGCAACAACTTTTTGGAATACTTGTAGAAAATTTATTAATATAAATTAAATCATTACAGTAACAGAAAAATACTGAATTGAACACATTTTGTTTGTTTCAGATAACGAAGGAGGATGAACGAGAGAAGAAGTTTTCTAGAAGGTTAAATCACAGTCCTCCACAATCAAGTTCACGATACAGAGAAAACAGGTTAAAATACTCTGTTAGTCATTCTGAATACTGAATAGTTATCATTTACATGAATATTTACACTCCACTTTTATAGAAAAGGGACACGTAACATCTCTCTTTATTGGTATAGAAAAAAATGTAACTAGTTGTTATTTCCTGTTCCTGCTGAATAGTTGGAAGAAGTAAGATTTATAAAGTTTGTTGTATACTAAATAATTAATACTCAAAAATTAGCTTTTATTTTTAACTTCAAATTCCAGTGGACTTTTTTTTAAATTTTATACTGTTTTATCTACAAAGTTTGTATACATTGCTCTTCATACCAGATCCCCCCATCCTACTTCTTCCTGTCAAACCCTGTGACCCCATGATTACCCAACCCACTCCTCCCCCTCCCCTTAGATCCTCATACACATTTTACTAGTTATCTATTTCTGCAGTAATGGTCTTATACAGTATTTGTCCTTTTGGAACTGAGTTGGTTCACTTAGCGTAATACTCTAGCCCTTCTCAAGTGAGGTGATGATTCACAAAACTCCTGCTCCTGTTATTTTGTTGAGACTGTGCACTGTACGTTCAATGATTTCTGCGTGTACATTTGGTGGCATTGATTACATTACTGGCTTTGTACAACTATTTTCACTCTGTTTTGGTGAGTCGTTCGTCTCACATTAACTTGAACACACTGTTCAATGAGTTTCCTAGCTAATCTTTCTAGGTGTTATCAGTTTGATCCCCTATAGAAAATCTTGAAAGAATGTAGTGATCAAAGAAGATAATTTTTTACTAGTTAAGCTTACTTGCCTGGCTTTAAAAACACACCAGGGACTTTTTAGGTTTTAAAAATTATCTCAGGACTATAGTTCCAGAGGTTAAGCCATCCTCCAGAATTCTAGTAAGTCTGTATTCAGTGAGAATTTTATGTTCTTCTCCAGGATCTTACAGAGGTTTCTTTTCACACTTTTTGCCTGAAATTTACCTTATTAATAATTTGTTTCACCACAAAGCCTTCAGATAAATTTAGAATACAGTGTCTCTGAAACAGTAAATGATAGAAGTATAAGACAGTGTACCCTAAATATCCTTTAAGATGTGTGTGTGCGCGTGCACGCCCTCACACATGTTGTTGTTATGTACCCTTGAATCAGAACTGAATCATAGCTCCAGACCCTCCGGTGGATTTTCAGAGGCAATATATCGCACAGGATGACATTGCTCATCTTTCTCCCTTAGAGCAGCCAGTGAATTAGAACTGTGGCAGTGCAACTCCTTACCACCATTTCTTCCTAAGAGATAGAATTTAGCACAAATGCCTAAATGTACTACTATGGATACTAACACATGTAAGATTAAAAGTTATATACCATTTTTATGATTGATGTTTTGGCTTTTAAGCATTTTTTAGAGTACTTAACAAATCATACTTTCCACGCCTCTAGTTGTTTGCATAATTTTCTTATTAGATGATAATTTTCTTACCTGATGATAGGATGAAGAATTAGGATGTTATAAGAATTAGGTATAACTTTTGCATATAATTTGAGTGTTTTCCTTTATGCATTTAAAATTACTTACATAAAATTGATCATATATTTACTTAGAAGTCGAGATGAGAGGAAGAAAGATGACCGTTCTCGAAAAAGAGATTATGATCGAAACCCTCCTCGAAGAGATTCATATAGGGACCGGTACAATAGGAGACGAGGGCGGAGTCGCAGTTACAGCAGGAGTCGGAGTCGAAGTTGGAGTAAAGAGAGACTGCGCGACAGAGATAGAGATAGGAGCAGGACTAGAAGCAGAAGCAGAACCCGAAGCAGAGGTAAATGATATGTATCTCTGTGTATTTTAGGAGCTCTGGTGACCTAGTGCGTTGTTACATGTTAAATTACTAACGAAAAGGTAAACAGTTCAAATCCACCAGCTGCTTCTTAGGAGAAAGATGAGAAATCTCTTCTGTTAAGATTTGTAGCCTCAGAATCTGATGGAGGATTTCCAGGAGTTGGAGTAAACTCAATGAGTGAGTTTGGTTTATGTGTTGTTTCTGTTCAGAAAACTAAAAACTCATTGCCATCGAGCTTGCTTCAGTGGATTTTCGAGGCTGTAAATTGCAGCAGGAAATTATGTGGCTCCTTTGTGTTAGCGGCACAGTTCCCTGCAGACTACACCACCAGAACTCTGCATTTTGCTTCACATTCTTTATTGTGAGCAGTTACATACTGAATGTTAAGCTTTTGGTGGTTTTATTGTTGTTAATGCTCTCTTCTTCCTACTTTAATTTTGATGTATTGTTCAAATTAATGCTTTTTAAAAATTTAATTTTTTCATTTTTTATAAATTGAAATCACAACGAATTATTAATGTACAATCAGATTATTTAAAAATATTGACAGTACTAAGTGTTGGTGAATGAGTATAGATGAATTGAACTCTGGAAACTGGAGCTGTACTCTAAAATATTAAACCTGCATCAGTGCATTGATTCACCTGTTTTTAGTATTTACTCAAGAGAAATGAAAATTTACCTGTACACAAGGTCTAGCACAAATGTTTATGTCAGTTGAGCATTAAAAAGCAGTGAACTGATAGAGGCCACAATGTGGATTAGTCTTATAATAATAATGATGTGGACTGGCGGAAGTTGAATGAACTTAAGTGTATAAATTCTAGAAACTGCAAGCTAATCAGTATAACATATAACCAATCTGTAATTACCTGAGCTTGGAGCATGGGTGAGCTGTGTTACATAGAAGGACACAGGGAACCTTTTGGGGTGAAGAGTATAGTCATTATCTTGATTGTGATAATGGTTTCTCAGGTATGTATTAAGACTGATTAAATTGTATATGTGAAATGATAAGCAGATTGTTATATACCATTAATACTGCAAAACTGTAAAAATTGAAAATTTTGCAGATGTTTATGTTCATGAGAATGGCACATCTATATATAAATTTTCTTCCAGTATTTAAATTGAAAATGAGGTGTTGAAGGCTGTAAAGCAACTAAAATATCTTTGAGTAAGACAGGATTATTGATGCTTAGATATATTTTTTTAATTTTTTTTGACGCTTAGATTTTTCATTAACATTTCAGCCTTATCCCCATACTTTTAGATTTTATGGTAGTGATTGCCATAGATTGAACTCCAACTTAGCAACCCTTTGAACAACAGATAAAAACTACCCTCTATGCTTCAGTGTATTTTTACATGTAATATCTTTTCTCTTTTTTGGGGACCTTTTACAACTTTAGGTTTTTTTGTTTATAGTTAATAAAAACTTCTGTTTTTTTGTTTTCCCCTGTCATGTGTTCATTCTTTGTGTGTGTGTGTACATTCTTAAAGAATGCAAAAAAACACTAGAATCTTGAGATAGATGACAACTAAGTATTCATCACTGGAAGAATAACTATGCTCTTATTTTCATGTTTGGTCTTGTGAGCTAAAGTTGCATACAGAGATTACAGTGAAGAAAGTAGGATGCCACTTGTTTTTATTATAGAATGCCAAGAAAAGAAAAAAAAAGAAAACTCAAAACATAGTTTCAACAATTTTTTGCCTTATTTTATAGTTTGTTCCTATTACGTAGAAATAACTTATTTCCGAACATTATGCATTAATAGTTTTTTAAGAAGAATGACTGTACAAAAATATTAAACCATTTCTCTTTGATAGGATCTGACATTTATTTATAAAGTGTAACTATAGGTAATTTATATTTTGTTATAGAAAGAGATCTAGTGAAACCTAAATACGACTTGGACAGAACGGATCCGTTAGAGAATAATTATACTCCAGTCTCTTCAGTCCCTAACATTTCATCTGGCCACTACCCTGTACCTACTTTGAGCAGTACTATTACAGTAATTGCTCCTACACATCATGGTAATAATACTACCGAAAGTTGGTCTGAATTTCACGAAGACCAGGTGGACCATAATTCCTATGTCAGACCACCAATGCCAAAGAAACGATGTAGAGACTATGATGGTAAGTCTTTTCATTTGTTTCATGAAATACTGAATTAATATTTCTGGTTGAGCAAATTTTGTAAATTAGATTATACAGTTATTTAAAACTTAGTACTGATAGCAGCAGCAGTAGAAAGTTTATGCCAATTTTATAGAAACTTTAAGTTACTACTTATGGAATATCAGTATTAGATGATATTTATTTTTATAGCAATGTTAATATATTATAAATATTTATCAATTGAGTAAGTATCTGCTGATTTGCCTAATTCTGTGATGATTTTTTGTTGTGTATGTTAGAGGTTTTAGTATTACTGATACAGTGTTGGTAAAATACCAGTAATATTTTATACTACTAGTATTAATAGCTCTTATGAAATAGTTATACTTGCTCAGCATTTAAAATACTTAAATTTTTCAGTATCTTAATTTTGTTAACTTTCTACATTTTTTGGGTTTTTTTTTACCCATTTTCTACAGAAAAAGGTTTTTGTATGAGAGGAGATATGTGTCCTTTTGATCATGGAAGTGACCCAGTAGTTGTAGAAGATGTGAATCTTCCTGGTATGCTGCCTTTCCCAGCACAGCCTCCTGTTGTTGAAGGACCGCCTCCTCCTGGACTCCCTCCACCTCCACCAATTCTTACACCTCCACCTGTGAATCTTAGACCCCCAGTACCACCCCCAGGTCCATTACCACCTAGTCTGCCACCTGTTACAGGTAACTAAATATTAAGTTTGCTGTATTTAATGTCTACCTGTTCTTAGTCATTTTATAAAGTTAATATAGTGTTTGCTTTTGTTAAAAATATCTAAGCTAATCCTAGAGTTGCTTCATAGAAATTATGAGTAAAAACTACCATTCGGAGTACTCTAGTTTTGTAAGCTTTGCAAGTTGTTAAGGTTTGTAGGGGCCTTATATTAGGTACAGTTCTAACAAAATGCAATGCCTGTGATCCTTTATAACTTAAGACAAGCCCTTTAGGAACATATAGAAAGGATATTTTACCTAGAAAAATACTAGTAAGAACTTAGATTGTATAGATTATTGACTGATAAATGAAAATAGCCTTGTTTTAATGTACAATAACGTATTTTATTTGTTTGCTTTCAGATGATATTTCTTATTCTTTGGTTTTGACAGGACCACCCCCTCCACTTCCTCCCTTGCAGCCATCTGGCATGGATGCTCCTCCAAATTCTGCAACCAGTTCTGTTCCTACTGTAGTAACAACTGGCATTCATCACCAGCCTCCTCCGGCTCCACCCTCTCTTTTCACTGCAGGTGCAGTTTTGACCCTTTCAATATTCATAATAGAGTTTAAATGAGGATTTTTAAAATGTCTAGAGAGTAAATCGCTTTTTCAGTTCTGTCTCAGTAAAATCATACTGAATACATTATAGACATGAATTTTTGTTAAATGTAAGTCTGTAACTTCTTGTGTAGCATCGAGTTGGAATCAACTCCAAGCTGACTATCCAACAGATTTTTCAGAGGCAGTAAATCACCTGGGAAGAGATTGCCTATCTTTGTTCCACGGAGCGGCTGTTTATTCATACTGCATGCCTTTGGACTGACAGTGCAACTTCTTTACGACCAAGCCACTAGAAGATTTAAGAACAATTTTTATAAAACCATGTTTCCTTTAGTTCCTAAGTTACTCAGCGTTTTACCTGTTGAATATTAGTAGTAATAAGTTGCATAAAGGGAACTCTGGTGGCCTCTTACCTGGTGGTAAGGAGTTGCACTGCCAACCAAAAGGCAGTCAGTTCAAATCACCAGCTGCTCCATTAGAGAAAGATGAGGTTTCCTCGTATGTGATTTTCAGCCTCTGAAAACCTGAAGTAGCTGTGAGTCATTTCTGACTTGATGACACTGAGTAGAATAACAACTTCTAGTATAATTTACTTTTTCTATGATTAGTTAAAAAATTTACCAAGTGGAATTCTATAATTGTTTTTTAATTACAGTTTTTGTTTTACCAGATACATATGACACAGATGGCTACAATCCTGAAGCCCCAAGCATAACAAACACTTCCAGACCTATGTATAGACACAGAGTGCATGCACAGAGGCCTAACTTGATAGGACTAACATCAGGGGATATGGATTTGCCACCCAGAGGTATTATGATTAATATTTTCTTACTACTTTCATATCGAGTCGCAAAACATTTTTAAAGAACTAGCAGTTCTGTGCTGATCTCCCATGAGAGAAAAGGTAATGTATGCTGCTTTATTTTACTGACATTTTATTCTATTATCCTAAAAGAAGGAACTTTCGGAAGTACACACTATCTAAGGTAGGTTTTTTTTTTTGGTTGGTGTTTTCATATATTATTTGTAGTCTTAACTAGGTTAAACTTTTGGGGAAAAAAATACCCGCAAACTCACTACCATCAACTTGTTTCTAATTCATGGCAACCCTTCATCAGATTTCTGAAGCGGTAAGTTGTAACCAGAGTTATAACTTATCTTTCTCCCTCAAAACCACACTAGTGGCTTCAAACTCCAGGAGAAGCCCAACCGTGGAATTAGAACACTTCGTTATGGACAGTGCCACAAAAGCTCCCAAACTCTGTCAACTAATCCTTTAATTCCTGAAGATAGTCTTTTTTACTTTGTATAATGAAATCACTTTTCCACATCTTTTCAGCACATACTTACTTTTGGTTCATATTCATTATGTTAGAATTTGATATTGGTTGCGGTTGTATATTTAAAGGAATTAAATTTCATGGAATCACTACCTTGCTGAAATTTTTTAGATTAGATTTTAATAAGATTTTAAAAGGAAGAATAGGATAAGAATTTAGGCTGGAACAGTCACAAGCCCTGGAAGCAATGTGGTATGAAAGAGCATTGGAGAGAGAAGAGAGTTTTACATAAACTTGAAAGAAGTAAAATTTACTGTGGTTCACATCTACAGTGTTATGAAATTGTTAGATTTAATAGAATATATTAAATATACTTAGAAACTGAGCATTATATATATACTTGTTGTTGTTATGTGCCATCGAGTCGCTTGCTACTCATAGCAACCCTGTGTACAACAGCCCTAAACTCTGCTCTGTCCTGTGCCAATCGCACTGTCTCCAACACTCCCATCCTGATTTCCCAGTCACTGAATCAGTCCACCTCATAGAGGGCGTTCCCCTCCTGCGCTGTCCCTCCACCCTCCCAAACATGATGTCCTTCTCCAAGGACCAGTCTCTCCTCACATGTCCAAAGAATGTTAGAAGGAGCCTCAGAATCCTTGCCTCCAAGGAGCCACCCACTTTAACCCTTTCCAGGACGAATCTGTTTGTTTTCCTAGCAGTCCATGGCATTCTCAATACTCTTCTCCCGCACCACAGCTCAAAGGCATCAATTCTCCTTCTATCCTCTTTGGCCATTGTCCAACTCTGATGCATAACAAGTGATTGCGAAGACCATGGCCTGTATCAAACGCACCTTAGTCTCCAGAGAGACACTTACTATACTTAAAAACTTAAGCATTCCCCCCAAAACTCTCTGCTATTTAATTCCTTTTTATTTCCTACCTTTTCTTGATGCCTTGCCTGATCAAAAAAATGTCATGAGAATTCACTCATACTGTTGACTCCAAACCAACTCTTAGCTGCCATCAGGTTGTTTAAAGGCTGTAAATCCCATGGAAGAGATTGCCTGTTTTTGTTCTTCAGAGCTCCTGGTGAATTTGAGCAATCCACTTTTGCCTGGTCAGGGCAGCTCCCTACCCACTGTTGTTGTTGTTAAGTGCCGTCGAGTTGTAGGCAACTCATAGCAACCCTATGAACGAAAGACCTGGAAACTTGTATAACTTTTGTCCTTTCTCCAGGTTCATAAGATTTCCAGAGGCAAGCTGTTTCGAAAGTGGATGCCTCTCCTAATTCCAAGCTTGTTTGAATCGGAGAGCTCCACCAAAAACTGTCCGCCATCGGTAACCATTCTTGCATTTGACACGTCAGTGTCACAGTGTTCAGCTACACAGCAACCACGAGTTGTCTCTCTCTACAGCAAGTGGACAGACCAGGGCTATACGACCTAGAAGAATGTTTTACCAAAAACAAAGATAGGCCTGAGGGCCATAGATTAGAGTCACCCACATTGGCTTGGTAGCATCACTTTCTGTCCACGAGGCCACCTGACTTCTCTCTGTTCTGGTGGTGGTGTTAAGTGCCGTCGAGTTGTAGGCGACTCATACTGACCCTATGAATGAAAGACAACTTTCATCCTTTGTCCAGGTTCATAGGGTTTCCAGAGGCAAGCTATTTTGGAGGTGGATGCCAGTCCTGCTTCCAAGCTTGTTTTAATCGGGGAGCTCCACCAAACACTGCCCACTATGCCCTACCCACTAGGCCACTTAAATAAGTAACCTAAGAAAAAAAAGTATGATGAATTTGTAACCATTTATATTACAGTTTTTCATTTGTTGTTTGGCAGTCATCTACTACAAGACACAGAACCATCTTTCTTTGTGTGTTCAGGAATTTTTCATGATTAAAGTGTGTAGAATATAGTAAAGTAAGACATTTATTGGAGTCCTCCTCCTTTCCTTTTATATCTCCCAAGACCGTTGTAATAACTATCACAACAACAACAAAAACAAAAAATATTTGTAACAGTTACTTTGTAAAGCAAAAGGAACTCTGGTTTCTTACTGGATGAGGAGTTGCGTTGCCAACCCAACTTACATATTTGAATTTACCAGCTGCTTTGAGAGAAAATGATAATCTCTCTGGTGTGATTTACTAGTTCTCAAAACCTGCTGGACTGAGAGAAAAACTGGATAAATTATGTTTACTGCATTGAAGCCGATGAGGGAGAGAATAGTTTAAAATTAATATATTTTAGGGCATTATGATTATCATAAGAGTCAGGAATGAGGGTTGCAGAGTGGAGTATACTTGGGGTGGGGGTGGGGATGTGTGGGCTGGGGGAGGAGATTGTACAAATGAAGGAGTTTGTCTTTTGCTTTTCAAGGAGAGGAGGGAACTGGGGGTGGGGGTGGGGTGGGTGGGTAGAAAAGTGCAACAATGAATGAACGGAATTCCAGAATCTCTGTAGATGTTCATGGAAATTAATAATAATAATAATAAAATAAAATTAAAAAAGAACAAAAACCTGCTGGAGAGTTAGAGATGAGTCAGTTTTGAGTCAATGCCATATAACAACAGCAACAACAACATAGAAGGCCAGAGAGCTTGGGGGTATAGTGTTTTTTCCCATCGATGATGCCTTTCATATAATCCTACAATGGTTCGAGTCTTTTGTTACTGATGTTCACTTGAGAGGATCCTTAAATTCAAGTGGGGTATTTTTCTATTTATGGAGTCTCAAGATTTAATTTTCTTCAATTTCCACCTGAAATGCTTGTGATAACCTCTTACACAGTTGATCCTTAGTTTTATTATGACTATTGACATTGAACTTCTCCATTGTCTCCACAGTCAGTCAGTTTGATTCCTATGTATTCCATCTGGTAAAGTTCACAGGTATGTTGTTGATTGCCTTTGAGTCAAGCACGACTCAAACAATCAACAATAACATACTTATGAACTTTACTAGATGGAATCCATAGGAATGTTGTTGAAAAGATATTTCCAATGAGTAGGACATAGCGTATGCTCATTTTCAGAACCTCTCCCATCTTTTTGGTCATTACTTAAATTATTTTTTAAAAATTTTTATTTATTTATATATTTTAATGAACATTTACAGAAATTTTGGATTTCCACTCATTCGTTGTTGTGTTTTTCTCCCTGTCCATCCCCGCCCCCCCCCCCCCTTCACTCTTCTCTTTAAAAAGTAAAAGAAAAATTTCCTTCATTGGTATACAGTTCCCCTGCCCCAAGTATACTCCACTATGCAACCTTCATTCTGGACTCGTCATAACCATAATACCCAATCATATATCGCTTTTATTTTTCATCAAGTGGATATTTCATGTTTTTTTTCTGGGATATGCCACTCAAATTAGTTAGTTATTGCTCATCTTATGTAAAAAGAGCAAGGGCCATGTGCGGATGGTTCTTTCTGTTCTTTATTTCACAATGGGGAATTATGTCTGTAACAGCATTTAGCAGCATAGAACCAATTCCCATGATTTCAGACATGTCCCCTGTGCTTTCTATACCTCATTTTCCTCATTGTAACACTGATCTCACTGCTTTGCTGGGTCCAAAACTCAAAATCATATTGGGGAAGTTAAAAGGTTATAATCCAGATTAATAGCAGAATACTGTCAGGACATCTTCCAAGTGTGCACATAGGCACCTTAGTCTTGAGCCTGACAGCTTTAGACCAGTGGTACAGAGTTCTCAACCCTGCCAATATGGGCTCCCCCCTCCCCCAGCTGTCCAACAAACTTGGGTGAAGGCTATTTAACTTAGCTCTGATTCTGGTCCATTGGGGAGCTAGTAGCAGTTCCATCTTACGTTGATTCTCCAGTTCTCTGCTTTGGTCATAGCTGCTGCTGCTGCTGCTGCTGTAATTCTAGCTGGCACAAGAATGTCTGGTCAAGAAGGCCATCCACTGCATTCCTACCTCTCCTTTACTGATGGTGAGAGAGACTTTCTGCTGCTGCAGTTGCTCACATATATTGGCAAGACTATCCAGTTCCCTGGTTGATTGTTTAAACTGGTTATCACCTTGAGGACAGACTAACATCCTATTTGCATATCTCTGCCCATACACATGGCAGATTCAAAGTCTGTGCATAGGAAGCCATTTTGAATAATAAAGTCCATACCTTACTGTTAAAACAGGTGGCATGTATATGTGGCAGTACAGATCGATGTTCATTAGAGCCACTCATGTCAATGCCAGTCCAATTTCTGATTTGACTAAGACAGAAGATGGGTGAGATTACTTGTATATAGTTACATGGTGCTTGGAGTTAAGACAGTTTAAACACTACGTATCTCTAGTTACTGGCTATTAGAAGAGACACTAGTGAAAGATAAGCATCTGGCATAGTAGTTAGAAATTTGATGACTATTTTTTTAGTCATTTTTGTATAAACTTTTTGATGGCATCATGGACTTTTTTAATAAGCTACTTTGAAGAGTATTTTTTATTAATAAATTTCTGTGTACCAGTCAACAGATTTAGCAACCTATTTAAAATGATGATTGCCTGTTTTTGTATTTTCCTTATTGTATTTCAAGTTTTCCTCTAATTTAAGGTAACTCTCTGGTGGCGTCATCCTTAGCAAGTCTATAACCAAAAGGTGACATATCTCTAGTGGTAGAAATACCCCAGTGACTCCTCAGGAGAAAGAGGGCAGTTTCCTCTCTTGTGGGTTCCAGCTCTGAAACATCTGCTGGATTGGTCAGCTTTGAGTTGTTTCTGACTTGAAGACAAAGAACTTTTCGAGTGTTTTTCCTCCTTATATGTTCTCATTTGTTTTTACCTTTTTGGAATTTGCAATTTACTGTCCTGGATTTGGACATTCAGAATAGTACATTCAGAAATATACTATTGTGTTGTTTAAAAAAATATTTTTAAACAAGAATATTTTTATTAATAGATAATGTTTTACAAGATTTTATGATGCTTAGAATTCTGATTGTTAATAATCTCCACTCTTTTAGTGAGCAGCCATTTGTAGTTAGCTGTTTGTATTACCCAGTGACTCTTCTTGCAGCCTTAATTTAATTTATTGTGGACTGTTATGTTGACTTTCATGATCAGTATTTTAATCTTGATGGAAATTATTAAACAAATGAAAAAAATTCAAGGTTTTGTTGCCTTGGAGTTAACTAAGAGTGACCCAGGACCCCTAATACTGTTTTTTCCTAGACTTCTAAGGAGGCAGAAAACTTGATATGAACTGCCATGGTTGGATGTAAGTCAGGGACTGGGTTATGAAGTTTTTCATTGTTTCTATGTACCCTCAAGTTCATTCCAGCTCATGACCTGCTGTGATGGAGTTGAAACTGTTCCAGATAGAGGTTTATTAGACTATAAGCTCTTTTTTAAATTTATTTTTTAAATTGGAGTTTATAATCATGATTGATTTGCCTTTTCCATTCAAATGTCCATACACATAACATTAATTTGAATGGATTAATCTTAATTATAACATTATAATTAATCTTAATTTTTAATTATAAGGGAGCACTGGTGGCCTAATGATAAGGAGCTGTGCTGGCAACTTAAAAGCCTTTGATTAGAATTTACCAGTTGCTCTAGGGGGAGAAAGATGGCACTTTCCTCTTGTGCCATTTACTGCCTCTGAAAACCCACTTGAGGGTTGGTTCTGACTTGATGGCACACATAACCACAATATAATTAATTGCAATGCTTCATTATATTGCCTTTTTCTTCACCTAATTTGTTGGTAGGTGCCCTCAATTCGTATGAGTCATAGTGACCTGGTGTGCAGCAGATAAGAGGTCTGTCCTATCCTGCTTATCTATGTATTAATTTTTACTCCCTTCTCCCTACTTCCTTGTTGCTACTCTCTACAATTGTCTGTAACACTTTCCTTAGTTTTTTACATTAATCATTTTGTGATTGCATAATTTGTTTGCTATATATTCATGTTGTGCAATATATCATGAATTTTTGATCATTTTCACTCATACATCATAGTCCATTATGTCTCTGAATGTGCCATAGTTTCTTTAGCTAGGCTGTAACCTTTAAGGTAGCAGATTGCCAGGATTTTTTGGTCTATGCTAAATTCATATTGCTGATCTTTGGGTTAGCCATTGGCTTTCCCAGTTTGTAGGTTTTTTTTAAAAAAAAAATCATCTCCAGGGTCACCTATTTTGAATAATATTGCATGAGTTCCTTGCTGAGTGGAATAGCTGAGTGAAATATTTGTCACAAAAGGACAAATACTGCATGGTGCCACTGTTGTAGATCGGAACTGACATCAGGGTCGGGGTGACACTGAGAAAAATTGGATCAGTTATGTATACTGATTGAAACAGATCAGGGAGAGAACAGTTTAAAAGTGATACATGATCGAGTAATGACAAGAGTCCAGAATGAAGGTTGCATAGTGGAGTGTACTTGGTGGGGGGATTGTATAGCAATGAAGGAATCTTACTTTTCAAAGAGAAGAGCAAACTGGTGGAGGGGGCTGGGCAGAGAGAAAAATGCAACAATGAATGAATGGAAATCCAAAATCTCAGTAAATGTTCATTAAAATTAATAAAATGAAATCATCATTGAAAATTTTAAGTAATAAAACAATCTATTAAAAGGTATTTGGGGAATTTTTATATACAGTTTGAAATATTCTGCTAATTATACAATGAGGAACTTTCTTTTGTACTTTTAATACTGATTTATTCAGACAAAGCAGCTCTGGTGGCATAGTCTGTAGGTAGGTGGTTGGCATTGCAAACCTTTCTAGTGGCCCCATCTTTCTTGTGGTTAGAATCCACCTGTGGCTCTCAAGACCATCTCCTCCTTGTCATTTACAGCCTTGGAAACCTCATGGAAGGTTGGCTGTTAACCAGTTCTGAATTGATGTCAGTTTTTTAGTCCATTTAAATAAATGCCAATAAAGGCAGTATGAGTGAGAGAATTATAAGTGAATTAAAGAATCATCATCACAGCTCAGTCCCCAGCCATTAAGTCAATTCCAGCTCCTCATGACACTATAGGATCGAGTAAGATTGCTTCATAACATTTCCAAGGCTATAAGCTCTGGTGGCCTATATTGATGATAAGCTGTGCTGCAGCTCCAAAGATAGTTCAAATGTACCACTGTTCCAAGGGAGAAGGATGGACAATTTCCTCTGCATTTTACTGCCTCTGAAAACCCACTAGAGAATCATCTATGAGTCATTTCCAACTTGACAGCAACAAGTCTTTGCTAGAGTAAATACACATTACTGTCTCTCCCTAGTCCGCCTTCAGATGAGAAACCTTTCATTTTTATTTTTCTAAAAGAAAATAGATATTGAATGTTTCATATATTCAACATCTAACCAGTGAACCAGCCAGACTTGGGAAGTCCATGGGCAAAGAAACTGTAACCCGTAATTCTCTTATTGAGCTAGTACTACATAGGTACTACTAAGCAAATAAGCTTCACTTTGCTCTGTAACTTTGAGCAATTCTAGACACTGGATGATTCCATTCATGCATCTGGGAGGTGTAGAATGCATCAGAATTCAACAACACATCTGGTAACTTTGAAACAGAAGGGGGGAGGGTAGAATGAGAAGGCATAATAGGTCATTTTTGTTGTTGTTGACTTAACAGTAGTAGTGGTAGTGTAAGTTTACAGATCAGATAAGATTTCCCCCCCTATTCAACAGTTTATACAGTCTTGCTTTGTGACATTAGTTTCATTCCCAAAATGTAACAACATTCTTCTGGCTTTCTGCCTAGATTCTCAGTTTCCGTTCCTTGTTTGTACTTTTTTTACTGACCCTTCCTGCCTTCTGAGATTTTATTTTGAGCATGTACTGCTCTCTTTTCTCATGTGGGTGATTATATTGAGGAGTATATTTTTCCTTGTTATTGTTACTTTATGCCTGAGAGTCAGGATAAATTGAGAATATGCAAGATAAATTGAGTTGATAGGGGAAAGAGCAGGAATCAGATATACTGTGTTGATTGAGAAAATGATGGTCTTGTTAATAGAACTATTTTAAGGATTTTTTTTAATAACCAACCCAAACCACTCAAAATTTGATGTTTGTACATATTGAAATTGTTGAGATAATAGTTTGCTTTTGAGAAAGAGGAACAAACGGAAATGTACAAATTTGATTTTTAAATAATCAGTCAATTCAAGTTGAGTCATTATTTTGGCCTAGTGAGGGTGTATCATGATAGGTGGTGAAGAGATTGAGATTGTTCACAGCCTTAGTTTTCTTGACTCCACAATCAACACTCTTGGCACCAGCAGCAAGGAAATTAAAAGATATAATGTGTTGGGAAAGTCTGTTGTCAGGGACCTCTTGAAAGTACTGAAGAGCAACAGTGTTAGTTTGGAGACTAAGATGCCCCTGATACAGACGATGATCTTTGCAGTCACTTGCTTTGAATCAGAGAGCTGGATAATGACTAGGGAGGATAGAAGGAGAATTGATGCTTTTGAGCTGTGGTGTTGGAGAAGAGAATTGAAGACTGTTCAGAGAATGAACAAGTTCATCCTTGAGAGGGTTAAACCAGGCTTTTTCTTGGAGGCAAAGATTCTGAAGCTTCGTCTGACATACTTTGGACATACTACAAGGAGGGACCAGTCCTTGGAGAAGTATGCCATACTTGAAACGGTGGACGGGCAGTGCAGGAGAGGAATACCCTCAGTGAGTGACTGGGGTAATGAGGGTAGGTGTGTCAGACAGATTGGCACAGGATAGAGCAGAATTTAGGGTTGTTGTACATAGGCTCACTGTGAGTTGCAGGCGACTTGACGGCACATAACAACATCAACAGTGAGGGTGCAGCCGGAGAGTTCTTTTGAGGCAAGAATGATCAGGCTTTGCCTTACATACTTTGAGCATGTTCCTAGGAAGGGCTATTCCTTAGAGAAGGACATGATGCTGGGAAGGGTGGAGGGTCAATGAAGGACAGGAAGACCCTCACCCAGGTAGATTAACAAGGTGTCTGCTGCAATGGGCTCTTGTGTGTCAGGAAGTGTGAGGATGGTGCAGATAGCATAGGATTCAGATCTTTTTGTTCATAGGGTAACTATGAGTTGTACTCAACTGGACAGCACCTAACAATAAGATAATGAGCTACACTGCCAACCCACAGGCATGTGGTTCAAATCCACTGGCTGCTTAGAGGGAGAAAGATAGGCAGTCTCCTGTGTGGTTTATGGCCTCAGAAAACCTGCTAGAAGGGCAGCAATGAGTTGTTTCCAACTCCACAGTACATAGTAGCAACATTATCAGAATGCGGATTATCGTTTGACTGTTTAAAATTTTGGCATCATTTGCTAAAGTTGCTGGGTTTATTGATGATGTTGTTATGTGCCATCTAGTTGCTTGTAAGATGAAAGTTGTTGTTAAGTGCCGTCGAGTCGCAGGCGACTCATAGCGGCCCTATGAAGGAGAGTCCTCGATGCTTGGGTGCCTTTCATCCTCTCACCAGGTTCATAGGATTTCCAGAGGCAAGCTATTATGTAAGTGGATGCCACTCCTCCTCAAAAAAATCAAAGTAAAAGATGTTAAATTTAGTAGGTAATTTTTTTCCACTGGTATATATTTTAGTGTAAATCTTAAATATATTTTCATTCTCAAGTATGTATTCATTTTATGTGGGTTTATAATCAGCATTGATTTTCAGCTTCAATATACTTATAGTTTTCATTGATTGTGTGTTCAGTTTAAAAACTTGCCTCTGATGAGCCAAAAGCGGTTGGGAGGAGATTCAGTGACTGAGGTAATCGGGACGGGTGTGTCAGTGGCAGTGCGATTGGCACAGGATAGAGCAGGGTTTAGGGCTGTTGTATGTAGGGTCACTATGAGTTGCAAACGACTCGACGGCACATAACAACAAACAACAACAACATAAGACAGTGAAACTCTAGCCTTAGTGGTAAGGAGCTGTCACCCCAAAAGCATGTGATTTTAATCCACCAGCTGTTCCATGTGAGAAAGATGGGCAGTTTCCTCCTGTGTGATTTACAGTTTCTAAAAACTTGCTGCAGGTTCAGCTATGAGTTGGTTCCAACTTGAAAGCGCATGACAAGAACAACTTTGAAGATAAAATAAGCAACTTTAGGAAAATGACTAATGTAAAGCCTCAAATAATTTGTTTGCAGTGAGAATGATGACAGATAAGAATATTAGCATGAGTCCTACCCCAAAGATGTGTCCTTCAGAATTATACTTTAAATGGCATATGAGAATTACTGTTTTCCAGATATGAAATGAATGCTTCATTGATTTGGAATAGGTTAGAATTCCTTAGATCCTTAGACATTGGAAAAAGAATTTCTGTTAACTAAAATATAAGGATGAAAAGTCATTCCCTTGTATAAATTTAAAGAATTAAAATAAAACATGCAATGTTAATCTTTTCTTTTTTAATGTTTTCAAACAGAAAAGCCTCCTAATAAAAGCAGTATGAGGATAGTAGTGGATTCAGAATCAAGGAAAAGAACCATTGGTTCTGGAGAGCCTGGAATGCCTACAAAGAAGACTTGGTTTGATAAGTAAGCTGATTGGGAAGATTGAGAAATTTTACTATGCAGTGATTCATATGATCAGGGAATTTTTTTTTAACAATACTGAATTAAAAAAAAATTCTTTTATTTGAGTTCTTTAGGCAGTCCCCAACTAAACTATAAGTTGTTTTTAAAGATACATGTATCAGTATTGGTTTAGGGGAACAATTTTTGCTCTTGTCATATCCTTCCTGTCCTAATTTTTCCCTGTAAAAATAGTACGGTTGAATATTGGCTAGATAAAGGGAAGTCATGAGTCCATCCTCATCATGCCAAGGGATCATTAATGTGGTCTTGGAGGAAGTTTTAATATATGTAAAGTTCTTCTTAAAAACTAGATCTTCACACTTGCCTTCTCCCCTTTTGTGGGTGCTTTGTTAGTCACTAAATTGTGAAGGGAATGTCTTCAAAAAAGACTGGAATCTGGGGAGCTCTGGTGGCCTAATGGCAAGAAGGTGCACTGCAATCCCAGAGGTGCATGGTTCGAATCCACCAGATGCTCTGCTGAGAAAGGAGGGACAATCTCCTCCTGTACCAGTCAGATCTGATTTGACGGTACACACACATGAAAATAATAAAATAAAAATTTTTTAAAAAAAAAGACTGGAATCAGAATGACTCTGAGCCAGAGTTACTCTTTTTTTTCTTGTTAAATAGATTAGAATTATTAAATTCTTGTTAAATACTATGTTCTACAGAGTCAGTAATATTTTTTCTTTTTAAGGTGGAAAGAAATTATGACATTTATTCCTTACTTTTTAACCTATTGTAGGGTAGGTTAGATGGAAATAGGATATGGTGCAGTAAGCTAACTTTTCAGAAATGTAACAGGTTTTATATGCAGATTAAATTAAAGAAGGTGCTAAGACCTTTCTTGCTGAGAATGTTGAATATTAGTGGGCAAGACCTATTAAATTTTATGTTAAAACCCATCTAAGATGCCTTTATGAAAAACCCCTTGACTATAAATTGGAAGTTTCATGTAAGAAAATTTAAGTTTCTGTTGTCAAGTCAGTTCATTTCAGTTTGGGAGGAATAAAATGAAATTCCAGTGGACGTTGATTTTGCATGTAAAACTTGTATTTCTGTATAGTTGATAGTGGTCAGATTTTTAAGTGTATTAATTAACTTGCTTTTCCATTGCAGACCAAATTTTAATAGAACAAATAGTCCAGGCTTCCAGAAGAAGGTTCAGTTTGGAAATGAAAACACCAAACTTGAACTTAGAAAAGTTCCTCCAGAATTAAATAATATCAGCAAACTTAATGAGCATTTTAGTCGGTTTGGAACCTTGGTTAACTTACAGGTAAGAATGCAATGAATTGATTCTTTTGTTTTTGTTCTTATTATTTAATGGGGAACCTCTGGTGCCGCCGTAGCAGTACGGAGTTTTGGTTCTAAACCACCACTTGCTCTAAAGGAGAAAGATGCGTAGTCTCCTCTTGTACTACAACCTCTAAAAAGAAACCTGCTGGAGAGTCAGCTATGAGTTGGTTCTTATTCAAGGGTACATGACAACAGCAACAGCAATAATTGTTTAGGGAGCTAAGTTATAATTTACCATAGAGAGAGATCAGCTGGCCCAGTGAAGAGAAAAACGATGTGACCAAGACAAAGGTGGGTGACTTTTAGTTCGTGGCCCTTAGGCCAGTCTTTCATTGTTTCTGTTCAGACATTCCTCTAGGTCGTATAGCCCTGGTGTACAAATTGCCATCCCTTGGTCACTTGTGGTTGCTGTGAGGCTGAACACTGTGACACGGATGTGTCAAATGCATTAATGGTTGGCTACCAATACGCCAGGGATGTGTCCTGTCTCCATACCTTTTCAACCTATATGTAGAGCAGATTATCCGAGAGGCTGGGCTCTATGAGGAGAAGCGTGGCGTTAGGATTGGTGGACGATCTATCAACAATCTGCGTTATGCAGATGACACAACCCTGCTCGCTGAAACTGAGGAGGACCTCATGCACTTACTGCAGAGGGTCAAGGACTGCAGCCTTCAATATGGACTGAGGCTCAATGTCAAGAAGACAAAAATTCTCACCACTGGCCCAATCGGTAGCATCAGGATGGATAGTGAAGAGATTGAGATTGTTCACAGCTTCAGTTTGCTCGGCTCCACGGTCAACACTTTTGGCACCAGTAGCCAGGAAATCAGAAAACGTATTGTGATGGGAAAGTCTGCGGTTAGGGACCTCTCTAAAGTACTCAAGAGCAATGGTGTCTCTCTGGAGACTAAGATGCACCTGATACAGGCCATGGTTTTTGCAGTCACTTGTTATGCATCAGAGAGTTGGACAATGACTAGGGAGGATAGAAGGAGAATTGACGCCTTTGAGCTGTGGTGCTGGAGAAGAGTACTGAATGTACCATGGACTGCCAAGAAAACAAATAGATTCATCCTAGAGAGGATTAAACCAGGCTGCTCCTTGGAGGCAAGGATTCTGGGGCTTCGTCTGACATACTTTGGACATGTTGTAAGGAGAGACAGGTCTTTGGAGAGCAGCCAAAGTTTGAGCCAGGCAATTTCATTTTGAGCGCATACTCTTAAGCTGTTTTCTTCATTGCTTCATGTTGTTGTTGTTGAGTGCCATTGAGTTGTAGGTGACTCATAATGACCCCGTGAATGAAAGTCCTCCATAAGGTTTCTGGAGGCAAGCGGTTGCGGAAGTGGATGCCACTCCTGCTTCCAAGCTTGTTTTAATTGGGGACTCCACCAAACAGTGTCTGCCATAGGTCACCACTAATGCATTTGACACTGCATCAGTGTCAGTGTTCAGCTTCACAACATCCACGAGTTACCACTGTAGAGCAAGTGGACACACCAGGGCTATACGACCTAGAGGAATGTTTGAACAGAAACAATGAAAGACAGGCTCAAGGGCCACAGATTAAAAGTCACCCACCTTTGGCTTGGCAGCATCACTTTCTGTCCACTAGGCCAACTGATCCCTCTCTCTGTTGGTGTTATTGTTGTTGAATTATTTTTAGACTGCTGAAAAACACTTGAAGAACAGAAAATTAAAGTGAAAGCATTGGATTTACTATGTTTCAGTTTCGTAACCTACGGAAACATGTTCCGTGAACTGCAGTTTCCTTAGGTGTAAAATACTGATACTTTATAGTTATTTCTCACTTTGGAAATAATTATTGTGATAATTACAAATTTTACATATTATAAAAATGAGTTTTTCTTCTTTTTTTTGTTCGCCTTCTGATTATGTCAGTTCTCACCACACTACTCACTGACATGTGATTATTTGTTGTAGACAGTACTGTAGTTCTTCTGATTTATGTAGTTCATCTGATTTATGGACAACTCATGCTTGCTCTTTAACATGATGTAAATTTCCCCTTACTTTGAAATGATTGAAACCTACTCATAATAAATTCTTGACCATTTTGATCCCTTTTACTTGCTGCACATAGAGTTTTAAAATCATTGAGAAGACTTAGAGCCTTTTCTTTCACTAAATTGAGGCTATAGAGCTTTGGTGGCATAGTCGGTATGGAGTTGTGCCTCTGACTCACAGATGATACCACTGTGATAATTCAAATTCTCCAGATGTTCCCAGGGAGAAAAATGAATAGTCTCCTGGTGTGATTTATAGCCTCTGAAAGTTTGCTGATGGGTCAGCTATGAGTCAGTTCTGACTTAACAGCAGTGAGTAAGGAAGTAAAACTAAAGAAGAACTGTATGCACCAGTACAAATCTACCTACAAATTCTACTTAAAAATGCACTCAGAAATGTCTCTTGTTTGTAACCCAAGGACTGCCCGTTTCAGAACTGGGAGAAAACAGTGAAACATTTTGAATACCCTTAGTATGTATAGCATCTGTGTGATCAACATTTTTCTATTCACTATTGTATAGAAGGATGTTTTTCTTCTATTGTGAATAATCTTCAGTTACTGTTTGTCCTGAGTGAGAAGAGACTGATTGGAGCTAGAACTCTTATAAGGAGATTGTGGTAATAATACAGGCATAAGGAAATAAAGTAGAATCTTACTTGGGAGAATTGGTTTTTTACTTTCAGAAGCATTTTATTGTATAAACCAGAAGATCTTTTGGAAATTCACTATTCTTAATACTTTAAATCTTAGGTTGCCTATAATGGTGATCCTGAAGGGGCACTTATCCAATTTGCAACATATGAAGAAGCAAAGAAAGCAATATCAAGTACCGAAGCAGTGCTGAATAATCGCTTTATTAAGGTTTATTGGCACAGGGAAGGAAACACCCAACAGTTACAAACTAATTCCCCAAAGGTAAGAGAGAAATTTGTGTGAAATTAAATGCTTTTCTTAGAAAGTTCTTAGTATAGTGTTTAAGAACAGAGGCATTTAAGTTAGCTAGACTTGATTTCAGATTCTGGGTTTTCCACTTTTAATCTGAGGATTTGAGAAAATTTCTTAGCTTCTTTAACCTGTTCTCTTCTTTAATTGTGTTGTCATTTCTAAGTGGAGAATAATAAAATATAGATTAAGTGTAATTATCATCATCCTGTACCATTTCAGCCTCTCCCCCTCAGTTTCAACTGAAGAGAAAAAAACAACTCCCAAAACCTCTGAACTTGAATCCGGTTCATAGCAACACTCTGTCAAGCTTTTGTGGCTGTTAACAAGGGGAGACTGCCTACCTTTCTTCCTCAGACCTGCTAGTATACTGGAACCACCAGAGACATGGATCTCTGGCCTAGCAGCACATCTTGCTATAGCTCATGTTATCAGAGCTTCCTAGTTCATCAGCAAACACTGTGCATTGGAAATGAGTATCTTGTAATTCAGTCTTTTACTTTGTATTTACAGGGGAAAGGTTGGCGATCTCTTCCCTTGTGGTTTGCAATCTTTTAGAACCCAGTAGAGAATCAGCTTAGAGTCCATTCTGACTAGATGGTAGAGTTTGAGGTTTTGAATATGCTTGTTTAAGTTGGTTTTATTTTTCATTTTCCAAGGTAATACAGCCATTAGTCCAACAGCCCATAATGCCTGTGGTGAAGCAGTCAGTTAAAGAACGACTGGGTCCAGTACCTCCAAGTAATATTGAACCTGCAGAAGCACAGGGTGCCAGTTCAGACCTTCCTCAGGTAAATGAAAGGTTTTCTCTTCATTGTCACGTAATTGGTGCTCGCTAAATTAATATCTCTTGGTGATGTGAATTCTAGTTGTGTATATTTTGTATAGAATTGTGATAATTTTTATATATTTGAACCCAGCCTGTAAAATTTTTAATCATTAGTGTAGCATTTTCATAGCTTATGCTTTTCTCATAGTATTTTAATCTTAATTCTTCTCTTTCATTTATGAGCAAAGTTTCTCATGTTGTGAAAGAAATACATTTTATAAAGTTCTCTGAAAAGTGTTTAGTACACTAAATCTTAGGTTCCCTTCATCTTTTTGCTGAGTTTGAATTGTGTTCCAGCAGTAATTGTATACTGAATTGAAAGCTTTTGGAAAGAGAAGGCTCACATTTTCAGATTCAAGCATACTTGATGCTGTACTGTTTCAGGCACTTAACGTAGCTCGCAGAACTTTGCATCATTTGTACTTAACTCTGCAATACTCTACCAGGGTCATTTTCTTTGCCTCTCATTTCTCCACTTCGTGGAAATTTCTTGTTTCTACACTGTCAGTTTTTGAAACGTAACTTTCTTTGTGTCCAAATGTTTCATATTTGCCATATGAAAAAGGATGTAGCATTAAAATTTAAAAATAAAATTTAAAAGTAAACTGTAAATTGGTGATTAGTAGTTACTTTTAAAAAAACCTCAAAATCTCCCGAAGTACTGAATAAACAGGCAGATTTTCTTGCTTCTTAAAAAAAAAAAAACCTCAAAATCTCCCTAAGTACTAAATAAACAGGCAGATTTTCTTGCTTCTTGTTGTTGATTGCTATGGAGTTGAGGTCGACTCATAGAGACTTTGTGAACAAAAGACCTAATGCCTTTCCATAGCTATCATTGTTTCTCCAAGTTCATAGACTTTCCAGAGGTATGTGGTTTAGGAAGTGGATGCCACTTGTTGCTTCCCAACTTGTTTTACAGCTGGGAGCTCCACCAAACACTGTCCACAAGGGGAAACTTCTGGTATCTTGCTTACTCATCTAATTTTTAAAATGTCAAGACATTCTACTTGTCAGTGTAGAATTCTAAGAATTTTTATTCTGTATTGGTGAAAAGGACATTGCCCATGACAATTAAGTCTCTTAACATAATTTTGTATGAGTTGTATAATATTTGATTTTTTACTTTTCCATGTTTTCCCCTCTCTTAAAAAGTTCCATGTTTTTGTGCTTATCATCAGTTTACTTGTAGATTGGTTTGTATTATTAAAATCAGAATGTTCAAAACCCAACAATCCTGTATGTTTGGGAAAACACTGAATATGTCCATTTTAATTTTTTTAGAATGTAACTAAGTTATCTGTGAAGGACAGGTTGGGTTTTGTATCAAAGCCATCTGTTTCAGCAACTGAAAAGGTAAGAATAGCATGATGTGTTTGTCTTGGCTTCATAAATGTTTTCAGGTGGCATCTTAATTGTAATTTTTTTCCCCAAACTTTTAAACTCTTGCTTAATAATATTTTTTGTCTCTTATTCCTACCTTTTGCTTTCCATTTGTTGAAAAAGAAAAATTCTTACCTACCCTCATTATTTTTTGCATCGGCATCAGTGTTTTAATACTTGCTTCTCACTGTATTTCCACGTGCTCTTTTTATTTTCGTTGGAGATTTGTGCATCTTCATTTACAAGTGTGGCAACCCTATAGAAAAAGCCATGGTTTTGGGATTTTCCCGAGTTTGAACCCTGGCTTCTTAGTTACTAACTGCATGGTCATGATGTTGGGCAGTACTTTTAACCTTTGTGAATCCTTCCTTTTAATGTCGATGGTAATGTTTATCTTGCTCATAGGATATTGGAGTATAAAATAAAATATTTTTTAAAAAAATTTATGTTTTGAGTGTGTACTGTCAAATCATATCTGACTGGTTGGTACAGGAGGAGATTGCCCTTCCTTTTCCAGCAGAGCATTGAATGGATTTGAACCATGTACCTCTGGGATTTTAGTGCAGCTACTTGCCACTAGACCACCAGAGCTCCCTGACATAAAATTTTTTATTAAGAATATATACTGGAAAGGATATGTAATGTAAATTTTACTGGTTGCTTATAGCTGTTGATTACAATATTTTTAGTCATTTTTGTTTTTAAAGTGGGGGGAGTGACAACTGACTAAATGAACATCATTTATAGAGCCTGTCTTCATATAGTTTTGTAGATACATTTTTTTTGTGTATGTGTGAGTGCTCTGTAGTCTTAGACTTACATGAGATCACTGAGTTTAGAATTAGTCTTTCTCATTTCTGTTTACCTTAAAGGAAGTTAAGGCCTAAGTAGTTTTATGGTTTTACTTTATACAGTGAGTTACAGAGCTGGGCTAGAATTTGGGTCTCTTGTTCATGGCTGTTTCCATTATGAAATTCACAAGGGAAATTGACTTCATAGGCAAATAGATCATCCCACGAGATAGGTGAACCACTGTTTTTACTAACTAGTTTCATAGTATATTGTTTTCCGTATTTATTGCTTTCAACTTTTGATAGTACGGGGAATTTAAATCTGAAACACATTTTGTATTGTTGATGCCTTCTTTCTTGAGCATCTGTTACTTTAGGCATAGCAGGCCTAAAATGGATTGTTTTCCTTGTAAATTAACTTTTCCCCCTAGTTCCCAACTTTGGAAATGTTATAGCAATTTACAGATACTCTGCAGTTTAAAAGCTTTGGAATCCTTGACTTGATTTCGTAGTGTACTTGCTTTTTTTGTGTCACTTTAGTGTCCCAGCTTGTGCATGTAAGATCCCAAGAGTATTTGGAGTTCACTTTCTTTAGCTTACACTGCTGCCATCTTATTTTCAGACCTATTTTAATATTAATTCAATACCAAATTTGAAGTTTCTTACCTAAATTACAGCATATCAAACTATAAATGTTCTGTTCATGTTTTAGACTTTTCTATGCTGGAAATACTCTTTTGCTCACTGTCTTTTGTCCTTTCTTGCTCCCCTAGTCCCCTCAAAAACCCCAAAACTGCTGCAGGTTTTCCTTCAAGAGTTTTTTTTTTTACCATGCTTAACTGAATTCTGGTCATTCTTTAGCTATCTTAATCTCCCTAAGCACTTCAATAAAGCCTTTGAAAATTTTAATTTAATAGCTCACGCTTGGCCCTTCCCTTTGAATTTCTTCATTGTTCAATTTATGCTGCTAGCTTTAGTAGTATCTTTTACTTTGGTTTAGTTTATCATCTGTTACAACTCAGGAATATATTTGTGTATCATACAATAAGTCTCAGGAGCTTTGGTGATGTAACCTGTGGCTTGGTGCACTGCTCACTGAAAAGTAAGGTATCTCCGGTGGCTTAAATCCACTTGAGAAATTTGGGCAGTGTCCTTCTGTTGAGACTTAAAACCTTAACCACCTCCTGAAAAAAAAAAGGCCACTGACAGTTTGCTTGAGTCATGGTTGACTTGATGGAAGTGAATTTTGGATTGTTTTTTTTTTTTAAAAAAAAAAAACCATTTTAGGTGAAAAAAGATGATTCTCAACCATCTTTGGATTGGCATAGTAACTGCAGCAGTGAGCTCAAATGTGTCAGAGATGACAAAAATGTCACTGGATAAGGGCAAGGTTCAGAACTGTTGTTCATAGGGTCGTTATGAGTTGTATTTGACTTGATGGTGCCTACCAACAAAAACAACTCTGCTGAGCTATTTGGGAGATTTAAAAAATATGTGGTTAAGTCCATTTAGGATTTTTTTGTATCAAGAAGTTTTTGTTGTGTATCGTCGTTTTGTTGTGTATAAGTCGAAACTGACCCATAGCTGACCCTCCAGCGGGTTTTCAGAGTCAGTCGCAAGAGATATTGCCCATCCTTCTCCTGCAGAGCAGCATGGTGGCCTCAAACCATTTGCCTTTGGGATTGCAGCACAGCTCCTTGCCACTAGGCCGCAAGAGCTTCCCTCATATCAAGAGTTGTAATATCTTACTACTGTTTTCAATGCTTTTATAATAAAATTCACTATGCAAAGGCATTTGACTGTGTGGATCGTAACAAACTGTGGCTGACTCTTGAGAAGAATGGGACTCCAAGAACACTTGATCGTTCTAATGCGAAACCTATACTTGGACCAGGAGGCAGTCGTCAGAACAGAGCAAGGGAACACTGCATGGTTCAAAATTGGGAAGGGCGT
>NW_006399884.1:2566350-2568074 GCF_000299155.1 Elephantulus edwardii | reverse complement strand
TACAAAATTCAATCATTCTATCTCCAGCTTCATTCCTGTCACCAAGCCCATGTTTTCCAACTACTGATTCTTCTTCTCTTTTCCCAACTTTTGCATTCCAGTCACCCATTATTATCAATGCATCTTGATTGCATGTTCAATCTAACTCTGACTGTAAAAGTTGGTAGAAATCATCAATATCTTCTTCTTTGGCTCTGGTTGTTGGTGCATATATCTGAATGATAGTGGTATTCACTGGGCTTCCTTGTAAGCATATGGATATAATCCTGTCACGATATTGTACTTCAAGATGGATCTAGAAATAACTTTTTTTACTATGAAGGCAACCCCATTTTTCCTTGTCTTTTCATATCCAGAGGAATATATCATATGGTCATCTGACTCAAAATGCCCCATGCCAGTCCATCTCATCTCTCCAATGCGTTCCATTTCTTTCTTAACAATTTCTAATTTTCCTACATTCATGGTTCTCACATTAGAAGTAGTAGTTAATAATATTTAGCAATTTCTATTTTCTCAGTGATTGATGAACATTTACTCCCTTCCTCCCAAGTTTTTGTATGTATGTTTTAAACTTTCATTTTAAGATATATAGAACCCTCATTCCTACACTTCCTTTTGAAATCACAAATGTGTTTAAATCATAAATGTATAGTGGATTTAATACAAAATGTTGAATATTGCAATAGGGGTTTTAATATCGAATTTTTTGGAATAGTTAGGAATTCATTAATTTAAATTATGTTTAAGAAATAAAATTTATTGTTAGGTGTTGTCTACATCTACGGGCCTAACAAAAACGGTGTATAATCCTGCTGCTTTGAAGGCTGCACAAAAATCATTACTCGTTTCCACCTCTGCAGTTGATACCAATGAAGCACACAAAAAAAAACAGGTAAGTACAGCAAGTAAAATATATACCATTTGTATATAATATTTTCCTCATACCTTACAGGTAGAGTGGAAAAAAATTGTTGGTACCATTAAACATTATCTTCCATAGAATAATAATAATAATTTTTTTTTCTTGGAATGAAAAGTATAGTAAGAGGTTTTTAAAAACTATTTAATTTTTACATAGCAAAACTTTACATTTAGTTTTTGCCAATAAGTTTCCAAAGTTTTTCCTTCTTAAATAATTTTATCACAACTACAAATACAGTATTATTCTGTAGTAGCATTTTTTAATTCCTTTTTCTAGGAAGCACTGAAACTTCAGCAAGATGTAAGGAAAAAGAAACAAGAAATTTTAGAAAAGCACATTGAAACCCAGAAGGTAAGTAAGTAAGATACTGTAAAATTAATTTATAAATCAGAATTTTAAGAGATTTTAATCGCATATTTTAATAATGAGCAATAGATTTACTGTAAATGATAATAAAATTATAACTACCATTTTTATTACCATTATAATAAAATTATAATGCTAGGACATGTTTATTGATAACATATCTGGAATGAGGGGATTTATTAAATGGCAGGTATAAATGGAGCTATGGTTATGAACTTGAAGTGAAAATAAGAGGTAACATTTTGAGTAGTATTTTGTACAGTAGTTTGAGTAATGAAATAGAACTTTTCTTTTTGTTGTTGTTATGTGCCGTCAAGTCGTTTGCGACTCATAGCGAACCTATGCACAACAGCCCTAAACCCTGCTCTATCCTGCGCCAACCGCACTGCCTCTGACACACCCATCCCGATTGCCCCAGTCACCGAGTAAATCC
>NW_006399884.1:2559124-2566250 GCF_000299155.1 Elephantulus edwardii | reverse complement strand
CTCTCCAAAGTACTGAAGAGCAATGGTGTCTCACTGGAGACTAAGGTGTGTTTGATACAGGCCATGGTCTTCACAATCACTTGTTATGCATCAGAGAGTTGGACAATGACCAACGAGGATAGAAGGAGAAATGATGCCTTTGAGCTGTGGTACTGGAGAAGAGTATTGAGAATACCATGGACTGCTAGGAAAACAAACAGATTTGTCCTGGAAAGGGTTAAACCGGTTGGCTCCTTGGAGGCAAGGATTCTGAGGCTCCGTCTAACATACTTTGGGCATGTTGTGAGGAGAGACCAGTCCTTGGTGAAGGACATCATGCTTGGGAGGGTGGAGGGACAGCGGAGGAGGGGAAGGCCCTCTGTGAGGTGGATTGATTCAGTGACTGGGATAATCAGGATGGGAGTGTCAGGACAGAGCAGAGTTTAGGGCTGCTGTACGTAGGGTCACTGAGTAGCAAGCGACTCGACGGCACATAACAACAACATATACTATTAATAGTAATAGATAGAGTAAATTTACTCTTTTTAAAGAAAAAGATAAAACAGTTGAAACTGTAAGGCCTCTATAGTGCTGTATTTTATTTTTGCTTATTACTTGTTTTCATTTTTCCAACTTAACTGGATTTTTTGTTGCAGAATCCTAAGAGGGTAGAGATTCAGGGAAGTCTTAAGAATAGGAAAATGTTTATCAGGTTTTATTAAAAAAATAATAATTTTTGATCTTGAAAACAGGAGAACTTTCAAAACTAGTATTTACATAATATCTTCCATCACCATTAATGCAAATAAGTACACAAGTGCAGTTTCCCCTTTTTATAATTCATGCTGCTAAGTATTAAAATTTCAGTAAGTGTTGAGTAGAATGATCAAATAAGAAACTTGAGTATCTCTGGCTGCTGTTGTGTGCCTTCAAGTCAGAACTTACTGGTAGCTTACTCTTCAGTGGGTTTTCAGAGACATTAAACTACACTAGAAGAGAGTACCCTTTGTTTTCCCATGGAGCAGCTAGTGGATTCGAACCATCTGACTATAGAGAGATAGAAAGGAAATATGTATATATCATATTAGAATGTTGTGGTTTTGGTTGTTGTTTTTGCTAACATTCAAACTTTTTTTATTACCCTTTTACTTTTATTCTTACAAGCTTTTATATTCCAAGACGGTACATTGATAAATAAATAATCAGTATTTTGTGCTTCATATCAATTTTTGGAGGGGGATTCAAATTTGTGATGTATTAGTGTTCTTTAGTAATAACATTTACAAACTGACACTATTTTTATTTCTTTGCTTGATGCTATGCTAACATTGGCACTGTGTTACCGTTTAAAACAAAATTTTATGATATTGTTGAAACTACCAGTCATATAGACATTTTAGCTATTTTAGCCCTTACCATTGATATTTAAGGCCTTGAACATGTTTTACTCCCTCTTTTTCCTTAACTATAAAATGCAGTCATTCTGATAACCTTTGGCTTTTTAATATGGATTTGTTTTATAAATTTACTAATTGATCATTTAAGATTTATAATAGTGTTGTCTCTTCATAACTATTGACAGTTTATTTTTTATTTTAATCCCTCTGTAAAGATTATTTCCTTTACTTTTTAAATTTTGTACAGAAAAAGATAATTATAAATTATTTGCTGAACCTTCTAGAGTTCTAGGTCTTTTTAATTTTTCTGACCCTTTTTAATTAATTCATATTCTTGAAAGAGATTTAATTATTAATCCCTAAATATATTTTAAATTTACCTTTAAACTAAAGTCTTATTACTCTCACTAGAAATTCCAGCAAGTGAAGTTTTGTTACAAAGATTTTACATATGAATATGTCAGAGCTCACTTACTCCACTTGTAGTAACTAGACATCATATGTGCAACTTGGATATTGATTATGAAAAATTATAACTTGGATGCCTTAACTTAATAGGAGCCTTCATTTGTGTAGTTTTTAAAACTTGTTTTTTTCTCTTCTGTTTTCATCCTGAATAAAAATGCCTTTTTCCCTTTATGACTGCTGGTGGTAACTGGTAGTATTTATGTAGAAATTAAGGAAAAGAGATGTTCAAGATTTTTTTTTCTGAATAAGCAAATGGCATTGGTAATGATACATTTAAAAGACAAAATTCTCAGCTCATTTTAAGGGTTCATCATAACTTGTATACCAAAACCTCTAAAATACAAGAGAAAGGATCATTACAGTGTAGTATTTGTCATGAATATAGGCCAAAAAAGTATTTCAACCCAATGGTTAATTAAACATTTGAAAATTAGTTTAATTTGCAACAATGCCAGAATAAGGGAAATCAAGCCACATATTTATCTTGATACAGAAAGAAACAGTTGGCAAAATTCATTTTTTAAAGAATCTAAAAATTAGGAATAGAATCAAACTTTACTTCTGGTGAAGGCTACTTGACAAAACCAAAACAAACATATTGTTTTCAATGATGACATTCAGTGTTGAGAAATTACTTTCCCCTTAAAGTCTGAAACAGGGCAAGGGTGTTTTCCTCATACCTTTTCTGTTCATTTTACTAGACTTAGCTAATGTAATAAAATAAGAAAAACATAAAAGCTATACAGATTGGGAAGGCAGAAGCCAAATTGTATTTACTTTCAGGTGACATGATTGTTTATGTAAAAATCTAGGATTAGTAAGTGCATTTATTAAGGTCATTGTAAGGTTAATATGTAAAGCTACAGTCTATGAAGAAACCAGTGTAGAAGATAGAAGGTGTGGTGCTTTGGAAAGTTACCCTTCTAACAGGATTTTTAATCGGTGCTTTAAGTATTAGAAATTATGAATGCCTTTACTTTCCGTTTGTCATTTCAGTACACGGGTTTATTTTTTGATAGATTTTCTTTTATTACAGATTTATCTGCATCTTTTAGAAATCGGTGTTTCCCTTACTGTCCAGACTCTTGCTGTCTAAACGCTGCAGTCAAGTAGATTCAAACAGCATGGTATATTTGTTGTTTTACTCATTATTTTTTAGACTTTTTCATATTTTTAACACCTTTGACATGGAGTTGCATCTTATAATTTTTGTTCTTTAATCGTTATGATTACCATTTTTAAAAATTTCTTCTAGTTAAGGTACTTGAAGTAAGAGTGTATCTTAATAGTGATGTTTCAGGTTCACTTAAGTATGTTAGCTGATGTTCTGTTTTTACAGTAGGAAATTCCTGGGGAAAGCAAAGGAGTTAGTTGATAATGCTTTGAATAATAAAGAGGACTTATCATTTTGTCAGATACTTTTCTTCACATATTCTTGTCACATACTTTCTGAACCAGCATGCTGTCCTTGTTGAACCTATAGAGGTGCTGGAGTAAATGAGTTGGATTTCTTTACTTCCATGCTTTTATTATGATATTGTATGTTTCAAAGCTAGGAAATAGAGTTACTAAATTCATTGTTTCTTTTTCAGTTAATTTGAGTGGGTGTCTCTTTGGGCATAAATTTACCAACTTCTAATGAAATCTTTTTGAAGAAAACACATTATGAAACTTTGTGTCCCTCCTTTTGTAAATTTGTTTCACTCTTTACTCTTAGGAGAGACTTTTTCTGCACTTTTACTGAATGTTAAGTTAGACTACAAATGTTTACTACTTTATCTTTTTCACTTTTATTTTTTTTTTAATTTTCTACTAGTTTATTTACAAAATTTGAATACATTGTTTTAAAGACCAAATTCTTTCAATTGTCCTCACCCCACCCCCATCAAATTGTATTAACTCCATGATTAATCTCCCTCCCTCTGCACATCTACATCTCTCTACTTCTACCCTCTCCTACCCCTCTTGGATCTTTATACTCATTCTACAATAATAATTTTAAACAATATTTATTCTTGTGAGACTGGGTTAATTCACTCAGCCTAATGCTCTCTAGTCCCTCCCAAGTTATGTAATAATTTACAAATCATTGCTCCTTCATGCTGCATAGTATTCTATTGTGTGAATGTACCATAATTTCTCAGTCCATTCATTTGTAGTTGGACATTTTGACTGTTTCCATGTTCTTGCGATGGTGAATATGCTATGCTATGCTATGCTATGCTATGAATATGCTATGAATATGTTATGAACATTGGTGTACAAATCTCAGTTTGTGCCTCAGTTCTCATTTTCTCAGGGTATATTCCAAGTAGTGAAATAGCTGGGTCATATGGAATTTATCTTCCACTGAATGCAAACACTGTACTTTTTAATGATATCTTAAGTATTGGTTTTCATAATTAAGGAAGAAAAGTGTCAGTGAAATTTTGATGCACATCAGATATTTGAAGAGCCTTCAACATTCAAAGGAGCTCTGGTGGTGTAGTCTCTATTTTATACTAGTTTGTTTACAAAATTCAGATACATTGTTTTCGAGAACAGATTACTCCAATTTCCCTCACACCCCACACATTAAATTGTACAACTCCATGATTAATATCCCCTCCTCCCCTGCATATCCTCTCAAGGTGTAGTGGCTTTGGTGGTTCAAATCCCTAAGTGGTTCCATAGAAGCAAGATGGGTGGTTGTCTCCTGTGTGATTTACAGATTGGAAAAACCCTCAGAAGGTCAGCTTGAGGTGATTCTGACTAGATGGCAGTGAGTTTATTTTTTGGTTTTAAACATGTGTAGAATCAATAGAGTTTTAGTTATTCTTGGATTTTATTTCACTTAGAAATTAAGACATTTGAAAAAAAGTAAAAAAATAGAAATTAAGACACTTGAATATATAGAAGAGTCGTAATTTACTTGAGATGTTAAGGACATATGCAATCTGCTTATGATGTTTCCTATTTAAGTTCCATGATGAAAATTAGAAAATGTTCATTAGATACAAAATTTTAGTTTTTAAAAAGTAAAATATTTTGCTTCAGTGATACTGTTCTATTACATTGCTATTATTCTCCAATTCTTTTAACCTTTTTTATTAGTCTTTTTATTTTAATGAAAGTTTACAGAGATTTTGGATTTCCATTCATTCATTGTTGCACACTTTCCTCCTTGCCCATCTCCCCTCCAGTTTGCTTTTCTCTTTGAAAAGTGAAAAAGAAAAACCAAAAAACTTTTCATTGTTATATAATTCCCTTCCCTCCAGTCTGCTCCACTATGCAGCTTTCATTCTGGATTTTTGTCATGACAATAATACCTTGTCATATATTCCTCCTAAACCGTTCTCTCCCTCATCTGTTAGTTTCCCATCCCCAGTCCTGTGTTACAATAGTGGCACTATGCAATATTTGTCCTTTTGTGACCGAGATATTTCACTCAGCATAATGTCCTCCAAGGTCACCCATTTTGTATAATATTTCATGAGTTCCTTATTTTTCAATGCAGCGTAGTATTCCATTGTGTGAATATACCAGAACTTTTCTGTCCATCGTTTGTTGGTTGGCACTTGGATTTTTTCCAACTCTTTATTATTGTGAACAGAGCAGCAATAAAATTTGCTTGGGTGGCACGTCTGGTTTCTTTAGGGTTTGCATATTGCCAGTAGTGGAATTCCTGGGTCAAATGATGTTTCTATTTGCAACTTTTTGAGAAAGTGCCATAGAGCTTTCCATAGTAGTTGCACCATTTTACACTCCCACCAACAGTGAATAAGGGTTCCAGATTCTCCACAACCTTGCTAGCATATGTTGTTTACTGTTCTGATAAATTTTGCTATTCTTACAGAGATGAGATGATATCTCATAGATGTTTTGATTTGCATCTCTCCTACAGCTAGGGATTTTGAACATATCTTCATGTGTTTGTTTGCCTATGAATGTTTTCTTTGGTGAAGTGTCTTTTCATCATATCCTGAGCTCATTTTTCAGTTGGGTTTACCTTTATCTAGTTGTCGTATCTTTGAACCTTTTTTTATGTCATAAATGTCTTTAAATGTTGGAAAGTTACATTATTTCCTCCAGAAAATTGTTGTTTGTACACATGGTTTCCTGGTTAATTTTATGGCACTTATAATTTTGCCTGAATGTATTCTCCTTCCAAGTTTCTGTTTTAAGAACACTAAATCTCAGTAGAACTTAGAACTGTTTTCGTTTTTGAAGCGTAACGAAGGCAGCCTGTGAACATTTAAAAAAATATTGGTTTGCATATAAGCATTCATATACATAGTGTTTTGTACATGTAATTTGTGTTTTATGCAATCATTCATATACATTATATTTTATATAATTAATTACCATTAATATATGCCTATTACTTACTTTTTTGAATTGACCCTTTGTAGAAAAGTTTTCGATTCTAGACTAAAGTATTTGATTAATTAAGTGCAAAAGTGTATGGTGTATTCACTATCTGTTGAGGCTAGGTCAGGTACTGGAGGAAAAGCTGAGAACCAGACATCCCCAAAATCCCCTTTCCCTCAAAATCTGCCTGTATGGAATGCATCCTTTTTTTTTTTTTTTAAACTTCAGAAGAAAATTGATCCACTCTTAAGTTTAATTTCATCTTTTCTCAGTCGAAGAAACGTGCTTCCTCATATCCAAAGTCCAGTGGTTGGTAGCAGGGCTTAGTTACTGAAAGAAGCATAGAGAGGAAAAACTCACTGCCTTTGTTTGAGGTCCTTTCCGTGTAAACACGGTGAGAGACATGTGAATTAATCCCATATCAGACTAGTTTTATTAGATGTTAAAATAGATGATGGAATACAGTTTGCAGAAGAGCCTACAAAGAAGTGAGTCATGATTCAGACTTTGTGTAATGCTAACCCTAAAGTGGGCTTAAAGGAGAAGTTTCAAGCAGAACAAGTAGTGCTAGGAAAAGAAATGGGAGAAAAAAAGTCAGGATTTACCTCAGAACTACAAATTGCAGATGCTCATATGCACGTGTTTGAGGGATTGTTTCTAGTTTCTGCCTGTGCTGGGTTCCTCACATATACAGATTTTGCTTTAGTCAATGTAAGTAGTCTTCTTGGGCAATTGACTGCCTTTGAAAATAAATCTACAGGAGGGTCAGCTACGGGTCATTTCTGACTCGATCACACACAGCACTATTAGAAGTTGTTGTTGTTATGTGCCGTCGAGTTATTTGCGACTCATAGTCACCCTATGCACAACAGCCCTAAACCCTGCTCTATCCTGCGCCAACCGCACTGCCTCTGACACACCCATCCCGATTG
>NW_006399884.1:2498970-2554491 GCF_000299155.1 Elephantulus edwardii | reverse complement strand
CCCAGCCTGGACTTCCGGCAGTTCTCTGCTGATGTGCTGTTCTAATCGTTTTTGGATAATCTTTAGTAGATTCTTGCTTCCATGTGAAATCAATGACACTGTTCTGTAGTTTCCACACTCAGCTGGGTCACCTTTCTTTCGAATGGGAACAAATATAGATCTCTTCCTGTCAGTTGACCAAGTGGTTGTTCTCCATATTTCTTGGCACTACTTGGTGAGCACATCCAGGGCAACATCTGTTATCTGAAATACTTCAATTGGTATACCATCTATTCCTTTTCTTTTTACACACTTGAAATATATAGGTTTTTTTAATTGGCTTGAGATTTTCAGATGCTATGTTGTGCAGTTAAAGCAGCTTCTTAAAATATGCCAAGGTTATGCCTTTGAGCTGTGGTGCTGGAGAAGAGTATTGAATGTACCATGGACTGCCAAGAAAACAAACAGATCCATCCTGAAGAGGGTTAAATCAAGCTACTCCTTGGAGGCAAGGATTCTGGGGCTTCATCTGACATACTTTGGCCATGTTGCAAGGAGGTACAGGTCCTTGGACATGGACCTCATGCTTGGGAGGGTGGAAGGACGGCGCAAGAGAAGAAGACCCTCTAAGAGATGGACTGATTCAGTGAGTGGGGTAATTGGGATGAGTGTGTGAGAGGCAACGCCATTGGCACAGGGTAGAGCAGGGTTTAGGGCTGTTGTACATAGGGTCGCTATGAGTTGCAAACGACTCGACGGCACATAACAGCAACAACAACAAATACAAAATAAGCCAAAATACAGAAATTTTTTGTATTGATTACATGTTGAATAATATTTTCGATATGTATTATCATTGTCATTTGCTGTTGAGTTGGAACAGACTTCTAGTGGACCCTTCAGTTGATTTTCTGAGGCTGTAAATAACACAGGAGATTTCTCATCTTTCTCCCATGGTAGATTAGAACTCTGTGCCTTTGTGTTGGCAGTGCCTCTCCTTATCACTAAGCCACTGATACATTGTTATGTGCCTTTGAGTCGCCTGTGGCCCATAGTGACCTTATTATGTATAGCAACTCTGAACCCTGCCCTGTTCTGAGCCGTCTCACTAATTTTGACGTACCAGCCCCTATTTACCCCGGTGACTGTATCAGCCCTTTTCATCTTATTTCTTTCTCTCCTGTGCTGTCCCTCCACCCTTTCAAGCATGATGTCCTTTTTTAAGGACTGTTCCCTCCTGGACACATGCTCAATGTATGTAAGACAGAGCTTCAACATCCTAGTCTCCAAGGAGAACTTGGTTTCAACCTTTACAACACAGGCTTATTTGTTTTTCTTCGCAATCCATGGTATGTTTAAGACCGTGCACCACAAGTTGAAGGCATCGATTCTTAATGTCATCCTTAGTCACTGTGCAGCTCTCTGATGTATAGCAACTGATTGTGAAGACCATGTCCTGGATCAGGAACACCTTAGTCTCTGAACTGACATTGTTGTTCTTCAGTACTGTGGAGACATCCCTAACAGCAAATTTTCCCAATGCAGTTCATGTTTTTATTTCCTGAGCATTGGTGCTAAAAGTTTTGATTAAGGAGCCGGGCCAGTGATATACATAATGAAATATATTAAATGAATTTTATTTCATTCTTCCTAATTAATGTGGCTACTGGAAAAGATAAAATTACTTACTTATATAGCTTACAGTATTTTTATTGGACATCATTGTTTTGATTGATGCCATTTAATAAAATTAGTTTTTAAAATTATTTCTGATAATTAAGATGAACAAAATGATACTGAAAATACAGAAACTGTATGTTTCTACTTGAAATGACTTTTTTACGTAAGTTAAATTTGTATTTGAAATGATTTTACTTAATCAAGAGACATTGCAGTGTTTTGTGACAAAATCTGTAGCTGTCCAAATTCGGAACCAGTAATATTATGTAATTTTCCTCACAACGTAGCACTTGCTTGCTTTCTTGTTCATGTTGGTAATGTGATTCACAGGGTATTTAATTACTGTTTCACTCTAGCAAAGAAAATGTTAAACATTCCATTTTTCTAATGTCTCAATCAATATATATATATATAAAGGAGACCTGAAAACTTGTCTCTGGTCCTTTCTGAATCGAAGATTGCATTTGGACCAAGAAATATTTAAAGGGGAAATAATTAACAACAAGGAGAATGTAAAAATATTGGTGTGATTTTTCAGTAGTTAAATTGGGTTTATTCTGGTTGTGTGCTTTGAATTTGGTCCTGGGAGACCTAAATAGTAATGGAGTTTGAACCTTGGACAATATGAACTTTAGGTGTGCTAAGTTCCTACAGAGTTGAAACTCTCAGAACTTTTCAGTTTCTAAAAACTCAGTTACTAGTAGCCTACAGTTTTGTTTTGTTCGTTTTTTTTCTTTTTTAAATTAACATATATAAATGTACCTTGCAGTTCAGGTCCATGTTGTATAAAGATCCAACCATGTAATTTTTCACCAAGTAAAAAGATGTTGAAATAGCTAGTGTAATCAAATCTGTTAATTTTAGAATTTTGTTTGCGTTTGTGTGAATACATCATTAAAGCCAGTTCTTTTTTAGTTTTATGTTTGCTTTACTGTGTTTAGTAGTAAGAAAGTATTTTCAATTTAATTTTTTTCTTTTTAAATTTTGGAAGATGCTTATTTCAAAACTGGAGAAAAACAAAGCAATGAAGTCTGAAGATAAAGCAGAAATAATGAAAACTTTAGAAGTTTTGACAAAAAACATTACAAAGTTAAAAGATGAAGTCAAAGCTACTTCTCCTGGACGCTGTCTTCCAAAGAGTATAAAAACCAAAACTCAGGTATTTTTTAATGTAACTGTTGTTATTCATATTGCTTTTTATTTTTTTAAAAAAACCAAAACATAAACACAAAATGAGGTTAAGTTGTTTCTACGATAGTATGTTTAGATCAAAACTTGGCCAGTGTCATTACTTTCCCGTGAATCCTAAAATTTCTTCTTATAGCCAGTAAATACTACATACATGCATGAACTCATTTGTTCTTGCATAAGCAAAGCATGCTGTTACAACTAGTCAGCAAGTTTTGTTAGCTTAAAAGTTATTTTCAGAAAATTATTTTGCATCATAAAACCATCTCTTAGGCTATTGTATGAAGAGTAGATAAGGAAAGAATAAGGAAATAAATCCAAATAGTAATATGATAAGCTTTTTCAATAGCTTAGATCAGAGAACTTGAGATAGAGAAGAAATACATGGATTAATCTGGACATGTAAAACTTTTGTAAAAATTTTATTGAAGAGATGTGGATCTCATATACTGCTGGTGAAATTGTAAAATGATAAAACCGCTCTGAAAGGCAGTTTGGTGTTTCTTTAAAAGGCTGAACATAAAAATCTTGTGTAGTTCAGCTATTCCACTGCTACGAATATATTCCAAGGAAATTAAAACTGAGAAATGAACACAGATCAGAGATAAGTACAGTTATGTTCATAGCAGTGCTGTTCACAATAGCAAGAAGATGGACGCAGCCAAATGCCATCAATAAATGAATGGACTGCAAAATTGGTGTTACATTAAGTTAACGGAATACTATGCAGCACAATGAAACAAAGATAACATAAAATATTGTATAACATAGGAGAGTCTAGAGAGCTTTATCCTACACATACTGCATTATAAAAATGGATAATTGAGCAAGATACATATATAGGTTCAAAAGGGGAAGGTGGAAATCACTAGGATAGCTGAGTTGAGTGGGCAGACTAGGAGGTGAAGGAATATGTAAGATTCAATGTGGACTTGAGAAGACAGTGTAATAATAGGCATAGGTCAACAGAAATGATATAAAATTCAATGTATACAAATGATTATATGAAACAGTGTCAATGAAAGATTGTATAATATGCAATGTACATGAAATAAACACAACATAAATGATTATGCAAATCAATAAAATACTAGAAGAAAAATTTTTTTAGTAAATGTAAGATAATTTTCACTTTAATTGTTGATGATTTTAAGTTGTTAATAATATCTTTTAGATGCAGAAAGAATTGCTTGACACAGAACTGGATTTATATAAGAAGATGCAGGCTGGAGAAGAAGTCACTGAACTTAGGAGAAAGTATACAGAATTACAGCTAGAAGTATGTTATATCACTGCTACACAGTACATTTAAGAAAGAGCAACTGGCATATAATTAATTTATAAATTCTCTCTCCTTCATTCCTTTCATTAATGGTTGATGACAGTCCTTGGCTTACATACATCCATATTGGAATTTTGATCTATGAAAGAGGGAGGAGAGGATAACATATTTCGTAGCTCTCCCTGTGCCCCACACCCTTCTTCTTTTAGTGAATTCGTTGGCTGTTCTCTCTTGAACTAACATGAATTAAAGGCTTTAATTAGATGTCCTTATGGAGATACTCTTCATAAACTTTTAAAGGTGGGATTGAATTGAAAAGCCTGCTTATTTAAATTTTGCCTATAGATGGTGCTGTGGCTGTTTTTAAAAAGAGTCAAGAAACCATTTGCTGCTTATTTGTTTACTTATGTAAGAAAGAAGTTTCTAATGAAATTCTTATTTCATGAGAAATTTCTATATCAAGCTAAATTATTTTTAAAAAGTTAGTACTGTATTTTGAAGCCTGTAGGGAAATCAGTGTCATTAATATAATGATTTTTACCTATTTTTTTCATTGTTTGCAACTGAATTGAAATATTATTTTAATTTTACATTATTTCCTTTTTTCAAATTTGTTATTATTTTGATTTTTTCTTTTGTGATTAGTAGAAATATGTTGAGTATTGGCATCCAAGTAGTAAAGACATGACATTGAGCAGCCACATTGTTAGTAGCTTTTTTAAAATAAAAGAAAGCAATTGGACAGTGTCCTAACCTTACATACATGTATAGTCTTGGGAAATTTTGCTTTCCCTAGATAAGTTTTTTAATAAGAGTTTTTATTTTTCACCATTTTTGAGATTACATTAGGTGCACTTTACAATTTGTAGTTTTTTAAAACATTTTGACTCATAATTGAAAGTAAGGTTGTTTTTCATTGCTGTCAAGTCAAGTATGCCTTTTAGTGACTGTATGCACAACTGATTGGAACCCTGCCCTATCCTGTGTCATCCTTATGATTTCTGACACACTCAAGCCCATTGCTACAGTCACTGTGTCAGCCTGCCTGGTTGAGAATCTTTTTCCTTTGCCGTTCTTCCACCTTCCCAAGCATGATGTCCCTCTTCAGGGTAATTATTCCAAAATTCTTTATTCATAATTCTGTTCCTTTTCATGAAAAAACATGGTTTGGCATTTTTTTTTTATTGTACCTAAAGTTCTGTTTTCAAGTTAATACCGGTAGATACAGTAATTCAGTGTTTCTCAGAACATGTTTGTTCACACTAATTCTATTAGTTGTTAATAAATTTGTTGTTGTATACTTTCATGTTGGAACCTAAAGATAGCTTACCCTCCAGTGGGTTTTCAGATGTGCTAAATTGCACAGGAGGTTGTCCATTTTCTCCAGCAGAGCACCTGGTGGATTTGAATCACAACCATGTATTTTGCATTGACATTGTAATTCCTTGCCCATAAACCACCAAAACTTTGTTTTTACAAGATACAACTGTAAAAAAAAAAAGTTTCTTGAGCCACATAAATTTGGAAAAGTATATATGAAACAGATTTCTGGACTTAGTAATCCTTAAATTTACATGTCCTTTGAGACTCTCCTATTTCAAAGAGCATTTTCATTCATTAGTATTTGTCAGAACATAATTTTGTGTATTCTTCTCTAGTATTGAAACTGTTGATCTTTAAAGTTTCTTATTTTGATTTTATATGATCATTTTAGGTGATGTTAAGATTAACTGTCTTGAGATGAGGAAGCCAAAATATTGGAGATTTGACAGTGTTTCCTGCTTGACATTTTCATTGGGATGTCCTCTATCCCCAGAGCAGAATGTTTAAAAGATTATACTGATCTGTGCCCCTGCATTGGGATACATAGCTGTCTCATTATCTAAACTATATGTCATCTCAGAGTTTTAATTGTGTTCTTTTTCCTTTCACTCAGTTTCCATATCAGTTAAGTACCAGGTTTTATAACTGTTACTCCCATATATATCTTGTTTACCATTGCTAAGCTTCCATCTTCAGTGGCCAAGACTGTGCTCTACTGATTGATTTTCTTCTTTTTGTACTGTTCTTAAAATTGTAGTTAGAGTCACGTTTTTAAACACCATTTTGATTACATTGCTCTTAAGCGTCTTATTTTAGAAGTAGATGACTAGTTTACTGCTTAGTTTGTTTCAGTTTAGAATTTCTGCTGAAGCTTGTCCACCATGGGTGACCCTGCACATACTTGAAACACCAATGACCTAGCTTTCTGCATCACAGCAACATGCAGGTCACCCCTGTACAGCAAACTGACTGACAAGGAGTAGACGCCTAAGAGCAAACTGTACAGCATACAGGAAAATTCTGAGAAATAGGAAACAAATTCTGGAGTCCCCAGTCAGATCAGAGCTTCTGGTCATTTTAAGTGACTAAGATTCCAAGATGTGAGCCAGGTGGCTTTTGATCCTAGTTATGTCCAGGGGTGGGACACCCAGCTTGGGACAGTTTCTGCTGACCTCAGAGAAATCTAGGTTAGTCTGTCTATTTCAGCATACAGATAGAACCCATCACTAGTTTGTATCAAGGATTTTGGAAGACTTTGTGTCCAGATGACTGAAAGAAATCTAAATTTGTTCCTATTCCAAGAAAAAAGATGATCAAACAGAGTGGAAGTTATCAAAAAATTATTATTAATATCCCATGTAAGAAAAATCTTGCCTAAGGTTATTAAAATGGGCTGTTACGGTATATCAGCATGGAACTACGAGAAATTTAAACTGCATTCGAAAGAGTTAGTGGTTTAAGTGTTAACAGATAAATTGCAGATAGTTCTTGACTGAAAGCAGAGAATGCCTCAAAGATGTCTATCTCTGTTTTATTAACTGCGTAAAGGCATTTGGCTTTGTGGATTGTAACTAGCTATGGATAACGTCAAGTAGAATGAGAGAATCCCAGAGCATCTGATTGTGTTCATGTGAAACGAAAAAGCAGTTTTCTGAACAAAACAAGGGAACACAGCCTGGGTTAAAATCAGGAAAGGTATGTGTTGGATTGTGTCATGTCTCAAGGCACATTCAGTCTATGTACTAAGCAAACAATTTCACTGGGCAATATGAAGAAGAATATAGCAACAGGACTGGAGGATAACTCATCAATAGTCTGTGTCCTACAAAAGGCAGAAAGTGAAGAAGCCTTCAAGCACTTACTGCAGAAGATCAAAGACTGCAGCCTTCAATATTGGTTATTTTTCACTATTAAGAGAAAAGATTGAAATTGTCTTTGATTTCACATGGGTCCACAATAAAAACTCACGGTAACATCAGTCAAGAAATCAAAAGATGAGTTATATTAGGAAAGTCTGCTGTCAAGGACCTCTCCAAAACAACCCTGTTGTCTGAAAGACTAAGGTAAGGTGTATCTGATCCAAGCCATGCTATTTTTATTTACTTACTATTATCTAAGAGTTGCACAGTCAGTAAGGAAAATCAAAGAAGACTTGGTGCCTTTGAATTGTGATATTGGTGAAAAGTACTGAATGGATTGCCAAAAGGACAAACAAATCTCTCTTGGAATAAGTGCAGTCAGTCTAGTTGCAGATGGTAGAGAGTCAAAAAGAGAGGAAGACCCTCAACTAGAGGTATGGACAACAGGAATTAGCGGTAGTGGGTTAGAGTATGCTGCATATTGTTTGAATGAAGTTCTTAGAGTATGTGTCATAGCAACAACCACAATCCTGTTTCTTGGCTTAAAATCCTTTAATTGATTTTTGTGACCATTCAGATACATCTTTAATGTGGTACCTATGCATTTGGTGAAGGTTTACAAAGCACTGTAGGTTCCCATTCCACAAATTTCTAGACAGGTTGTTCGGTGACATTAATTATATTTGTATTGAATTTTACTCCATTTTTGAAGGACCATGTTTCTCTTAGTCTTGAGATCTTTGTTCGTGCTGTAACCTCTACCTAATCCATTATGATTTCTTTTAGATGATCATGTTCACTTCTCCTTTTTTCTTGGAAAAGTCATTGGTGGCAGAGGGTGGGGGGGGAGTCATTGCACAAATGTTTGGCTGCCAGGGAGCTGTGGTGTCTTGGGGTTAGAAGTTGCGCTGGCAGCCCGATGGCATGTGGTTTGGATCCATCATCTGCTAGTGGGAGAAAGATAAACAGTCTCCTCTCGTGCTGTTAACTTCTTGTGAAAACCCACAGTCACAGCCATAGCTAGCTGTCAGTTAGTTCCAACTTGGTGAGTGGTACATAACAGCAGCAGTCTGAATGTTGCTAGAAGTAAGTTCGACTAAAACCATTATGGAATTTTCAATCAAGTTACTCATTCTATTGCCAATCTATAAACTTCTAGTCATAGCTCCAGCAAAGTTATTTCCCAACTTATGGAGTAATTTTTTATTAACTTAATTTTAAATTTTCATTGGTTTATTTCTCTGAATTATCATGAGAAAGGGGATTTGAACACAAAAAGTGCACTTTAAAAAAAGTGCACTTTAAGTATTTGTGAAATGAAGGAGTGGTGTGTTACTTGTGTGGAGTGGTATGATAGAATATCAGTATTTTATGATGATATTAGCAATAGAGGATCACACTTATAATTTCTAATAATTGTACTGGAGTCAACAGGCAGACAGTTTACTGTAATTGAGAGTGGTAACTGGAAAAATACATTTATTGTGTATGTAGATTTTTTTGTGCCTGAGTACTAACTTCTGAAGTAACGTTAACCATAAATTATGGGGAAGTTCAGATTTACTGACCTTTCTCTGATACATTGAACAGTACATGTAATCATTTCAAAAAATTGCCTAAATGTTTTTCCTTCTAAATTTGTGACTTTTTTTTATAACTTTTACATTTAAGACTAACCCTTTCAAAAAACATAATTTGAATGTCATGTCAAATTTTATAAACACTTGCCTCATCTTCAAGAGTTTGAACACATTTGGCCTGTGTTATGTCAAGCAATGCTACAATTACATAGTGTCTTCTTTATTCTAGGCTGCAAAACGTGGTATTCTGTCATCTGGTCGGGGCAGAGGAATTCATTCAAGAGGTCGGGGTGCGGCTCATGGCAGAGGAAGGGGCCGAGGCCGAGGCCGAGGCGTCCCTGGTCATGCTGTGGTGGATCATCGTCCTAGGGCCTTGGAAATCTCTGCATTTACTGAGAGTGATAGAGAAGATCTTCTTCCTCATTTTGCGGTACTTCCTTATTACCAGCAAAGTATTACTAATTATTATAGAGAATAATTGATATGATTAAAGCAGAAAATATAAAGATGATGACTAACGTAAACCATTAGCCTGAGCAATGGGTTTGCGCATACTAATCTTGAATTATCTAGAACACAAAGGCTGTGAGTCCACCCCCCCCAAAAAAATGAATACCAGAAAGAACTATTACTATTACACTTAGTAGGCCTTCAAATGAAAGGAAACATTTAAACTTTATTATTTCATGGATAGAGTTCTTGTAGTTTACTTGATACTTTAAGGAAAAGTTAAACACATTGGGCAGATCTTTCACATTTTTCCTCCCAAGACAACAGAATGGTATTGATCTAGTTGATGTGGAAATAAAGCATGACAAAATTTTGATAGGTAATCTTAGTTGCCTTAATCAGTGTCTGGGTACAATTAAAGGCAATGAAAGTATGAGAAAGAAGAATGGATTTCTGGTTGTTGCTAATCTATGATTTAGCTTAGACTTCTAGGGATTTGGTAAACTTGTTCAAATAGGACTTAAGGAACCCTAGAAGCACAGCTACTAATAGCAGTAGCTCAGTTGTTAATGAAAAGATTTGTGACTCTCTTTTAGTTTGAAGCACCTCATTGGCAATGAGATTCTGTTTTTAATGTCTGCAGTAGTTAAATGACTTAACTACTAAACAATAGTTTGGCAATTTCAACTTATCTCAAGAGCGCTCTCTAGTAGCTTTCTTCTTGTTATGTGCTGTTGAGTTGCCTGCAACTCTAAAAGACCTTATCACGATAGCCCTTACCCTTGCCCTATCTTGAACCAGTCTCACTGACTGACACACCTATCCCCATTACCTTACTTACTTTCAGTCCATCTTATCTGGAGTCAGGTGTGCTGTCCTCTACCCTTCTCAAGCATCCTCCAAGGGATGATCCCTTCTGGCTACGTGCCCAAAACATGTAATATCTAATAGTAGTGGTATGGAATTGCGCTACCAGTGCAGAGGTATACTGTTTGAATCCACCACATACTCGGCAGGAGAAAGATGAGCTATCTTGTCCTTTAAAATCTACTACCTCTTAAAACCCTAGGGAGGATCAGCTATGCGTCAGTTTGACTCAACGGCAAAACAGCAACTGGGACTCATTAAAGAGTTGGAAGCCTATTTTTATAAAGATTACAGCTCAGACAACCCCAATGACAGAGCATATCTCCTCTATCACAAGGGTGGTTATGAGTTGACATCAGCTTGACACCACTAAGCAGTATTAATGAAGTTATTAATATGTAGGGATGAAGACTCTCAAGTGCTTACTCTATTGAAGGAGAGGAGAAATAAAAAAAGAAATGAAAACTTGAAGGTAATAGCAGCCCAAATGTTTTCCCATTGTGCATTCTGTGCTCACGCCTACAAGTGCACAAGAGATTCAGAAACCTAAGTCTCCTATATAGTTAGTTATATAGCTAATTGGGAAAGCTACCAAAGTATGTGAACAGTGTGAACAAACAAAATGAATTTGTTAAAGGAGTGAATAAATGTGTTTGAGGATGACTTAAAATGGTTTTGATTTAAAAATAATCAGACTCTTTAGGGGAGTGAGAAGGATGATGAGTGGACGTATGATAAGAGTGAAGGGAAAGGCAAGGTGTACAGTGAAGATTTGATAAGATACAAGAAATGATATTGATTAATTGTAATTAATATTAGAAAACAATGTTTATAAATGACATAATCAAAAACAAAACTATCAGAATCTCTACTACTTGTGTGTGTTTGGAGATTGGAACATAGAATTGGACTCAGTTTGGGATTTTTTTTTTACTCAATTTTGACAGTGACAAAGTTAGCATTGACATTTAAGCATTAAGAGGGTGTTTAGCTTCACTCTTTAAACTTGTGAGTCAAATATATGACAGATATTAGAAAAGTAAGGTATATTTCTAAAGGACTTGATTTCTACAATTGGTAATTAACAGAATGCTTTAATTTATTCATTGAGACTAGCAATATTAAAAACTAAAAAGTATGAAGTAGTTACTTTGTGCTAGATATAATGCATAGTCCATGATAATAATTGTGAATTTTTTTTCTGTAGCCTTCTGAGGTAGATAGGGATCTCTGATGTCTTATTGGTGAGGAGTTTGCTGTGTTCCCTAAACAAAGGAACACAGCTAGAATCCACTAGCTGCTCCATGGGAGAAAATTGGGCAGTCTCTTCCCATCTTTATGGAAAACCATTTGGAGTGTCAGCATGAGTCTGTTCCCGACTTGACGGTAAACAACAGTAATATAGGGAGACCGGGAACTCGGGTCAGGTGGAGTAATCCAAATGGAGTTGTGCTGCTCACCCAGAGGGCCTCTCTGGTGGTTGGAGTCAACCAGCAGCTCCTTGGGAAAAAGATGGGGAGTTCCCTCCTGAGGTTTTAATAGCCTCTGAAAAGCTGCAGGACGGTCAGCTATGAAATGATTCTAACTTGACAACAATGAGTTTGAGGTGAAGTAGAAGCCTTTTAATAGGTCCGTTTGAGAGATGAGAAAAAGGAAGAATTAAGGGATTAATTGTACAAGTTTACACAGGTTGTAGCATAGAATCTGGCCCTAGACTGGTCCATTTTCTTTATTGTGCTCTATCAAATTTTGCTTTAATGATATATAAAGGATTGGAATTTTATGTAGTTAGTGACTATTTGTTGATAAATCTTCTGAAACAGGAAAAAACCAAAAAAATAGGCATGATTTAATATAAGTAGGTGTTTTATTTATATAGGGTATATAATGAGTAAAAACTTGGTTAGGGTGTTAGATTTTAGACTTGCAAAAATTTCACTCTCAGGAATTAATTATGGAAAATTACCTGAATTTTCTTAGTTTTTATTTTTCCATCTTTAGTTTAGAGCTAGTTTCAGAAACTAATAGAATATTTACTCTTCTTAAAGAATTTTTATATACTAGGATTGAAATAATGAAGTTAAGTTGTTGTTGAGTACCACTGAAGCAGAACTGATCCATAACTGACCCTCTGGAAGGTTGCCCATCTTTCTTTAGTGAAGCAGCTAGTGCCTTAGAATCATGTGCCTTTGGGTTGGCAGCAAAACTCAGGCTTTGACTATTTGCTTCCTTCATTTAAAGAATAAATAAATAATTCCAATATTCTTGTCATTTAAAGAATAGGCAATAAGTTTCCCTAAATCTAGAAAGTATAGACTGCTAAGTGCTACATAATCTCTGAGCAACCTCCAACACGTCCTCAGCAGACTACTTCGCCTCACCTATGAGAACAGTTATCCACCTGTGAGAGGAATGAGCCTTTTTTAATACCTAACTCAGTTTGGGTTGGGAACTGAGATTGCTTCTCTGCTGATCCATGCTGTGTCTGGAGCCTCCTTGCTGTGGCATTGGTAGGAGCTCTGTGTGGGAACTTGGGAATGCATTATTTGCACACTCTCCACATCACATAATAGTCTCTTTTACAAAACGTAATTGTGGACTTTAAGCGTTGCATGGTTGTTATTATAAATATAATAGTTTTGGAAGTTAGAACCATTTTATCTTTGTGCTAAATTGAATATTCACTGTGCTGTTTGACTAGCCAAGAAGAATTGTTACATATTCTGGGTTACATTTTATAGTTGAATGTTTTAAACATGCTTAGAATTTCAGTGCTTTAAAATAATTACAAAGAGGCAATAATTTTGTCTTTAATTTAAAGCAATATGGTGAAATTGAAGATTGTCAAATTGATGACTCGTCACTTCATGCTGTGATTACATTCAAGACAAGAGCAGAAGCTGAAGCAGTAAGTATCACAGATAATGTGAAAAATAAAAAGCCTTTATAAATTAATACTTTAAAATTTTATTATAAGCTTTTTTAGCATTTTTTGTAACTAAGATAATATACACTCTAGAGAAGTAACAAGCATGACCTCAAATTCCTAGTACAATTGAGCAATTTTGTCTTTAATGTGACATAATAGGGACTACATATGTAATCATCAAGATAAGTGGCAAGTTACATTTTCAGGAGAATTTTTTCCTCTTTTGGAGGTGATAGGGCTGTCTGCCTTCTATTATCTTTTTTTCTTACATAGTCTAGAATGGTACTATATCTTTTCTCCTTCCTATTTAGTCTGTATGTTGAAGAAATAGTTTTGAGAAACTGGACTATATAAAGAATAATGTAGCTTTGGGATTGGAAGAAGACTCATCAACACACTGTATAACAGATGATAAAACATTGCTTGGTGAAAGTGAGGAGTACTTGAAATGCTTGCCGTATATGGATTATAGCTCAATATTAAGAAAACAGATTTTCTCACTTCTGGATGTATAGGCAGTATCATCCTAGATGGAGAAAAGATTGAAATTGTCCTCAGTTTCTTCTTGTTTGGATCCACAGTCACCACCCTTGGTACCAGAAGTTAAGAAATTAGAAGTTGTGTTACAGTGGGAAAATCTGTTGTCAAGGACTTTGCCCAGGTGCTGTGGTGCAAAATGTCAGTTTAAAGACTAAAGTATGCCTGATTCAAACCATGGTCTTTCAGTTACCTGCTATACATCTGAAAGTTGACAGTGAACAAGGATGACAGTAGAATAGTTTTGTTACAACTCAACATCTTTGAGTTGTGTTGCAAAAGAGTGCTGAATATCCATCCCATGGACTGACAGAAGAACAGTAAATATTTCTTGAAGAAAGTACAACTTAGAGGCAAGGATGGTGAAACTTTGTCTGATATACTTTGGCATATTGTTAGAAGAGGGGGAATCTTTCGAAAAAGATAATCATGTTTGGAAAGGTGAAAAGTTCAGTAAAGGAGAGGAAGACCTTTAACCAAATGGATTGACATGGTAACTGTAACAATGGGCTTGAATATATTACAGATGATGAGGAGGATGGCACAGGATACAGCAAGATTCACATAGGTTGTTCATAGGGTTGCCAAGAATTTGTCAGCTTGATATAATAATAACCCACAGCAGAATGTGCAGGTTCTGCTGGTTATAGATAAAGGTAGAATGTGTGAATATAATATTTATAACTCTCCATTTTAACTATTCCTTATCAATGACTTTTCAATCCCAACAATCTTCACTTTAAAGACCTATCTGACTCAGTATACTCCCATCTGTATCCACCTACTTCTTCCATCATGTAGGGAGATCAGGTGGCCAGCCTAATGGTGAGAAGCTGCACTGCAATCCCAAAGACATGCCGTTAGAATGCATTTGCCGCTCCTTGGGAGAAGAATGGGCAGTTTCCTTCTGTGCAATTTACTGCCTCTGAAAACCTGTTGGAGGGTCAACTGTGCGTTAGTTCCAACTCAACGGCACACAACAGCAACAACAGTGAGAGTTATTTTCTCAGAGTAAGAACAAGTATCCCGTGGTTTTAAAAAAGACGTATTTTTTTTTTTAACAAAAAGAAATCTGAAGAACAGTTGACTCATCAGAGGGTAAAAAAGGATACTAATCTATAGTTCATCTGCTTATCAGTGAGAGTGACATCACCTAGCTCCTTCCCTGGGGAATAAATTCAGCATAAGGCAGCAGTTGCTTTGAGCTGTATCAGTGAACACTATATTATCTGGAATTCTTTTGGTTTTGGGGCTTATTTTTTCATGTTCTTGTATTTATATACTTTTTAATATAATTGGATTTGGAAAAACATAACAGCTTTTTTCCATATATGTCAGTGTTACTTTGCTAAGGGAGAAAGTTTGAAATGTACAATAAAGGAGTGCCATAGTATTGTCACCCCTCATGATAAAAAAGGAACATTTTAACATCAGAAATGTGGAAGGACATAAGCTGAGGATAAAGAACAGGCTTTTCCAAGAAGAGAAAATTGTCAGTCTTTGCCAGTGTTTTTATCCACATATTATGTAACTGAGTTTGTTTTTATTCCTGTAATTGAGTATTGACTGAAAATAGAAAAGACTGAAAAGTGAGAAAATGTTCCCTAAGAAAGCAATGACAATTAAACAACACATACCTCTACCACATGCCCTTGGATGAATTTTACAGTAAAAGCGTTAGTGATACCAGTACAGTTGGGGATTTGTTTTTTACCATCAAGTCAGAACTAACTCATAGCCAACATTGTAGTTGGTATTCAGAAGTAGTAAAATTGCATAGCTGAGGAGATTGTCCATCTTTCTCCTGCAAAGCAGCAAGTGGATTTTAACTGCATACCTTTGGGTTGACAGTTTAACTCCATACCATCAACCCACAAGAACTCCCTATGGTTAGAGATAGTGCTTGGATTAGGGTTAGAATTAGGGTTGAGGTTAGAGTTAGGCTCAAGCTGGGGTTGAGAATTTTATTGATGTTAGGTGCCATCAAGTTAACTACAACTCACAGCAACCCTGTGAAAAACAGGTTGGAAATTTGGCGTATCCTACACCATCCTATAATCTCTTTCATTCTCACACCCATTTCTGGTAGTCACCTCATCACTCCATATCACTCCATCTCATTGAAGGTCTGTTTGGGTTTTTTTGTTTTTTGTTTTTCCAATTCTCTTAATTTTCCTAGTGTGTCTCGTAAGGACCGTTACTCCTGAAAATAGACACAAAGTTAGATGAAATGTCACCCTCTTTGTCTCTAAGGAGCACTCTTCTTATACTTCCTTTAAGACAGATTTATTTGTTCTTTTGGCACTCTGTAGTGTATTGAGGACTTTTTGGCCAAAGCCCCAGTTCAGAGGCATCGATTTTTTTTTCTTAAGTCTACATTATTCATTTCCAACTTTCACATGCATAGGAAGCAATTACAGTAAATACTAAGGCTTGGGTCAGACTCACCTTAGTCTTTAAATAGACATCTATGCTCTTTAGAATTTTGGAGAAATCCTAACCATCAGATTTCCCTAATGCAGCATGTCTTTTGATTTTTTGACTGCTACAACCAAGGTTGTTGATAAAAGTAAAATGAAATCATTGAAACTTCAATTTTTCCTCCACTATTGGTCCACTTGTAAGGATTTTTTTTTTTTTTTAATTTTTTAAAATTTTTTTATTTTTGTGTGAGTGTACCGTCAAATCAGATCTGACTGGTACAGGAGGAGATTGTCCCTCCTTCCCTGGCAGAGCATCTGGTGGATTCGAACTGTGCACCTCTGAGATTGTAGTTGCAGCTCCTTGCCACTAGGCCACCAGAGCTACCCGGATTTTTGTTTTCTTGATGTTGAGATGTAACCCAATTTGAAGGCTGTAGTATTTGATCTTTTGCTGTGCTTTACAAGCAAGATTGTATCATCTGCATAGTGAAAGTTCTTAGTCTTTCTCCAGTCTTGATATGCTGCTTTGTTCCTTATGTAGTCCAGTTTCTCGAGTTATTTGTTCAGCAAATAATGACAAAGCTCTGGTGGCTAATCTGTAGGGGACTGTGCTGCTAACTCAAAGGAGGCAGTTCAAATCCACCAGTGACTCCATGGGAGAAAGATGGACAGTATCCTCCTTTGCTTTTTTTATAGCCTCAGGAAGCTAGTGGAGGCTTAGTTATGATTCAGTTTCAGTTTGATGACAATAAGAGTTAAGTGTATGTTAGAACACTTAAATTTGGATTAAGATATAGTTTTATTCAGGTTAATTAGAAGACAGTTCCTGTTGCTTCCTTTTTCTCTTTTGTTTATTATCATCCCAGTATTTTTAAATTAAAGTATAATGCTAAACAGAACAAAAGGCAGTAAATTCCTAATTGATGATCAAATTATTGTTTTTACCCTCTTAATGTTCCTTTGTATGAGAGTATAATCCAGTTTCATAATAGCAACACCTTTGCTTCATTTTCAAAAAGAGTAAGTCACAAATAAGCAATTGTAAAACTTTGTTCTCAAAGGAGATACAACTCTTATATCAGAAGGGAGGATAATCTTTTCTACTGATGCATTTTTTCACACTTTTACCCCAAATCCTTTTAGATATGAGAATTTATTGATTTAAAAAGTAAGATGCTTATTTAGAACCATGAGAATAAGAAGTAATTAGTAAATCTTTGCAACAAGGTAAAAGAAGATTTTAAAACAAGCCTTATTCTTTAGGATGAAGGAGAGTCAAGAGTGGTAGGGAGAAATGGAGTATGTGACTAGTTTCCTCTATGAACAGCTGCATCCTTAGCCATGAGACCAGAAAAGCTAGATGATCCGTAGCCGCTGTTACTATAAATTTTGATCAATTATTGAAAGAAATATAAATAGAAAAATCTCAATCAAAATAGGATAATTGCAGAGCAGAATTAAAAATTCTTATGTAACCCAAATAGTATAGAGCTATGGAGTCTGGATGAACTTCTAAAACTATTGCCTTTAGATGTTCTTTAAACCAAAGATAATCCCTTAAAGGCTTCCTGAAACCATACAGTAGTTTAGCTAGTAAAGGCTGTGTGCTTAGAGCTTGTTCTTTTTCATGATCTGTGTATATGGGATCAAATTGACAAGAGCAACTTGTGTACTATTCATTAGTTCTAGTGACTTACTGATCAGGAGTTGGACTGCCATTGCACAGTTAAATCTTTTGAATCCACCAGGATTCAGTACTCTGTGGGAGAAAGATGAGCATTTTCCTGCTACTTGATTTACTGCTTCTGAAAACCCACTGGAGGCTCAATTGTGGTTTGGCTCTGAATCAGTGATACACAACAGTAAAGACTGTGTGCTTAGAACCTTGTGCATTTTCAAGATCTGTCTGTATCAGATTAAATTGACAGCAACAACTTTTAAAAGATTAGTTAAAATTTAAAAGATTAGACAGCCAACTTTGGGGCAGTGAGTTTGTTAATGGTGGAGGAACAGCTTGGAAAAAGGATAAAAGTAGTTGGAATAATAATAATGATGATGATGATGATGGTTTTCTGTATATATTCACAATAACAAGATCAACATAAATTGAAAAACAGAAAACTCTTTTTTCTCTCCCTCTTCATGATGGAGTATTTAGAACTTTTTCTTTTTTTAAAATAATATTTTATGTTTCTGTGATGATGGAAGTTTAGAAATAATTTTTTTATTCAAATTCTCTCAAACATTTTGTTGATAGCATTAGGTATAATTCTTTAATTAAGTCTGTGTCCAAAACCCCCTTAAATTTATTCCATTTTCATATCTAATATGTTTTAAAATTTTTTTGGAGTTGTGCTTTTTTTTTTAAATCAAACCATTATTCAGAATTCTGGGGGAAAGAAGAAGCATGGTGGCAGGGAAAAGAAAATTTGACGATCCTAATTCATCCAGTATCTTCCTGCACCTTGGAGACTTTAAAAACTCGCTGTGTTTTTTTTTGTTTTGGGTTGTTTATTTGTTTTTTGGTTGGATGTTTTTGGGTTTTTTAAAAATTTTTAGACAGTAATAACATTGTGTGACTTTATAGAAGAATAAAATATGTCCTGCTCTAAAGATCTTGCCTGCTTATCTTTTGTTAATTGATTAGAACTTTTGCACATTCATGCGAAATGGTTTTAAACACTTAGACTTTGATTTTGTTCATTGCCCATCTTTTTTATTGAACAAATAGGGATGTCTCTTTCTGTGTTTGTTTTTAATATTGTGATTTCGGGTAAAGTTTACAAAACAAATTATATGCTGTCAAGTCAGAACTAACTTATAGCTGACCCTCCAGCAGTTTTTGGAAGCAATAAGTAAAACCCAAGGGGAGAGATTGCCCATCCTTCTCAAGGGTGGATTCCAACTGTGTGCCTTTGAGATTGCAGTTCAGCTTCTTACAAGTAGGGCACCAATGCCCCAATATGTCAGTAGTCTCATTATTTCTGTTCTGGTGATTATTCTAGCTTCTCTGTGTCTCTTTTTGCTTGCTTATATTTGCTTTAGGACACATGCTGAGATTATATACACCCATCTCTCTCTGTCTCATTCATATATTTGTTGTTGTTGATTGCCTTCGAGTTGAGCATGGCTCATAGAGACCCTATGAACAAAAAGCCTGAAGCCCCGCTACGACTACCTACATTATCAAAGTTCATAGAATTTCTGGAGGGATGTTGTTTAGGAAGTGGGTGCCACTTTATTTTTTGTTTTATACTGGTTCATTTTACTTTAATTTGAATGCATATTTCTGGACTGGCTACTTGCTACAAGTGCTTAGGTTTAACAACTATTTGAGCTTAAGTTTTAAGTTATCAAAGCTTTGTAGGAAACCTTTTTCAGGATTTCTCAATAGAAGGGATTAAAGCTTTTGAGTGAAAGTTGACAAATCATGCTGGTTTTTAAAAAATATAGGTATCTTGTTTTATAACATTAAAATGGGATTAATGGAATGAATTCTATTTGGTAGTAGAGAGGTCAGGAATTTTACAGCAGTAATTATTTTCTGTAATTTGAAGGTAATACAAAATTATTCTCAGATCTGAAGTTTCTAGATACTACTTGGCTCAGATTCTTACCCGCAACAACTTTCATTGGGTTTCTGAGGCTGTCCATTTAAAATAGGAGAAAATGGCTTCAACTCTTAATGGCAGAGTGGTTGGTGGGTTTGGTCTGTTGACCTTCTGGTTAACATTTCTACACTTAATCTACAGTGCTACTAGGGCTCTTTTTCGAGTTGATAGTAACAGAGTATACCACTTATGAAATAGCAAAGGGTTAAAATGGAATAAAGTACAGCTAGTTTACAGGTTGTAACTTATAGTTTGATTCAGAAACAAACAGGATTGAAGTTCCATAGGATTATTATTGAAAAGAACTCTTTTCCTGTTTTTTTTTTTTTTTTTGTGGTTATAATTGTAGTTAAATATTAGCCAGTAGTTAAATTGATCTAAGTTCTATGACACTGTTCTTGTTTTCTTTTTTGGAACAGTTTTCCAATCACCGGATTGATCATTACGATGTCTGATGGCATAGTTAATAGGTAGTTGTGCCGCTAACCCAAATGCTTCTCTGACAGTTCGAATCCACTAGTACTCCTTAGGAGAAAGTTGGATAATCACTTACAATATGATTTACAGCCTCAGAAACAATAAGTAGTAAATTGAGAAGTTGATGACTACAGAGAACAAAAATGAATTTTGCATTTAAAGTCTTCTTTATACTTTTTAAAATTTAAATAATAGGAACTAGAAAATTACTAACTTAAGAAATTATTAATGCCCTATGTTCCAATATTCTTAATCATTTTAGGCCGCAGTTCATGGAGCTCGTTTCAAAGGTCAGGACCTAAAACTGGCATGGAATAAACCAATAACTAATATTTCAGCTGTTGAAACAGAAGAAACTGAGCCTGATGAAGAGGAAGTATGTTTTTTGTTTATTTTTCAGTTGTTTTTAACCCTTAAGTGTTCATGATTATTACATAAAATGTTATTTTATGGCTGTTTTGAACATAAACTTTTATTTCTGAGGCATGTTTTAGGCAAGTATATATTATAAATGTAGACAACTTTACATTTTCTGATTTAATAAGAAGAACTGGGTTGTTAGTGAGACTATATGAAAATGTGTATTCAGTTTGCATTTATTTTTTGAAGGCAGTAATTATTCATTAGATTTTTATCCACAGGAAATCTTGTAACATTTTAAATTTGAGGGTGTTTTACCCAGTTGTTTCATTAACATTTCAACTTTTAAAAATATTGATTTATATCTTTTTGGTTTAGTACAATTAATGCCTGCAATATAGTAGTTACTGTAATAGGCACAAAAATGAATAAGACACGGTCCCTGCAATCAAGGAGCTTATAATCTGGAAAGGAGGGTTGGTAGCAATTACATAAGAAACTTAAGTATAATAAAAAGAATAATAATTCTCTGAACAAAGATTTGAACAACTTGCTGTGGGGACCCTGAGGAAAGAATGAGATATATATACTTTCCCCCTCCCTCCTCCTTCTTCTTGTCCAGAAGAATCTTTGAGGCATGACACAGTGGATCTGGGCCCTAAATGATGTAATAGCTTTTCATAACCACCAGTGGGGCTGGCAATAAAGTTGAAAGGGCACCTTAGACCAAAAAATAGACTTCAGGAAAGATATAGAAGAGTGTTCATTTTCTTATGCAATGGCAATAGTCTAATGATAGAAGTGTGGATGTAAATAAGAAAAAACCCTTTGAAACCAAAAAACAACTTTTTGTTTAGTGTTAAAATATTTAGGGGGAAAATAGTTGAGGAAGTTGAGGGATACAGGTCAGGTGAAAAAAATAAGTCCAGTTTTTCCTATCTTGGATTTTCATAATGGCATTTCATTTTCTTTGTAGGAGACTGTTATACATATCTATAGTGAACTACAAAAATAAAGTTGTGTATTTTGAAATACAGGATTTGTCATTTTATATTTTAGATTATATCTTTGCCCTACCATGAGTTTGAATTGAATGAGGAGAAAAGTGGGAAAGCTGCTGGTATTAGGTATTTTGTCACATTTGAAGAAGCAGTTTAGAAGCTTTGATGAAGGGACTTGGGAATAAAAAGTAATGTTATTTGAGAGAAAGGAATATAAATCTTGGTTGAATTTTCTTTAAATTGCTTGATTTAGTGTCTAGGTTAATGAAGCAAGTCAATGGTATACAGTGTTTTCGTTGTGGGGGGTGGGGGGAGAGTCACTGAGAGGTATATACCAATGTAGAAATGGGATATTGTGAGACAAAGGAGAGATGGAGTGTAGAAAGACTTGCTTTGATATTCCATCAATGCCTGTTTTCATATAAGCAATAGGATAGTTAATATAGAAAAACCAGTGAGTGAATAAAGGTTGTTTTTCTTTGTTTAACGTTCTAATGATAGAAATGACCTTTTGTATTCTACTCTGCTGAGAGACAGTTATCAGTATTTAAAAGTTTCAACTTTTTTTCTTATCTTTTATTTTGGGGTAAATTCCTAAATACATTTTAACCTAAAGTTTCAGGAAGAGTCTTTGGTGGATGATTCATTACTTCAAGATGATGATGAAGAAGAAGAAGACAATGAATCTCGTTCTTGGAGAAGATGATTTGACTGATCATTATCTGGATATGCTAGAACTCTACCTGTGTTTCATTAGTATTATCTAATGTACTTTGACATATTTGTAAAAAACAATTTTTGGTAAAATGTGATGAAGATGGATTTCACAAATAGACAAAAGAGAAGAAAACTACCTTCTTATCCTGTATTTTGAAAGATTGATGTTTGCGTTTTATTTCAGTAAATAATTGCTAAGACATCACACTAGAAACATATGCAATGTTTTTATTACATTCTTCTTCTGAACATTACAGGATTCTTTGGGTTCTTTGTAATTTAATAGGTCTGAAAACTTATGGCCAATACTTGTTACAACTTAGAGGTTTTTTGTTTTACTCCAGATAAGGAATGAATTTGCATTTAAAATCTTAATGAATGTTTTCAGAATTAATAGACAACATAGTATTCTAACTAAAATCTCCAAGTTATGTATTCATATTACATAGTAGTATGCTTAGGCTTTACTATGTATTAGCCTTTTATTGGACTTGTGTGTATATTTTACCATATGGGTTTTATGATAATGGTGTATGACTGCTTTGCATTTAAGTCCTTATGCATTCAGATGTCAAAATAAAGTGGAATGGTCTTTTTAAAAGAAAAAAGGCAATGAAAAAAAAAAAAACTTTAAAAAAAAAAAAGCCAAAACAAAGCCCCAAGCAAGACAAAAATGTTCCTTAACTTAAAAAAAGAAAGGAAAAAAAAAACCCAAAAAAAAACTCAGACCATTCCAGATGCTGTTTCTGCCCTTTCCCCCTCATTATCACAAAAGATGCTATAATCACTAACTTATTCTTAGTAATAATAATGGTTACTGGTACTTTTACAATAATGTGCGATCTGATGTTTAAAATTTATACCACTTCAGTTTGGTTTGATCCTATAAATTTTCAACAGATGTCTTAAGATTTAAAAACAGGCTGATTAGTTTGGAAGCAGACTTCAAGTAGATCTAACATTTGATGAATAAGAAAACATCACATTACACTTTGGATGTGTGAAAGAAAACTTGACCATTTGAAGATGTATGAATAAAGAAATGTACTATAAATACTACTTTAGGAAAACACTGTTTGGTAAGTGTTCCAGTCTGATATTTTAAGTGTGCATTTCCTATTTTGTATAAAAATCTTTGACATTTGCAAACATTCGTGATTTTTTTTTTAATGAATTTTTTTGGCAAGTGAATATGATAGTTTAAAATTAATACGGCAATTTCCAGGAAATAAATGTGTTCTTTGTAGATTGAGGGGATGAATGAATACAGATTTATCTCTTAAAACTCATTATGATTGCAAGCGTTTTTGCCCCTCTTGAGATCATAGTGATTATATAAAGTCACATTTTAAAAATCATTGTCTTTCCATATTGAGATTTGCAAAATAACAAACTGTAATTTCGCTACCACCATACTTATTCTGCCAATACTGTAACTAGTGAATGGTCTTCTTTGTCTTCCCCCTTAGCCCCACATCCACATACTTAAAGTTATGTATATATTTTTGATGGTAATACTATTTTGTAGAAATATTTTTACTTGCAATTTGTGTATATGTTTATATTTAAAATTTCAGAATCTGATTTCAGATGGCAAATAGTTACCTTATGATATTTATCTATGACGTATTTTTATATATAGTCTCTTGTATGTTTACTGTGTGCTATTCTGATTCATTAGGTAAGTGTGTTTTCTTTTTTTTTTAGTAGTCGTGAAAGGTGCCAAATTGGCAGAGGCTCACGTTTCTTCTCTTTACACCAAACAGGTATTATAAAGAAAGTAAATCTTTCAAAGGCCAGTTAAATCTCCATGCTGAATTTTGGCTTTGTGATTTGGTTATTATATTGTAGCCTGATTTTTTACAACTCTAAAATTCCTTTATAGCTTAACTGAAATATTACTATTTATGAATTTAAAATTCACAAATAGCGATCAATTTTCCTAACCTAAAATTTTGTATTACCATCTTACTTAAAATGTCTTAAGCCTTGCATCTTTGAATGAATCAGAAGAAAAGTGTGTTATAATTTAATCCCAGAGTATAGAGAATTAAATATTAATAGCATTCATTCAATCCACAATTGTATTTAATTAGCATTACTATAATTTTAATTATAAACATAATACTTAATTGCTACTAGATTTTTTTATTAATGAGTATGTATGTAATTACTTAGTACTTTATATTACTTTCGTATATTTTTACCTTAAAATATTTATTTGAGATACTTGTTCATTTCAGTTTTTCACATAAGGAAATAGGCTAGTAGAGCTGAGTGACTTGCTCAAAGCCACAGCCAGCTAATGGATTTGAATGCAGCCATACTGATTTCAGTGCCAACTTTTTTTTTTTTATATTCTGCCTTTGCTCCTTCATTAATGACTGAACATGAGACTGTGTTTATAGTAAATATGATACATATTATCTCAGTTGTACAAAGTTAGTAGTCTTCCTGGTCATTAGCCAGTTTATACCATTAATCCTCCCTTTCAATACAGCACTTTGTTCATATTTATGCTATAGTACTTATGTTGTAATATAATTTATCTGGTTTGTGTGGCTCTCTTTCCCACTAGAATTACAAGCTCCTCAAGGAAAGGGGACCATGTCTTATTCATCTTTTTTTTCCACTAGTGCTTATCACATAATGTAGCTAGTATTGCTCACTCAGATGTTTGTTGGATCAACTAATGAATTTATGGATCTTTAAATCCTCCAGTAAAGGAGTGACAATTACTTCTCTTACTAATTTTTATCAATTCTTCCAATCCCTTTTAAGGTCATTTCTGTCACTGAGAGTATTTTGCCATATGATTTCTTAGCAGTGGGGTTATAGTTTAGTTTGTAAGCAGTGGGATTACAGATACTAATGGAAGTATACATATCTTAAGGAATTTCTACAGCAACAAAAATACTTAGGAATTTGAAATATTGACTGGTTTTGTCACTTACAAGTATAAAATACTCTTTTTTTGGGTTCTGTATGTGAGTAAGGGTGCTTTGTTGGCTTAATGGTAAGGAGTTATGTTGCCAACTCAAAGACAGATGGTTCAAATCCACCAGCTCCTCTGTGAGAGAAAGATGACAATCTCCTTCTGTACAATTTACAGTCTCTGCACACCTGCTGGAAGATCAGCTATGAATTGGTTCTGATTTGACAGCATGTAACAAAAACCTAAGTATATAAGAAATGATAGGAACTGCTAACTTGTTTTCTCCCATTAATTTTTTTAATATCCAGAGGTGAACTAAATTATACTACTAGATAAGAGTGCATAAATTCTGTTGTGGGTCTCAATCCCACAGTTTACTGTGGCCACAGTCCAATTTCTTCATTATCTAGAGCTGCTTTGATACATGATAATACAAGGAGTTGAACTATATAATCTCAGAGGTCCCTTTTTAATAATAGTTTTCCACCTTTATATTAGTATTTGCTCACAAAGACATTTAAAGTGATTCTTTGTTTTTTCTGTTATTGTTGCTTCTATTAGCAATACGAACAATATTGGTTTCATTATGATAATTTATGTAAAGTCTATTAATTTAGCTTTGTGTATAGTATTACAGATGCTTACATTTGCCAGCATGAATTATGTTCAGCCTATGTTGTTGTTAGGTGCTGTCGAATCAGCTATGACTCATAGTGATGCCATGAACAACAAAATCTGAACCTTGCCCTGTCTAGCTCCATCCTCACAATTAAGGTGCTCCTTATAGCAGAGGTGATGAAACTTTAACTCACATAATTTGGGCATGTTGTCAAGAGTGCCCAGTCCTTGGAAAAAACGATACACTTGTGCTAGGAAATGTAGAGGGTCAGGGAAAGAAAGACCCTCAACAAGATAAGTATAGTAGTGGATTTAAGCAAATCTTAGATCAGGAGGAGGCACCACCCATACAGTACAGGTTAATATATGTATGCCAACTCGTCACATTGCCTGTTTTCTCTGGTGCTTGAATTTTTATTATTTTTACAATAACAGTAAAAAAATCAGCCTTCCGAAGGTTTTATGCAGTAACAACATGCATTTGGCAGTAACTAATTGCAGGTGACTTGATGGGACATAACAACAGTGCTGCAGTGCAAAGAGTAATTCTGACTATTTTTCTAAATGTTGCCTGTTAACTTGGTTGGACCATTGATTCTCAGTTGTACAATAATGCAGCCATCCTGCATTTTGTGATCTGGTGTGGTCATCTTCCGTTTTCACATAGTGACCATAATGATCTGGTTTTTGAAATCCAGTAAGTGAAGAGCAGGTAAATTTATCAGCATGTTTGTGTTTTTGGTTTTTTTTTTTTTTTTTAGGGTTTTTTTTTTTTTTTTTTTAATTGAGATTTTAATGAAAGATTATAGAGGACTTGGATTTCCATTCATTCATTGTTGTACATTTTCCTACCTGCCCATCCCTCCCCCCAGTTCACTTTTCCTTTTGGGGGAAAAAAAATTTCTTTCATTGTTCTGCAATCTCCTACCCATTCCACTTTACTATGCAGCTCTTTTTCAGGACTCTTAAAGTGTTTCCTTTTGCATCTGAATTCAAGAAACTAAAAAAGGACAGGAATTTGCCCGTAATACAGTTAAAGCCAGTTCTCCATCATTACATATTTTAATGTCTTCTGTTTTCATCTTCATTAACTTTACCTTTTACAATATGCTGCCTAAAAACTCGGAACACATTTTTAAATTACATAGCTCTTGTAACAGATTCTTGGCTCTAATACAGGTCTGGGCTATGTAGGGTAAGTTAGAAGTAGAAAGGGAATCAAGACAATGAAGATAATACACTTCTTACAGGAAAGTTGAGGGATATTCTATTTGAGTAGTTAGTTATCTGACTGATTAGGGGCAACCCAAGGGATGGTTGAATTGTCCTTTTTTATATTTTCATTCAATATTTTATGTCTCTGCTTATTATTTTAAATGTTATTGAATTGGAAATTATAAATTTTAAAAGTAAGTTTTTAAATGAAAACTCAAAAGTTTTTAATGAAAATATGTAGGAATGATAAAATATTTTTTAGCTCTTGCTTTAATGTAATATCATATATAACAACCAGTAGTTTGATCGAGTTCACCTAGCAGATTTCTAGTGAAAAATATGACTGAACTTATTTGAAGAAAAGTTCTTTTCAGGACAACTGTTTTCTGAAAACTGTATTTCTAATTTCACTTGGAACAATCAGTAACTTAAAAGGGTTACAAAAAGAAAGCAAACAGTGGCTTGTTTGGTGTGTTTATTAATTGATAACTCAGAGCATTTTAAAATTTTTATTGGTTTTCCCCCTTCCTGTGCACATCGTACAGATGTGTGTAATTATAGTCCTAATATTTGTAAACTTATTTCAACCCTTAAAAAAAAATCTGTTAGGCTTAAAATTCAGGTTAATTATGTAGATATGCCTATTGGTCTCTTTTGGAGGGATTTTCTTGTTTTGGTAAAACCCTTTAAAGGTGGAAATTTAATCGAAAATTAAACAGTGTATGCAATGTTGGTAAGACAAAAAAGAGAACTTTGTCTCATAAAGTAACCTTGTTCTTGATAATTTGTTGAACTGGCTAGTTAATCTAAGGTATGTATTATCTAGTTAAATCCTTTAGTTTACCAGTGAGATTAAAAAAACAAAACATCTTCATAGTCTTCACTGATGCTGTCATGATTTCTAATGAAAATATCACACTTGTTAGAAGAATACCTAATTTGATAAATATTTTCCTCTTGATGTTTTTTCATTATATGTTCATTATTTAAAAGAATCGAAAATTGTTCTTTTAAAAATTTTTTTTAACTGCTACCTTCTCTTTCTTCTTTCCCTCCTTTTGTGTATTGAAATAAATTCCGCCATTCACTTTGCTATCATCTAATAATTGGACTTGCTGTAAATGCCAAATCTATCTTATTTAAGTGTATTCTTTTCTGTTTTTATTTTTGCTAACTACCTTTTGTCTCAGTATAGAATTTTGTTTCATAGTCAATTATAGCAATTAAGGAATGAAATTACTGACATGGAGTATACTGTACTCTAGGTATACTATAGCTTGTTGTTACTTTGTAATACTTGAGAAGTTGAAGATGTTAATTCTTTAATTTTTACTACCAGTATCTCGGAATTTTTTTGGTGACCTTTCTTAAGGTTACTTAAACTGTACATCTATGAATATTTATCCTGGTCTGTTACTAGATTTCTAAACTAAAATTTTAGATCACAGATACATCTCTAGGGCTCTGATTTCTTCAGCTTAATGTATAATTTGTTTGCAGCTTTCAGTTCTTTTCAAGTAGATTTTTTAACTTAGAAAATGCTGATGATCAATTTCTGTTGTAGTTTGATTTTTTCTTTTTAAGTGTTGTTATTTTCAGAGTTTTTTTTAATAGTTTTCTCTTTTTCCAGCAGAGAGAGATCATCATTGCCTGAATTTAGCTTTGTGACTACAACAGCAAGAACTGATCCTGTCTGGAGACGACTTTATAATAATATCATCTTATCACGTTATGTCTGGCCTTTACCAATTTGAGTATATGTTTACATATACTATAATAACATTTTATCTTTACAGTTCTCTAAGAGTCCATCTGAGTCCAGAATATATTTTAGTCTTTATCCTTAAATGTTTTTCCCCTTTCGAGCCATTTAATTTTGAATTTAGGAAGGAAGAACATCTCTTGGTTTCTTAGAGATAAATTCGGTCTCAGCCAAATTGAGAATTGTGTCTTGGAAATTTATCAGCATGATGATTTGTTTGCTGTCATGAACAATTTAGAATGAAAAAAAAAAAAGATTTAAAAGTTAAGCATATTTCTGGGGTTAGGAACATCCCTTAAAACAATTTTGAACAAATGATAGAGTGCTTTTTACACAGTGAAATAGCCTGCCTATGAAGTAATTACCAAAGCCATTTAACTCAGTAAGTTTTTAAAACAACTTGAGCTCTTGGAAATGAGAAAGATTAATTTGATTTCCTTTCAAGTAATAACTGATGATAGATATATGGAGTACAAATATTGAAAAATATATATTAAATGTCTTAATTTACAGTTTTCCCATGTTTCTTCACTTATAATCAAGACATCAGACACAATCTTAAAAGCAAGCCGCATAAGGAAATAACATCATGTGTCTAACATTGTTAAAAACTACACTTTTACAATCTACGTGTCCAAATTATTTGTTAATAAGCATTCTGGTTTAGAATTATTTATAAAAATACTATGGTTAAATCACACCTTATATTTTCACCCAAAATAGCTTTTATAATGGGCATTGTAAAAAGATCCCTTTTTCTTTAGTATTCCTTCCAAGAATCTCATGGGACATTTGAGAAGTCCAGAATTAAACTTAATAACAACTCTTGACTTTTTAAAGTTCCATCAAGTCATGGTTCCTTTTTTCATCTTTTTTGTGTGTGTGTGTGTGTGCAAAATTTACTATTTTAAAAATACATTTCTTGTGTATGCTTTGCATTTGGTCTCCAGAAAAAGAAAATAAATAAAAAGAATGTAATGAGCACATCAGTCAGAAATGTGAATTACCTATGTTGATCCACATTAGTTGGGCACATCATGGTTAGTTTTTGGTGTAAGATTTCGAAAGATCTTTTAACAATTATTACCTAGTAACATACAAGGTATTTTCTAAAATAGTTACTTTGTTTTTATCACAATACAAAGAGTTTAGATTTTCCTCAGATTATTCAGTACTTTTCATGGGAGTCTCTCTCTGTCCCTTTAAATAGAGTTTGAGCTGCTAGGTGAGAAAGGCCATACTCTAAAGATACATTCAGTGCATTCTCAACCATTTTGTTTAATAGATGTGGACCATGTACCTTATCACTGTCAACTTTTGTCTTCTTGCTTGCTTGCTTGCTTTTTAAGTTAAACACAAAATAAAGTTAAAAGGATGAACATACCATTGGAAATAAAAAGGATGAACATACCATTGGAAATAAAAGTCAAGATAATTTGATCCTCTTTAGGATCATTGCACTTTTTGAAAAGTATGATGATCTAGTCATTTACATAATTAAATTCCCACATATTTCCTTGAATTAGATTCTCATGGAGCTATGTACAGAATCACTTGTGTAATGGAATGGTTTACTTCTGCATGATTGCATTATGGAAATATTTTATATCTTTATATTTTTCGATATACTTAGATTTTACACTATTAGCAGCCCTAGTCATGTTAATTTTGATTTTTTATTTTTGTTTCTAAGTAGAGTTTATACATATTTATGCTCAAAATACAGATCAATTAAATACTTTTGGTCTGGTTTACAAAATGAAATAAAGTGATTCAGCCCCTCAAGTGTCTTAGGAAAAAGTCGTTGGTGCTACAGAACTTCTCAATACCATTTTTGAACATGCTGTCTAGACTTGGCTATAATCCTTGATCACTTACAATTTGCTCTAGTCTTGGAGCATAATTTTAAAAAAATGGGCTGAGTCATCTAAAGAGGCCTATTCTTTGGAAATACTCATAATTTAAAGATAACCACAAAACAGGCTGTGAGTTATTTGTCCCAAAAAACCTGAGACTTATTTGGCTCAGCTTCGCAAAATAAATTTCTTCAGTTTATCAAGGGCTCTTTTGATAAGAGGAAAGGTGTTAATTTGACTAGAATTTTAAAAATTACAAATTCAGCATGATTATTTCTCATATTTCAGATACAAAACTTTTTCTAATCCTAGAACATGATGTAATCCTGCTCTGCTTTAAATTCCCGTCTTTCTTTCACTGAACAGGAGGCAGAGTAATTCTTACATACTTGCAAAACATTTGATGAGTTACAAAGAGATGTTTTTTTTACATTGTGTAAGTTTTACATTAATCTTTAGAACTTTGTTTTGTCCCCCAAGACTTCATTCCAGCACCTTAGTGAATGTTCATAAGATACACTTTTAAGTATCAGTAAAACATTCATAAATGTTTACTTTGGATTCTCAGAATCCTGAACCTGTTGAGAGTGTGGTACTACTTCAGAACATACTGTCTGACACAAGATATCCTTTAATAAGTGTTTTCTTTAAATTCAATTTCTGTTGATTATTGAATCTAAAAAACACCAAAGGAGTCTTTTCTTGTCTGAAGACTGGATTGTTCCAGTTTTTAATACCTGTGCCCATAAGTATCCCATTTCACGAATGTGTGTTGGCATAGAGGAAAATTCCCTGCTCTTTGAGTGGAGCGAAAGTAATTGGTTAAGCTGTAGCAGCTTTTTTGTTTATTTTTTTAAGTAATAATAAAACTTGAACTGAAAGAGGTAAAACTTGAACTAGAAAATTACTCTTGTAAGCTTAGAATGTTTTTAGTATTACATATTTGTGTGGGGTTATCAGCATTTTTATTATTTATAGTTGAATTATGTTTTGTTTGTTAAATATCCACAATGTTTATTATTTTTATATTTTTGAAAATTTTAAAATAAAATAGTTACTAAAAAACTTGTTAAATTTGTAAAATTGTCCTGCATGTTGTATCAATTATATTAATACTGTTAATACTGAGTACAAAGAAAAGTTTACAGGTCTGAGGCATTACAGAATTGAGAAGTCTGAGAGTGTGTTCAGAGAAATGACTCTAGGCTGCCTCCTCCCAGCTAGCCTGTGTCACTAGAAGTTTTCAGAATCAGCTTTGGTATCTTGGGCACTTGGCCCTACTGACTGCTTTACACACACACACACACACACACACACTCTCTCTCTCTCTCTCTCTTTCTCTCTCTCTCTCCCCCCCCCCTTTACCCTCTTTGCTAATTTCTGCCTGAACTGCGATACCCCCCTCCCCCCCAATTTGGGGATCAAAAGTTCTCTTTGTGTTGAGTCGTTTAAAAAAAAAAAATTCCTGTGATCTCCAAAAAGGGATATTATAAGATTGTGAAGTCTGACATCAAATACTTTCTATATTCTCAACCACCAAAGCTATTGAAAGTGTTCAGAATTCACTCCATTTTCACAATGCCTGTCTGACCATTTGTTTTCTCCTGATCAAATTTGACTGGCCAGAACATAGCAGGTGGCACATTCATTTTGTATTTAATTTTGCAGAATGATTTTTTTTTCTCCTTGCACATACACCTCTTAAATCATCTAGAAGCAAAGGAAAAAGACCTCCTTCCTTTGAGTCACTTCTGATGAGTGGCCTGTAGGAAAGTAGAACTGTTCCATATAGTTGGTTTTCAAAATATTGACAGGAGTGAGTTAGTAAGGATTGGTTGATTTGAGCCACAAACTTTGGGTTAGCTGAAATGTGTAACCACTATAAGAGTAGTGCTCCTTAAGTCATCTTTAATATCAGTTAAATAAACATGGTGGCAACCTGTCTTACACTGATTCCGAGGGAAATATTTTCGTCTCAAAGTGTGTAACAGTCTTCACGGTTCCCTTTGAGTCCATAGTTGGGTTCACAAGGATGATTTCCTTCGGTACGGATTGGTTGCTGCTAATAACGTATATGAGTTCTCACTTAGTTTTGATAAAAATGTTTTTAAAGACATGTGCCTGGTGGCATCTGTAGCAAGTTAACCAAAGGACCCCCCATCTCCAGCAGTTCAAACCCACCAACAACTCTGCACAAGAACAATGAGAAGTCTCTTCCCATTGAGATTGACCGCTTCAGAAAACTAATGGAGGGTTGTTAAAAGTTGGAATTTATTCAGTGGAATGAGTGCGTTTGAAATAGAGATCTTTGGTTAGTAAGTGATGATACATGAACTATACAAAAACATTTTTATTTTAGCGTATTTTCAGATGGGCTATGTTAACACCAGTCTTCACATAACCTGCAAAGTAGGAATCTGATTTTTTAATTAAAAACAAAAACCCCTCATGTTACATATGTTATTAGAAAGTAAAAATTGAGAAAGGGAAAGAGAAAATACCATTTAGAAATATTGTTAATTGCCAATTCTGAATTGTGGTTTACATTTTTAAAAGATGATCTTAAAAAGTCTTTTAAGTGGCTCTTAGGGTTTGCACCTCAGACCAAAAAAGTTGACAGTTTTAACCCAACATATAGTGCAGTGAATGGAAGAAAGGTGTTTTGACACAATTCTACAGATTCGACTCAAACAGATTTGCTGTGTAGCACAAGATGTGTCCTTAGGATTAACAACAGGTTTGTTGTGGCAGGTAGGGTTGATTGTGTGTTTTAAAATCACATCCATTGTAATCAAGTCAGGTCCAACTCCTAGCGACCCTATACAGTAGAGCTTACCCTTCAGGATTTCCAAGGCTAAATTGCCAAAAACGTCTCAGAAGCAAGAATGATGGGACTGACTCATCTACATTGGGCATTTTATGAGGGACCAGTCCCTGGACAAGAAAGCCTTTGTCCTTGAAAAGTAGAGAATTGGCAAGAAAGGGAAGATCACTCCCAGTGAGGCACATTGATATGTTCGAATCCACTGGCTGCTTGGTGGGAGAAGGTTGGACAGTTTCCTCTGGTGCGATTTCCTGTCTTTGAAAACCTGCTAGAGGGTCAGCAATGGGTCGGTCCTGACTCCAACTCAAAACTACAAAGGTTGGTCTTTCTGCATTTGGTGAATTAAAAAGCTGACTTTTTCGTTCTGTACCACTGTCAGAACCAACCTATAGCTGACCTTCTGGTGGATTTTCTTGAGGCAGTAAATCACTTGGGAGGAGATTGCCCTTCCTCCTAACTCCAGGCAGCTGGTGGATTCCAACTACGTGCTTTTGGATTGGTGGTGCAGCTCTTGCTATTTCTTAATTGCTACTGTTAATAGATTTGAACATCCTTGATGCCTTTGTTAATTTTTCAAGTTGCAGAACTGCTGAATCAGAACAGCTACTTTTTAAAAACTTGTGCTAAGTCCTCAATTTAGTCTTTAAAAGCAGATATACATCTATAGTAGATAAACATTTATAGTGAATCTGAGGGTTTAGATAAAGCTTTGAACAGCCTAAATACAGTGCTCTTTGTACATGTTAAAACCAATGCAATTTTAACAATTGATTTGTTCTAGTATTTATAAAAGGATATTTTATGCCATAGTAATTTCATTTGTACATTTTGAAGACTTACTATCCCATAACTGGGCTGTATTAAAGTAGAGAGAATCTTTACCTCTATTAAGTAAACGGCAGACTCGGGACTAAAATTTTCATTTCTAATACCATATTTACTATATGACAGTGAAGCACTAAGATTTCGCACAATTTAATTTATCCTCAACTCTTCAAAACTATACTCCTCAGGAAAAAAAATGTAATTTGTGTTTCCCCATGAAATTAATGAGTATTTGTAACTGAAACACAAAGCATAAAATGAAAGAAGAAAGATTAGAAATGGGAAGATAATGAGTTCTTTGTGATTATTTGGTCTTCTCACCTGTCATTTGTAAATGAGAGAGAAAAAGATTATTTTTTTAAATTATTAATTTTAATGAACATTTACAGAGACTTTGAACTTCTATTCATTCATTGTTGCACTCCCCCCCCCCCATTCCCTCCTCTCTTTGAAAAGTAAAAGAAAAATTCTTTCATTGGTATACAATCCCCCACATTTCCCCCCAACTGCCCCGAATACACTCCATTGTGCAACCTTAATTCTGGACTCTTGTGATAACCATAATACCCTATCATATATAGTTTTTAAATTGTTCTCTCCCTCATCTGATTCAATGCAGTATACATAATTTATCCAGTTGTTCTCAGTCTCACTCTAAGAGATTTCTTGAAGGGATAATCCGTGTTACTGGGAAAATCCTTTTTTAAAAAATTTTTTAAATTTTTTTTAATCCTTCTAAACCATGAGCCTTTTCCCAAGCTAATGGCAAAATAATTGTCTAAACCTCTAAAATAGAATTTTGTAGAATTTGAAAAGTTAGGGCAGACCTTTGGCAGTCATTTATTCTTTATGACTTTGAAGTGTGTAATATTGAAGTAAGTAATGTTAAATGCCATCGAGTTGCAGGCGACTCATAGCAACCCTATGAAGGAGAGTCCTCAGTGCTTGTGTGTCTTTCATCCTCTCTCCAGGTTGATAGCGTTCGTTTCTGGAGGCAAGCTATTATGAAAGTGGATGCCACTCCTCCTTCCAAGCTTGTTTTAATTGGGGGAGCTCCATCCCACACTGTCCCCACTGGGTAACCAACCATTAACACATTTGACACATTAATGTCAAAAGTGTTCAGCCTCACAACAATGCAAGTTACTGCTATACACACCAGGGCTATACAACCTAGAGGAATGTTTGAACAAAAACAATGAAAGATAGGCCTGAGGGCCATGGATTAAAATCACCCACCTTTGGCTTGGTAGCATTGCTGTCTGTCCCCTGGGCCAAGGGATCTCTATCTTGATGTTACTGTTTTTAAGTGCCGTCATATCGTAGGTGACTCATATAGCTCATTTTTTATGCAGTGCATGAGAATTATTGGAGTATATAAATTTTTTAATTTTGGACAGAATTACAGAAACATTTTCATATGTTTCTGGTGTCAAGAAGGATATACAAGAAGGAAATACACTTTTGGGAGATTTAGTCTTTCACATTGTTGACATTTTAATATTAAAATATTTGTATCAAAATTCTTTAAGTTTATCAGTTGCTCTATAAATACAGGTTAAATTTGCGTTGCCAAGCTTATTGGAAAAATGCCTTGATTTCAGACAAATATCTGCTATTTTTATTAAAATATTACAAAGCAATATTTATATAAATATGGAATTAGAAATGATTCACTATCAAATAGCCTAGTGTATAATGGGATAAGTTTATTTTTTTTCTTACCAAGTTACAGATTTTATTTAAAGATTGTTTTAAAAGGAAGGTCTTGCAGTTAGCAATTGTAACTCCTTGGTGAACTAAAATTTCTTGGCACAGGTTTATTTTTTTTTAAATATTTGAGTGAATAGTCATACTTTCCCTCACATATGTTTGTAATATGAAAGTTCATATTACATATGTAAAAATTTAGGGTCATATAATACTAAGTTAAAGCAGTGAGTGTTAATTAGTTTTCAGTGAAGAAAAGGAAAAAAGCCAGACTCACTGCCATGAAGTCAGTTCCAACAATGCAACCCTCCATTGATTTCCAAATTTAACAAATGAACAAATAGACTGGACTTCCATTCATTCATTGTTCCACTTTTCTCCCTGCCTCGCTCTCCCCATTTGCTCTTCTCTTTGAAAAGTAAGTCTTTCATTGTTAATCAATCCCTCCCCCAAAGTCCACATTACCTTGCAGCCTTTTTCGTTCTGGACTCCTGCCATGACAATAATACCTAATCATATCCCTTTTTAAACAGATCTTTCATCTGTTTGCAGTATACATTTTTTTTTATCCCCTTTCTCAGTCAATCCTGATGTCAGTCCCATTTTATAACAGTGGCACTTTGCAGTATTTGTCCTTTTGTTGAGATATTTCACTCAACATAATGTCCTCCAGGGCCACCCATTTTGTATAATATTTCATGAGATCCTTGTTTTTCAATGCAGCATAGTATTCCATTGTGTGACTATACCAGAGCTGCTCTATCCATTTGTTTGTTGATGGGAAAGCTGTGCTCTTAAAGGGAAGACACCACCCAGCTCGCCCTTGGACTGACTGTTTGGTTTGAACTTCTTTTGACTAGCAGCCCAATGCATACTTCAGAGTTGTCCTGAAATAGAACCACTTAAGGAACTGAAGATGAGAAAAGTGGGCTATGTATTTAATCTATCATTTGTAAAAATTCCATTTTAGATTTGAAAACTGCTTAAAAGGAAGGGTTGAAGTTTTTTGGATTTCCCCCCACCCTTTAAAGCTTTATTTTATTGAGCATCAGAAGAAATGAAACCTTGATACAAAAGTATACACCTGAGAATTCATTGAACGGTGAAGTTTGTATTCCTCTCTCCTTGGCTTCTAGGATTGATAGGTCCTAGTGCTTGGTGGTGGTTGGGTGCTTATCAACTATGACTCATACTGATCTTAGAACATAATGTGAACCTTGCCCTATCCTGCACCATCCTCACAACCCAGTGAGGACTGAAACTTCAGTTTCAAGTCTTTGGTTTCAGCAAGCGAAGTGGCGTCATTAACAAGTTATTAATGAGTTTTTCTCCAATCCTGATGCCACAGTTTTCTTCATAAAGTCCACTTTCTTTCCTGATATTCTCAGCTTATAGATTGACTAGGTATGGAAAAAGGATAAACCCTAATGCACACCTTTCCTGATTTTAAACCATGTAACGACTCTTTGTTCTATTCAGACAAATGTTTCCTAGTGTAAGTTTCCCAGGGGCACAATTTAGTGTTCTGGGATTCCCATTCTTCGCAGTGTTACATAATTTGTTATGATCCACACAGCCATCAGATGCCTTTGCATAATCAATAAAGCACAGCTATTTCTAATATTCTCCACTTTCAGCCAAGATCTATCTGACTGCCATCTTGAAACCTTTGACTCAGTCTCATTCGAATCAATTTGAATTTCTGGCAATTCTTGATATACTAGACGTTTTTTAAATAATTGTCAATGAGATTTTTCTTGCATGTGATATTCATGACATTCAATAATGTCTACATTCTGTTGGATCACCTTTTTTGGGAATAGGAACAATATGATCCCTTCCACTCAGCCAGCTAGCTGTTTCAGGTTTTTTGTCATAGTGTGCATGCTCAGTGCTGCATCTGGTGTTGAAACGGTCAATTCCTGGGGTCTTCTTGTGTGCCAGTGCCTTCAGTGCATCTTGAAATTCTTCATTACCATTGCTTCTTGATAATATACTGCTTTCTGAAATGTTTCAGTATAGATTGTTTTTGGTATAGTTACTCTGTATATACCTTCCATCTTCTGATACTTCCTGAATCATTTAAAATATTGCCCATAAAATACTTCAGTACTACAACATGAGACTTGAAATTTTTCTTCCCACTTGAAAAATGTTGAATATGTTCTTCCCTTTTAGTTTTCTCACTCCAGCTCTTTGTACATTTCTTTATAATGCTGTTGTCTTCCCGAGCCGCCCTTCGAAATCTGTTCAACTCTATCTAGAGTTTTCAGCATCACTTCCCCTTGTGTTAGCCTCTCTGTTCTACTGCAGTTTTCAGAATTATGTTCTGGCATTCATTTTGGTCTTTTCTTTATCTTTTAACAATCTTTTGCTTTTTTCATGGGTGGCATCTTGATGTTACTAATCTTCAATCATTAATGTTCAGTGCATCAAATCTAGAGGTCATTTTTAAATTCGAGTGGGATAGACTGAAGGATGTATTTTGGTACTTGTGGACTTGTTTTCAATTTCTTCAACTGCAGTTTGAACTTGCATATGAGAAGTTTGTGATCTGTTTCACAATCAGTTCCTGGTCTTGTTTAGCTACTGACACTGAGCCTCTCTACATCTTTGTCCAGAGTCTGATTCCTATGTAGTTCCACAGGTGAGCCCCTATTTGTTGGTTTTTTAAAAAAAGAAAAAAGAGTAAGAAAAATGATTTACTTTTGATGCAAAGTTATAAAAATAATTAGCTTTAGAATCGTAAATGTGAAAGAATTTAAAAATTCTTGGCTTTGAATGTTGAAAACTCATCTTTTATAAATGTTCTGGAATATTATGAGAACCTCTTAAGAAAAAGTATTTTTTAAAGTCCTACTGTTTGGGAATCCAATATGCAGCCTATAAAAAGAAATTCTATTTGGTGCTTTTGTTGTGATAAGATTTTACCTGTTGTAATGGAATTTATTAATATCACATAGTGTGGGCTGCTTTGTGGGAAGCAAAAGAAAAATACATCTAAAGGTTCTGTAAGAATATAGTATAGGGTTTGGCGTGTTTTTTTTTTGTTTGTTTGTTTGTTTTTTTAATTGAGAGAGGAGTGAAGACTTAAATCCAAGATCATGATTTGAAATTCATTGCCAGGACTGTGATGGTACAGGGTGGCAACGTGGAAGGTGCATACAGGAGCCTGAACAGGAATCTCTTGATCCTGAAAGTCTTATGAGAGGACATGGTGTAGACAAAATAGGACCGCACTAAACACCATGGAGGAGGAAAAGAAATTAAAAAAAAAATCATTTTATGGTGAAAACCAAAAAAGCCTTAACGTAAACTAGCATAAAGTGATAAAATTATCAAGTAGCATAGCTGGGATACAAATCCAGACAGTTTGGCTTTAGCGCCTCTCAATCATTCTCAACTCATTGCCCTCGAGTCCCTGAGGGTTTCCGGGGCTGTAAATTGCCCATATTTCTCCTATAGAGTGGCTGGTGAGTTCAAACCGCCAGAGGTGCGGTTAGCGAGATTACTCGCCAAGTACTTCACCACCAAAGCTCCTATCTTGATCACTACTCTCAGTAAATCTTAGGCACTGACTCTCAGAGGGTGCCAGCCATCACTGACAGGTAATCAATACTTACTGTTAGTGAATGCGAAGGGGAGTTACTATCTTCACAGTCCTATATATATTTTACCCTCCCCCGTCCCATGATCTCTAGCCCCACTCTTAGGCAAGGGAGAAAAAGCTAAGGAGTGGTATCGAATGCAAAGAATCACGATTCATTCTGAGAGGATTTACTTTCTACCAGAAAGGCTATGTTGAGCCAAATACAAAAACCCTTCTTTCAGTTCTAGTTTAATTTTCGGACCTTTATGCTCCGCACGAAGAAAACTGGAAGTCCAATTTGAGCTACAGGAACCAGGGACTCCAGTCATGCAGCTGACACAATTGGCAGAGGAAACGGAAACAGCGGAATTTGAATAGAAGACAAAGCTTAGACTTCCGCCACGCATGCGCGCTGCTGACGTCAGCGGGGCCGATAAGCTTGCGCAACTCGGTGGGCTGGCACTCCCTCCTCACATGTTAAGGGACCGTGGCATGGCGGCGGCGGTGGAAGTAGCGACGGCAAGCCATGCGGCCGCCGGAGGATTTCCGGTTCTGGTGTAACGTTCGGGCTCCGTCTCAGGGGCTGAAGTTTGTGAGAATGGCATTGTCTAAGAGGGAACTGGATGAGCTGAAACCATGGATAGAGAAGACAGTAAAGAGGGTGCTGGGTTTCTCAGAGCCCACAGTTGTCACAGCAGCATTGAATTGTGTGGGGAAAGGCATGGACAAGAAGAAGGCAGCTGACCATTTGAAACCTTTCCTTGATGATTCTACTCTCCGATTTGTGGACAAATTGTTTGAGGCTGTGGAGGAAGGCAGAAGCTCTAGGCATTCCAAGTCCAGCAGTGACAGGAGCAGAAAGAGAGAGCTAAAAGGAGGTGTTTGGTGATGACTCTGAGATCTCCAGGGAAACATCTGGAGTGAAGAAGCGACGGATACCCCGTTTTGAGGAGGTAGAAGAGGAGCCAGAGGTGATCCCTGGGCCTCCCTCAGAGAGCCCTGGCATGCTAATTAAGCTCCAGATCAAACAGATGATGGAGGCAGCAACGAGGCAAATAGAGGAGAGGAAAAAACAACTGAATTTCATTAGTCCTCCCACACCTCAGCCAAAGACTCCTTCTTCTTCCCAACCAGAGCTACTTCCAATTGGAAACACTATTCAGCCCTCTCAGGCTGCCACCTTCAGGAACGATGCCATTGAGAAAACAAGGAAAGCAGCTGAACTAAAAGCTCGAATCCAAGCCCAGCTGGCATTGAAGCCAGGTCTCATTGGCAATGCCAACATGGTGGGCCTGGCCAACCTCCATGCAATGGTCATTGCTCTTCCGAAGGGAGAACTAAAGGATCAAACTAAGCCTACACCGTTGATTCTAGATGAGCAGGGTCGCACTGTAGATGCAACCGGCAAGGAGATTGAGTTGACACATCGTATGCCTACTTTGAAGGCCAATATTCATGCTGTGAAGAGAGAACAGTTCAAGCAACAGCTGAAAGAAAAACCGTCAGAAGATATGGAGTCCAATACATTTTTTGATCCTCGAGTCTCAATTGCCCCTTACCAACGCCAGAGACGAACTTTTAAATTCCATGACAAGGGCGAATTTGGGAAGATTGCACAGCGATTACGGACGAAGGCTCAACTAAAGAAGTTACAAGCAGAGATCTTACAGGCTGCTAGAAAAACAGGCATCCATACTTAAATTAAGCTGTCCCGTATTGCCCCAAAGAAGGAATTAAAAGGAGATATCCCTGAAATTGAATGGTGGGACTCTTACATCCCCCCAATGGTTTTGACCTTACAGAGGAAAATCCCAAGAGAGAAGATTACTTTGGAATCACAAATCTTGTTGAACATCCAGCACAACTCAATCCTCCAGTCGACAATGATACGCCAGTTACCCTGGGAGTGTATCTCACCAAAAAGTAACAGAAGAAACTTAAAAGGCAAACAGGAGGGAAGCTCAAAAAGAACTACAAGAGAAAGTCAGACTGGGCCTTATGCCTCCTCCAGAACCCAAAGTGAGAATATCTAATTTGATGAGAGTATTAGGAACAGAAGCTATACAAGCCCATGTGAGAGCTCAGATGGCAAAAAGACAGAAAGCGCATGAAGAGGCCAACGCTGCCCGAAAACTTACAGCAGAACAGAGAAAGGTCAAGAAAATTAAAAAGCTTAAAGAAGACATTTCACAGGGGGTACACATATCTGTATATAGAGTTTGAAATTTGAGCAACCCAGCCAAGAAGTTCAAGATTGAGGCCAATGCTGGGCATCTGTACCTGACAGGGGTGGTGGTACTGCACAAGGATGTCAACGTGATAGTAGTGGAAGGGGGCCCCAAGGCTCAGAAGAAATTTAAGCGTCTTATGCTGCATCGAATAAAATGGAATGAACAGACATCAACCACAAAAGGAGATGATGATGAAGAATCTGATGAGGAAGCTGTGAAGAAAACCAACAAATGCGTATTAGTCTGGGAGGGTACAGCCAAAGACCGGAGCTTTGGGGATATGAAGTTCAAACAGTGCCCTACAGAGAACATGGCTTGGGAGCATTTAAAAAAACACTACTGGGACCTTGCACTGAGTGAATCTGTTTTGGAGTCCACAGACTAAGACTACTGCAAAGCCCTTGCCTTTCCCCATTTGACTTTGTCCTTTCAGTCCTCTTCCTCATTCCACTTCCCTCTCATTCCCACTGTGTGTTTGATTTCAAGAACTTTGCCAAGCAGACATTGGGAGAAGACCTTGCTCCCTTCCCTAGTCAGCCTGGTGCTTCCTCTTACTCCCCTTATGTGCATATGATTAAAGAGTTATTTTTTTTAAAAAGAATATAGTATAATTTTTTTATTATTAATTTTAATCAAAATTTACAGAGATTTCGGATTTCCATTCATTCATTGGTGCACTTTTCGTTTTAAAAAATAATACCCTTTACTCAAAAGGTAATAAAGGCATTTGCAATTAATAAATCATTGTACAAAATGCAATCTTTTGACCCCCAGTCTCATGTCTGTCACTTAATATTTTCCAACTACCACTCCTTTGTTTCTAGCTTTTGCATTCCACTTACCAATTATTATTAATGCATCTTGATTGCATTTTTAAAAATCTATTTCAGACTGAAAAATCTGGTAGATATCTTTAATTTCTTTTTTCAACCTTTTGCTTTTCTGGTTGGTGGGTCTATGTGGATAATCATGTTAACAGGTCTTCCTGGTATGCATATGGAAAGTAACCTTTAACCACCTTGTATTTCAGGATGGATCTTGAAATACTCTTTTTTACTCGTAATGTAATGCAGCACCATTCTTCCTCCATTTGTCATTCTGGGCATAATAGTTCATATGATAGACTGGTACCAGTCCATTTTGGCTCACTTAATATTTAGAATGTCGAACTTTATGCATTTTATTTTTGGCACCTACCAAGTTTTATGGTTCCTGGCTTGGCTGGCACCTTCCCAGACTCATGGGAAGCTCTCCTTGCCACAAGGCAGGAGCGTGGTGGTGGGAGTGCAGGAATCGTGGCAAGCTTTTGGAGTGGACTGCTTTTCCGGGAATGTGACGTGCAGGTTTGCTCTGTCCCTGTAGTGAGGCTAGCCAGCCTGGGCCAGGGTTTGAACCTGGAGGCAGCCTTAAGCCCAAGGCAGCTGGGAAGGAGGCGGCCATGTTGTTTCTGGATTGGCTGGTGCCTTCCCAGGCTCGTGGGAAGCTCTCCTTGCCAGAAGGCAGGAGCATGGTGGTGGGAGTGCAGGAATCGTGGCAAGCTTTTGGAGTGGACTGCTTTTCCCTGAATGTGTTTGATGTGCAGGTTTGCTCTGTCCCTGGAGTGAGGCTAGCCAGCCTGGGCCAGGGTTTGAACCTGGAGGCGGCCTTAAGCCCAAAGGGCCCTCGGGCCTGCCGCCCTCGGGCTAGGTTCAGATTTTCTTCCTGTCAAACATTCTTCTAGGTGGTATAGCACTGGTCTGTGCGTTGCTGTACAGAGGTAACTTGTGGTTGCTGTGATGCTGAAGCCTGTGACAGTGATGTGCCAATTGTGGCAATGGGCACCCATGGTGGACAGTGTTGGCTGGAGCTTCCCGTCTAAATCAAGCCTGGAAGCAGGAGCAGCATCCACTTCCAAAATGGCTTGCCTCTGGAAACTCTTATGTACGAACAGTGTTCACGCTGTTCCTTCATAGGGTCGCTATGAGTCGTCTACGACTCGACGGTATTAAACAACAATAACAATGACGATGACCAAGAGAGAGCTACGTTGGCCTAGTGGAAGGAAGCTGTGCTACCAAGCTGAAGGTGGGTGATTGTCATCTGTGGCCCTCGGCCAGGTTCAAATTTTCTTCCTGTCAAACATTCTTCTAGGTGGTATAGCACTGGTCTGTGCGTTGCTGTACAGAGGTAACTTGTGGTTGCTGTGATGCTGAAGCCTGTGACAGTGATGTGCCAATTTTGGTAATGGGCACCCATGGTGGACAGTGTTGGCTGGAGCTTCCCAACTAAATCAAGCCTGAAAGCAGGAGCGGCATCCACTTCCAAAATGGCTTGCCTCTGGAAACTCTATGTACGAACAGTGCTCAGGCTGTTCCTTCATAGGGTCGCTATGAGTCGTCTACGACTCGATGGCATTAAACAACAACCAAGTTTTCTAGGTTTTTACTTTTTATAGTCCATTTTCCAATTATTAATAGATGTTTCTGCTGTTTCTCCTCATGTTTGAGTATCTTCTGACCTGAGAGACTCTACTTGTTGTACTATGTCTAGAAATTCCTCCCCCCCCCTTATTCATAGTTATTTTAAAGACTTGTTATTTCAGAAGTGGATGGCCAATATTGCTTCTCAGTCTGACTTAGTCTGGAAGCTCTGCTGAAACCTGGCCACCATGGACTTGTTGGTATTTGAATAAAAGTGGCATAGCCTCCAGCTTCATAGCAACCTTCAGGTCACCCCAGTACACCAAACTACTAAGCAAGGGCTATAGCCATAAAAAGAAACCATAATCAAGCAAACTTTTGCACACACACAATAGAAAAGAACCCCAAGCAGGCAAGTTACACCCCCAATACAGTTAAATGACAAGTCTACAAATATGAAACGGATATGCAGGCTGTGGGAGTGATGAGTAGCTGGTAGTGTGTTAAGAGATGGGGCATCCAGGCTTGGAAGACTTTCTGGTGGTCTCAGAGAAGTCTAGGCTATTCTGCTTAGCTAAAGGTGGCATCTTTGCCAATCCAGGTCACAAGTGTCTCCCAATCCACGGAGGTACCATCTCTAGTCTGAGAAGTTATTTCAGTTGTCCTCAGGTTCTGGGACCAGTGCTCTGAGAATTTCAAGGTCCAATAATGGACAGTATGGTCACAGCCTGAAGTGGAGCTGGGTATTGCTGAAATGGGGTGGGTAGGAGGGTAGGGGGAACGCTGCTCATCATCTGTTAACTAGGGGGAATGGGCACAGGGAAGATTGGACCTTTTCAAGTATGTGTATACTGTTGCTGCCACCATCTACCCTGCCTCTTCCCTAGTTCCTATACCATATGGATAGCTGTTCAATATGGCTGCCCCAAAATAGCCATCACAAACTGTATTCTGCTGCTACAGGGCAGTCTATTCCCAAGCATGAAACTCCTGAACTGTTTGCAGCTATTTCTGGGAAATATCCAGAAACCCAAAGTTCCTAGGATAAATCTACAGCCTATGGTTAAACCGTGATAGAAAAGTACCCTCTTTTAGCTATAATAAAGAACAAGTTCTAGAGGCATCAGCATGGGAGAGATTTCCCTTTATCCTTTCTGCAGGGTATCATTTTAACATTTAAACCTTGGTCAAGAAAGGAAGTTTCCCATGGACTGTTTTTTGGATTCTGTAAATGCAGGTGTAAAGGCTGTGGGCTGCCTTGGCACAGGTCCAAGGATCTGGATTAGTTTGCTTAGGTATTGTGTGTGGGGAAATACTTCTCAAGGGCCCTGCAGGCTATTCACCACTATCTTCAACTTGAAATCTTGACCCGTTTGCAAAGAACTTGCAAGAACCTATCACCCTGCATAGTTCCGCAGAGCGTGAACTTTGTGGCTCACTGCCCTACGGTGGGTGATGGTGGTGGTTAGGTGTCACTGAGTCGAGTACAACTCATAATGACCCTGTGGATAAAAGATCTGAACCCTGTCCTGTCCTGTGTCAACCTCACAATCTTTGACACTTGCAAGTGCATCACTGCAGTCACCATGTCCTGTGGTGGCAGTTCTCTATTAAACTTTTGGAAAAACTGTAAGGCTTTTCCACAAGGGTGAATTCATTCTACATTTTCACTGGCAATAGAGTTTTTAAGGAAAATAGAAGAAACTAGCAAGAGAGAAGCTAAAACAAGTGCACGATAAAAATTTGCAACAATGAATAAATGGAAATCCAGTCTGTAAATTAATATTTAATTTAAAAAACAAAACCAAAAAAACCCCTCAACCCTAAAAAGAAAATCTGAACTTCATCTTAAAAGTGTTAAGAACGGTTCGAATCCACCAGATGCTCTGCCGGGGAAGGAGGGACAATCTCCTCCTGTACCAGTCAGATCTGATTTGACGGTACACTCACACAAAAATAATAAAATAAAAAAACAAAAACAAAAACAAAACATCAGTTAAAAAGAAAAAAAAAAAGAAATGCCAAAAGTGTTAAGAGTGTCACTGAATATCTTAAATGTAAGAACAGGCTAGGCTAGAGGGAAGATAGGGATGAAGTTGAGAATGAGATATTTGCAGTTTTCAGAGAATGTCTTTCATTCAATGTAAAGAATGGATTGAAGACAGGGAAGGCATTGGGACATAACCAGGAAGGGCAGCAGATTTCTAAGTTTCTGGACTGAGTGACACGGTTGATGTGCCATATGTGAAACAGACATGTGGGATTGGGAACAATTCATGGAAAAAAGTTGAGCTCTCTGAGCTTCTATATCTTCTGGGATATCAAAATGGAAGTATTCTGTAGACAAGTGTCTGTTCTCTGACACAGGAAGGACAGCTGGGATATAGATACAGGTTTGGAAACCCTATCTCTGAATAAAATTTCCCAATGATGACATGTTTAATAGAATGCAAAGAGTGAAGAGTATTTGAGGCTCTGGTGAATCTCAACATTTACAGGGCCTCAAGGAAATACTTATAAAGGAGATTAAAAGGAATTGTTGTAAAGAGAAAAACACAAGTGAAGTGGTGTTGCAAAAGCCAAGTTGGGAGAAAACTCCAGAAATGGAAGTTTGATTAGGTAAGAAGTTGAATAAGACCACAATGGAAAAACCCTTTAGGTTTGATAATTTGAAGTGTGCATACAGTTATATAGACGTGTCAAGTGGCTTCGGCTTTGGTGTTAATTTCTAATTTAAAGCCCCCCTTTTCTGGGTTTCTGAAGCTATAGATCTTTATAGGAGTAGACTGCCCACCTACTTACCTTGAGGAGCAACTGGTGGATTCTAACTGCTGATCTTTGGTTAGCAGCGGTGGAATGAGTCAAGTATTGGGCTGCTAACTGAAAGGTCAGCTGTAAAAATCCAGCTGCTGCTTTGAAGAAAGAGAGTCTCCTACCCTGAAGATTCATAGCCTCAGAAACCAAATGAAGGGTCAATAACAGGTTCCTGTGAGTTGGAACCAACTCAGTGGCTGTGGGTTCATAGACATAAGGTAGACTGAAGTAGATAAAAAGTAATGTGATGTTATCCATAGAATGAATGTAAGACATTCAAAGCAGACAGTGACATAAGAGAAGGCAAAAATATAATTGATGGTAGTTCTGGGAATTTTCTGGGTAATGAAAATAATATTTGATTTTGAAAATACTTAATTTTGAAAAAAACTAATTTTGAGCTAGGAACCCTGATATTTTCAATACTTTCTCCAGCACCACAACTCAAAGGCATCGGTTCTTCTATGTATTCCTTAGTCTTTGTCCAGATCTCTGATGCATAGCAAGTAATTGTAAAGACCATAGCTTGGATCAGGCTCACCTTAGTCTCCAGACTGACCTTGTTACTTCTCTGAACTCTGGAAAGGTCCTTGACAGAGATTTACCTAATGCAATTCTTTTGATTCCCTGGCTGCTGGTGCCTAAAGTGTTGATTGTGGAGCTAAGCAAGCTGTTACTGTTAACAATCTCTTCTCTAGCCATCATTAGTGCTGCCAGTTGGCCCAGTGATGAGAATCTTTGTCTTCTTGATGCTGGGTTTCAGTCCATACTGACGACTACAATCCTTGACTTTCTGCAGCAATCACTTCAGGTCCTCCTTAGTTTCAGCAAACAAGGTTGTGTTATCTTCATATTACAGGTTGTTGATGAGTTTTCCTCCAATCCTGATGCCACATTTCTGCTCATAAAGCCCAGCTTCCCAAATGATCTATTCCTCAGATAGACTGAAAATGTATGGAGACAGGATGCATTCATGATGCACTCCTTTCCTGATTTTGAACCATGCACTGTTTCCTTGCTCTGTTCTGAGAACTACTTCTCAGTTCAGGTATAGATTTCATATGAGCATAATAAAGTGTTCTGGGATTCCCATTCTCCTCAAGGTTAGTCACAATTTGTTGTGATCCACACAGTCAAATGCCTTTGCATAGTCAATGAAACACAAATAGACATTCCTCTGGTACTCTCTGCTTTCTGCCAAATCCATCTGACATTGGCGATAATGTCTTTAGTGTCACGATCTAAATCCAACTTTATTTCTAATGGTTCTCTGTCAATCCAACCCCCATGTGTACTTTTTTCAAATATGCCTTTGAGTTGCTAAGAGGCTAGGAGATTGTTAAAAGATCTTTTTTCAAAATTTTTTTATTTCATATTGGTTTGCACACAAAATTAATACACATGTAATTTTGTTTATATACATTCCTCCCTTCACATTGTCATATGACCATTCTCTGACATTGTGTTTTAGAAAATTAATCACCATTGATTTATGCTCACCATTATACAGTATTTGTCCTTGTGAGACTTACTTCTTAGCAACATAATGCTCTCCAGACTCTCCCATGTTATATAGTATTTTCAAAATCATTACTCTTGAGTGCTGCATAGTATTCCATCATAAGAATATACCATAATTTCTCAATCCATTTGTTTGTTGATGGACATTTGGCCTGTTTCCATTTTCCTGTGAAGAATACTGCTATGAACATTGGTGTACGAATTTTTGTTTGTATCTCTGTTCTATTTTCTTTGCTGCATATTTCTAGTAGGGGATTTCTATACTCTTTCTTCCATCATTTGTACCTTTTTCTGTAGCTATTCATATTGTTCCACATCGGTATATTTCTTTACTCATTGGATATGCAGTTTGCTCTCCTTTTTCTTTTCTTTTCTTTTTTTTTTTTTTTTTAGGAGAAGACTTATTTTGTTTATTTCACTATGTTTGAAGTTGCCTGCTACTTTCTTGACATTATGTGAAATTTTTCTTGGTATGTGTTAGACCATTTCTATTGTGTCGGTGTAGGTAGGCTGTTGACAGTTCTTTATTATGTTATTTATTAGTTGCACACTTAAAGTGTTTCTTTTATGGGGGTAGTCCTTTCTTAGCCTGTACAATGGGAAAGCTTCCCTTTCCTGAGGTAATTTGATTTCTCTATGGATTGCAGTGCAGCTTTGTAGGCATCTCACCTGACTGCTTTCTGCCTCTTCTGAAGTTTATAATCGCCCTTGGTGATATTAATGAAAACAGAGCATCCAGAGGCCACCTTCCCCTGGCAGGCAATTGCACTCTTTCTATTCCATGTGGGGTCTTGAGGGACAGGGCCCTATTTCTATCCAGCCACCCTCTCAATTCTCACACAAACTCTGCTGGGGAATCTCTCCAACTTGTGCCCTCCTCTTCTAGAGTTTGACATTGTCTTTGGTTGTGCAGATGAGCACAGCAGCCAGAGACCAACTGTCCTGGGCAGGCAGCTGCACTCTCTGTATGTGTAAAGTTGAGCAGGGAAGGACCCAGGACCTCTATCCAGCTGCACTCCCAATTCTTGAATGACCTCTCAGTTCTTGTACATATCCTGGTGGGGATCTCTCCAGACTATGCCTGCCTCTTCTAAAGTTTGAGTACAGCAGTCAGAGACCTTCTTCCCCTCAATAGGCAGTTGCACTCTATCAGGTTGAGAAGGGCAGGGCCCTATCTTTATCCAGATACACTCTCAATTCTTGTGTGTAGTCTTGTGGGGATCTTTCCAGTCTGTGCCCTCCTCTTCTGAAGTTTGAAGTGTACTTGGTAGTGCCAAAGAGCGCAGTAGTTGAAGACCATCTTTCCTTGGCAGGTAGCTGTACTCTTTATATCCAGTGTTTTGTTACAAGACCTTAAATTGGCTAGCTCCTTTATCCCTTCTTTCGTAACCCTGGTAACGATTCAAGAATGATTTTGTAAGCCTGTCTATAACACTTTCCTTAGGTTGTTTATAATAGTGGTTTTATACAATATTTGTTGTTCTGTGTCTGATTTATTTTACTCAGGATAGTATCTTCTAGAATCATCCTTATTATGTAGCATCCATTAGGGTTTGTTTGTTTGTTTGTTTGTTTCTTTTTTACTGTAACATGTTGTTGCATGCCGTCGAATTGGAGCTGAGCCATAGCTGATCCTCTGACAGGTTTTCCAAAGTAGTTAATGACATGGGGAGAGATTGCTCATCCTTTCCACGTAACAGCTGGTAGATTCAAATTGCATGCCTTCAGGAATGCATCACAGCATCTTACCATGAGGCCATCATTATGTGAATGCACCATTGTTTTTTATTCCATTCTGCTAATGGACAATTAGATTGTTTCCATCTCTGGTATTCTAAATAATGTTGTAATGATCATGTTTTGTGATGTTGTTATGTGCCGTTGAGTCGCTTGTGACTCATAGCGACCCTATGTACAAGAGTCCTAAACCCTGCTCTATCCTGTGCCAACCTCACTGTCTCTGAGACACCTACCTCCATTACTCCAATCATTGTATTGATCCATCTCGTCGAGGGTCTTCCTCTCTTTCACTGTCATTCCACTCTCCCAAACATGATGTCCCTCTCCAAGGACCGTTTCCTCCTTGCAACATACCCAAAGTATGTCAGATGAAGCTTCAGAATCCTTGACTCCAAGGAGCAGTCCAGTTTCACCCTTTCCAGGGCACACTTGTTTGCTCTCCTAGCAGTCCATGTTATATTCAACACTCTTCTCCAGCATCGCAGATCAAATATTATTCCTAGTCACTGTCCAGCTCTTTGATGCATAGCATACAACTGCAAAGACTAAGACCTGAATCAGGCACACCTTAGTCTCCAGCCTAACATCGTTGCTCTTCAGTACTTTGGAAAGGTCCCTGACAACTGACTTTCCCAATGCAATTTGTCTCTTGATTTCCTGGTTGCTGGTACCAAGAGTGTTGACGGTTGAGCCAAGCAAACTAAAACTGTTAACTATCTCAGTCTCTTCACCATCCATAATGATGCTGCCAATTGGCCCAGTGGTTTTATTTTCTTGATGTTGAGCTTCAATCCATATTGAAGGTTGAAGGCCTTGACCTTGTGCAGCAAGTGCCTCAGGTCCTCCTCAGTTTCCGCAAACACAGGTTGTCGATGAATCTTCCACCAGCCAATCCTGATGCCACATTCCTCCTTGTACAGCCCAGCATCCTGGATGCAGACAAAATACATTCCTGGTGGATGCCCTTCCTGATTTTGAACCATGCAGTCTCCTTGCTCTGTTCTGACAACTGCCTCTTGGTTCAAGTATAGGTTTTGCATAAGCACGATCAAATGTTCTAAGATTCCTGTTCTCCTCAGAGTCAGTTCCATCTTGTGATCCACACAGTCAAAAGCCTGTGCATAGTCAATGAAGCACAGATAGACATTCCTCTGATACTCTGCTTTCTGCCAAGATCCATCTAACATTAGCTATAATATCCCTAGTACCATGGCCTCTTCTAAACCTGGCCTGCACATCTGGCAGTTTTCTGTTGATGTGTTGCTCCAGTCATTTTTGGATAATTTTCAGCAGAATCTTGCTTGCATGTGATAACTAATGATATTGTTCGATAATTTCTGCATTCTGTCAGGTCACCTTTCTCGGAACAAATATGGATCTCTTCAAGTCAGTTGCCCCATGGTTGTCCTCTAGATCTCTTGGCACAACTTAGGGAGCACATCCAGAGCAGCGTCTGTTTGTTGAAACATATCAGTTAGTATGTCGTCAACTCCTGGAGCCTTGTTTTTTGCCAGTTCTTTCAGAGCAACTTGAGCTTCCTCCATCACCATAGGCTCTTGCTCAGACATTATTTCATGAAATTATTCTGTGTCAGCTAATTTCTTCTGGTACAGTGACTCTGTATACTCATTCCATCTACTTTTAATGCTTCTTGGATCATTTAATACTCTGTCCAAAGCATCTTTAAGTATTACTACTTGTGGCTTGAATTTGTTTTTCAATTCCTTCAGCTTAGGAAATGCTGAGTGAGTTCAGTCCTTCTGATTTTCTGACTCCAGCTCTTTGCACATTTCATTACAGTATCTTGCTTTGTCATCCTGAGCTGTCCTTTGAAATTTTCTGTTCAGCTCTTTAATTTATTCCATTAGCTTTGGCTTCTCATCACTCTAATGCAATAATCAGAGTGTCATCTGACATCCCTCTTGGTCTTTTCTTCCTCTTCAGCCTTTGTAATGATCTTTTGCACTCTTCATGCACGATATTCTTGATATCCTCCCACAGTTCATTTGGTTTTTGTTCATTGGTGTTCAACACCTCAAACCTGATCCTGAGATGGTTTTGAAACTTGAATGGGATAGACTTAAGGTCAAATTTTGCTTCCTGTGGGTTTGATTCTATTTTCTTTAACTTCATAGTTGTGCATATTATCTGTTTGTGTCGCAGTTCTAGTTCTTTAGGCTATATGCCTAGTGTTGCTGAAGCAAATAATATTTCATTTCCCACTTCCTAAGGAAACACCAAAATGTGTTCCACAGTGGTTGCACTATTTAATGTATGAAAGTTCCATTCTTTTCAAAATACTCGTTAACATTTTTTCTATCTTACTTACTTTGTCTATACTGAAGAGCAATTATATAATTCTGGAGACTAAGGTGCACCTGATTTAGGTCATGGTCTTTGCAATTGCTTGTTATGCATCCAAAACTTGGACAATGACTAAGGATGATAGAAGAAGAATCGATGCCTTTGAATTGTGGTGCTGGAGAAGAGTATTGAATATACTGAGAATACTGAACTGCTAAGAGTACAAATATGTCTGTCCTGGAGGTAGTGAAACAAGGCTACTTCTTAGATGCAAGGATTTTGAAGCTCCATCTCACATACTTTGGACATGTTGCAAGGAGAGACCAGTCCTTGGAGAAGAATATCATGGTTAGAAGGGTGATGGCACAGCCCAAAAATAGGAAGACCTTGGATGGGATGGATTGACTCAGTGACTGGATTGATAGGGACAGGCATGTCAGAGACAATGAAATTATCTCAAGATTGAGCAAGGTGCAGAGCTGTTGTATATAGGATCACTATGAGTTGCAAGTGACTCAATAGCACATAGGAAGAACAGTTTTAAAAGAAGACTGGCTTGTTATGACACATAACTCTTCATGACACATCAATCTACAGACACAATTTGTTAAGAAATACTAGATGAAGGTTCTAACCTAGTCAGGGGAAATGATAATGACCATCATTAACAAGTTCTATGAAGCCTCATTTCTACTAGTCCGCTTTAAAGATTAGAAATATATATATTGGAAAGAGCCTCAGATGACGTGAGTAGCAGTCTTGCACTCCTACTAAGTCAACTTTCCTTTGCTAAAGGAAACTTGATGGTGCAGTGGTTAAACGCTAGGCTGCTAACCAAAAATTGGTATTTCATACTTAACACATCAGATTCCCAGAGGGATAAAGATGTGGCAATCTACTTCCAGAACAATAACAGCCTTATGACCAGTTCTACTCTACCCAATAGGATTGTTAAGAGATGGAATCAACCACACAGGATTCTTTTGTTTGTTTATACAAAGCTGTTTAACTTCTCCAGACCTCATATTGCTTTCTGCTACAGGAAGGAGTTAACTAGATTATGAGCTGCAAACTGGATCCATCTTGACTGCCATCTCTAGTATCAGCCTGCTAAATGCTGAGTTGAAAATTCACGGCTGAGCTGAATTTAATGAGGAAGAATGCCATGATCGATTAGTGCTGTCTGCTATGGGTGCAGGAGGTGAAGAGTGGTGCCACAAGTGCCATCTGTTAGCTGTCTCCCTAGACTAGATTACCTCCAAGGTCACATATAATTCAAGTTATTTATCATTCCAATTTAGATTTATAAATATAAAACACATTTTAGCAGTTCTCTGATATAAGTATAGATTCAAGAAAAACCACTTTTTCCTTTGAAGGTAGGGATGAGGAAGGAAGTTATTTTTGGGATTTTTATGAGAGTCTACAAAGACTGTAAATTTATCTTCCTTCCTTCTTTCATTCTTTCATGACATAGGTATTGAGTCCTAATGTTGAAATAGACCCAGCTCTGGCTATCTCGTGTTAGTTGAATTCAATTTTAGATGGAGAGCATAGGGATGAAAAAGACTCCGTCCTTGCTCTTGTGGAGGTTGTGGCTGAGTGGAGAAAGCAAACATCCTAGCAGACAGTTATATTTTAATGTATTAAACACTATAATGGTCTGAAGGAGCCCACAAACTGACATGATCAACCTGTCTCAAGGACTTGTGGCAGGTCACTCCACTGAATGTTAAAGAATGAATGAAAATATGCACTGTGGAGTGCAGTTTATGTATTTTGACACAGCTGTTGTTGTATACTGTTGAGTCGGACTTGACCCACAGCTGACCCTCGAGAGGGTTTTCAGAGGCAGTTAAATTGCACAGGAGGGGATTGTCCATTCTTCTCCCGTGGAGCATCTGGTAACCATAAACAGTGTGCCTTCAGGATTACAGCACAGCTTCTTGCAACTAGGTCCATCAGAGCTCTCCACCTTTGACACAGTAAAGAAAGATTTCTCACCACAAATTATTTGCACTCTGGTGGTCTAGTCTTAAGAAGTTATGCTGCAGTCCCAAAGTCATGTGGTTCAAATCTATCAGTTGCTCCATGGCACTCAACAGCAACAATAAGGGACAGCTTTAGTTAAAGTGGAACCTTTAATTACAAATTGTTGATTATTTTGTGGTTTGTTTAAGAAACGAAGTTCTGAAGATGCAGGGCTGAAAATACAATTGGACTTCCTGGGAGAGAAGGGTGAGTCCTTTCAGATGGGAGCTGAAGCATGGCCACATCAGGGTACAACTTGGAAGGAGAGATGGCATAGCTAAATGGACAGAAATGGAAAACTTGAACAGAGTAAGAGAGATTGGGTGAGGCAGTTCATTAAGGAATGAATATGAAAATTCAAAATAGGTAGCCCCAAAACAAGAACCTCTCAGACAAAGACTCGGCTTTTTCAGGGATGTAGAGGTGGATACAGACGATTGTGCTAGAGACTGACAGCAGAGTGAACTATCAGAGTGGCCTCTGTGAGTCAAATCGACAAGAGGACTGAGTCATCAGCAGAACTGACTGTGAAACATAAGGGATGAGAACTCACTCTGGAGTCTGAAAAGGGGTGAGCTGATGGCATCCTATAGATGGTGAGATTTCACTTGTAATATGTGCAAAGCAAACAAAAGAGGTCCCTACAATTTACTCCATACTTCCTGTAACAATTCTTGGGAAGATGATCTTTAGATCCCGTGCCTCTGTCTGCAGTTGTTGCTAACTGCCACTGAGTTGGTCACCAAATCTCAGTGATGTCCATACATTGGAGCAAAACACTGCATCCTGTGAGTCTGCCATGATCAATTGCAGATAGGAATAATGTCATCCATTGCACTGTTTTTCAGAAATGTTGTTGTTGTTGTTATGTGCCGTCGAGTCAC